>NC_142008.1:74205630-74550886 GCF_049901715.1 Pseudonaja textilis
AAAGTTTTTGGGGTTTGGGGAAGAAACTACAGAGTCGGGTAGAGTATTCCAGACAATTTGAAAAACTTTTTAGTAGGATTTTATGAAAGTTGTCCTTAGTGTTAGCATCATAAAAATTACCCTCTGAAAAAGGATAATTTTTGGCTGAAAAATATGAAAAATCAAGAACACGAGGGTATAATCTCAAACTGACAGGATGGAACTTAAAAAGTAATGTTGAAAGTTTTACTTCATACAAAGAGTGGAAGCTTGGAATTTCCAGCAGAAGTAGCATGTCAATCATCAGTAACTGAGTTTAAACATCTTTGGATAAACATAAACATAAACATAAACATAATAATAATAATAATAATAATAATAATAATAATAATAATAACAACAACAACCCCATAATTATAGCTGAGCAACCAGGGCATGGGCCTGCAGAGCTACTGGAAGCTGAACAACCTCAGAAGTGGCAGAAATGCACTATGTCAGAGAACTGCACTGTAATGAAATGCTACTACAAAGTGGAACCAGAAAAATGAGGCTACCAAAAAAGGATGTACAAATTATGGAAACAAGAATATCCAAACTCAAGGATAACTGAATTACAATTAGCCAATCAGCGACGATTCATCATTAGGAACAAAGTGTTCAGTGAAGTTGAGCTTGAAGAAATATGGAAAAATTGTGAAATGGGAACACAGACTGCTGAACAGCAGACTGCTGAAGTGACAGCAGAAAATATTCCATTAACATCTGGAGCAACTGAACAGCCTGAATTAGAAGAAAATGCAGATACTTTGCAAGAACAGGAACAGCAAGGGCCTGAAGTCATCATTGAAACACCAGGAATACTCAATGCCAAGCAGCAAAAAGTGAAGGCAAAAATCTTGGCACATACTGCATCAAATGCAGAAAGAAGAAGGCTTCCAACATTGAAGACTGTGCCTAGAAAACATTTGGCAGCATTGATGATAGATGCAAATTATGCACTTGCAGCAGTCCAGATAACATCAATTAAACAAACAAATCAGCTTGCCTAACAGTACAGCAATCATAGTAACAGAAGAACTGGGGATTCAACAGCCGCAGCCCCCTAGAAAATCAACTGGAAAACCACAGTGGAAAATCAGGTTGGAGTTGAAAATCAAGAGCCTGCAAGCAGATGCAAGCGACTTGAAAAATTTGCAGGAGAAAAAGCTGAAGAACAGCAAGATCAAGAAACTCTGATTAAAAAAATACAGGCTCAGCACAAGAAAACTTGACAAAGCATTGGAAATTGTGAAGCAGCAGATAACAGCAACACCAAGAAAAATTGATAAATACAAAGCCAGAGTTATCTAGTACAAACAAAATCAATCATTCCAATCAGACCAAAGATGGTTCTATCAGAATCTGAATCAGACGGGGGATACGAAAATTGAAAAACCTGAGAAAACAGCAGCTACTCAGTTTTGGAACCTGTGGGAGACTGAGAAATGTTATAACATAAATACTGGGTGGATCAAAGACTTTGAGATAAAATCCTCCAAGAATAAAATGGACCAATAGGAAATAAGTACTGAAATGGTAAGCAACAGTGTGAAAAAAATCAAGAACTGGACATCACCTGGCAATGATCAACTGCATGGCTTTTGGCTCAAATACCTGAGCAGCCTGCATGAAAAAATGACTGAAAAATTCAATGAGATGCTGCAGACAGAAACATCAGTAAATGGTTAAAAGCTGGGAAAACATACTTGATACAGAAGGATCCAGTAAAAGGTGCAACACTGCAAATTACAGGCCAATAATGTGTCTGCCAACCATGTTCAAGCTGAAGACCGGCATCATAGCTGACAGGATCCAGGACTACCTAGAAACAAATGACATCTTGCCAGTAGAGGAGAAAGGAAACAAACGAAGAAGCAGAGGCACAAAAGATCAGCTCCTGATCGATAAAATGATTCTAGAGAACTGCAAAAGCCAAAAAATAAGTCTGCATACAACTTGGATTGATAACAAGAAAGTATTTGATTCACTACCACACAGCTGGATCATCAAGTGCCTGGATGTCATCGGAATATGCAAATGCATTGGCACTTTCTCTGCAAATGCGATGAAGCACAGAACTGTTTATTGGAAATGATTTATTCTTTGTCACCTCTGCTGTTAATCATTGCCATAACCCCCTGTCAACAATTTTATAGGAAATTAATCTGGGTTATCAAACTGCTAAAAATTCACAGAAAATCTCTCACCTGCTGTACATGGACGATCTGAAGTTATACAAAAAATGGGAAATCAAACTCCAGTCAATGACCAATACAGTTTGTATTTTCAGCACTGACATCAGCATGGAGTTTGGCCTGGACAAATGCACCACAATGGCACTGAAGAAAGGAAAAATCATAGAAATTGAACCTGAAGCCTACAAATACTTGAGCATACAGCATCTGGACAATGTCAAGCATGGGCAAGTGAAAAATATGGTCAGCAAAGAATACACACCAAGGGTCAGAAAACTTCTAAAAAGCAAACACCATCAAGGCTATAAATACCTGGGCCATACCATCAATAGATATACTGCTGGGATTGTAAACTGGACACAGGTAGAGTTGGACAGCCTAGATAGGAAAACAAGAAAACTGATGAACGTACACTATGTGCTGCACCCAGGTAGTGACGTTGACAGGCTATATTTGCCCAGAAAAGCAGGTGGCAGAGGACTTTTGCAAGTGAAGCAGACAGTCGAAGAAGAGAAGCATGCTCTGGCAGATTATATGAAAGACAGTATTGAACCAGCTTTAATGGAGGTCAACAATAGAAAGCTGCTCAAATGCAGCAAACCAAGAATCAATACAGGAAAACAGCAATGCAAACTCTGGCTGACAGCTGGTGTAACAAAGTACTGCATGGACAGTTCCTTGAAAAGATCCAAGGAAAAGTAGATAAGAAAAAGACATGGTTATGGCTGACCAATGGAACACTGAAGAAATAGACAGAAGGCCTGATTCTTGCAGCCCAAGAACAAGCCATCATAACAAATGCAATTAAAGCCAGAATAGAAAAATCTGCTGATGGCTCCAAATGCAGACTCTGAAAAGAAGCGGAAAAACCATTGATCATATACTGAGCTGTTGCAAGACAATCGCTCAGACTGACTACTAATAACATCTCAACACAATCACTCAGATGGTCCACTGAAACTTGTGTCACAACTACCATCTGCCTGTAGCAAAAAACTGGTGGGATCATAAGCCTGAGAAAGTGGTTGAAAATGAGCATGCAAAACTACTGTGGGACTTCCAAATACACACTGACAAAGTTTTGGAATACAATATCCCAGATATCACAATTGTGGAGAAGAAAAAAGTGTGGATTATCAACATTGCCATACCTGGGCAGCAGAATCAATGAGAAACAACTTGAAAAAATTACCAGATATCAGGACTTGAAAATCAAATTACAGAGACTCTGGCATAATCCAGTGCAAGTGGTTCCAGTGGCACAGTGGGTGTTGTGCCTAAAGACCTAGGCAAACACTTAAAAACATTTGGCATTGACAAAATCACCATTAGTCAGCTGCAGAAGGCCACCTTACTGGGATCTACTCGCATAATCCACCGATACATCACACAGTCCTAAATGCTTGTGAAGTGTTCGACTAGTGATTTGTGATACAAAACCCAGCATACTTATCTCATTTGCTGTGTCATTTTTTGTGGATGATGATGATGATGATTATTATTATTTTGATTCAGTCCCCCATAGCTGGATTAAGAAATGCCTGGAAATCATCAGCAGCAACATTCAAAAATTCATGGAATTTTCAATGAAAACAAAGCTTATGGCTAATGGAGAAGAACTGGGTGAAATTGAAATTAAATGAGGCACCTTCCAGGGTGACACCTTTTCACCCCTACTATTTATTTTGTGAATGCTACCACGGACAACCATTTTAAAGAAATGAACTGTGGATACAAACTTGCAAAGAAAGGATTGAAAATTTTGCATTTGTTGTACATGGATGATTTGAAGCTGTTTGGTAAAACAAAAAGTGAACTGAACTCACTAATTGAAAGCATGAAAGAATTTAGCCAGAACATCAAGATGCACTTTGGAATTCACAAATGTGCAACAATGGCAATCAAAGCAGGCAAGGTCATAGAAGATGATGGAATAGAACTTGAAAATGAAAAAATGATAAAGGCAATGAAACCAGAAGAAGGCTGGGGATTTTAGAAGCCTCTGATTTAACGTTTAATAAAATCAAGGAATCAACTTCAGCCAAGTACATTTGAAGAATTCACAAGATTTTAAAATCCAAATTGAGTAGTGGAAACATCATAAAAGCAATAAATACTTGGCCTATACCTGTGATTTGATACTCTGCAGGAATAATTGACTGAACCCAGATGGAGCTGGACAATTTAGACAGAAAAACAAAGAAGCTTATGACTATGAATCATGCCTTGAACCCTAAAAGTGATGTTGATTGATTATATTTACCAAGAGCAGAGGGTGGTTGAGGTCTCTTACAAGTAAAGCAGACTGTAGAAGAAGAAAGACACAGCTTGAATGACTACATTCAAGAAAGTGAAGAGCCAATGATTAAGGAATTACATAAAGGAAGCCTTTTGAAGACAACCAGGGCAAAAGCTGAATAGAAAAAAGAAGTAATTGAGAAGTGAACTAAAAATTGGAAAAGCAAAGCTATACATGGCCAATACCTGAAAAGTATTGAAGACAAAGCTGACAAAAAGCTTATTTGGAACTGCCTAAAATCAGAAATACTGAAAAAAGAAACTGAAGACTTTATTTTGGCTACTCAAGAACAAGCCTTAGCCACTAAAGGCAAAGATTCAGGATGTCACCACCAACAGCAAATGTCACCTCTGTAATGAGAAAGATAAAACAGTTGACCAGTATGTCAATCAGTGGGTGCAGCAAAATTTCACAAACTGACTATCTAGAATGCCATAACTGAATTGCTAAAATCAATCACTGGAAACTGTGTCAAAAGTTTGAATTTGAGTATAGTAACAAGTACTGGGAACATCAGGTTGAGAAGGTACTGGAGAATGAAAAATTCAAGATTTTGTGGGACTTTGGAATTCAGACTGACAGGCACTTGGCCCACAACACACTTGACATAACAATAGTTGAAAAGAAAAAGGGTTGGTTCATTGACATTACAATACTTGGTGATGCATGAATTGAAGACAAGCAGCAAGAAAAAAAATCACAAAGTACTGGGACTTACAAATTGAAGTTGAGAGACTTTGGAAAAAGAAAGCATGTGTCATCCCAATTGTAATTGGAGTCCTTAAAGGGCTACCTAAAGATCTACCTCGCTATTTGGAAATTCTGAATTTATTAGACTTGAATACTCTGATTCTACAAAAAACCACCCTACTTGGAACAGCTTACATCCTCCGATGCTACCTTAACAGTTCTTAGGTCCTTGGTTAGGACTTGAACTGTTGAGCTACCAACCATCCCCAAAGGCTGTGAATCTCACCAAAGATTAACCACCATAATAATCATCATCATCATTATCATCATCATCTGGACTTTGGCTAAACTGGAAATTTTGGACTGGAAAATGTGTAAACTTTTGAATATGTACCACGCTTTACATCCATGAAGTGACATCAGCAGGCTGTACCTGCCAAGAAGAACAGGTGGTAGAGAGCTATTGCAAGTCCATCAAACTGTAGAAGAAGAAAAATGAAGTTTGAATGATTATGAGAATCAAAGTACAGAAAAGTTGCTGCAGGCTGTGAAAATGGAGAACATTATAAAAACAACAGAAACAAAGGCAGAATATAAGAAAAAACAGCTGGATGACAGAATAGAATAGAATAGAATAGAATAGAATAGAATAGAATAGAATAGAATAGAATAGAATAGAATACTTTATTAAATGGATTAAATGATTAACAGATTAAATGGATGGAAAACTAAAATTTTGCATGAACAGCACTTGAGAAACATTGAAGGAAAATGTGATAACAACTTGACATGAGCAAAATGACTGCAAAGCTAGACATGATCGAGTTGCTAAATTAATCCACTCATCATTATGTAAAATATGCCCTGCCTGTATCCCAAAAGTCATGGGAACATAAAGTGGAAAAAGTTGTCAAAAATGAGATGCTGTACCAGGAGACACCAGAGTCAAAAGAGAAGAACTGGAAAAATCATGAAATATTGCCACAGTTAGGGATGAAATATGTAGCAGTAATACCCATTGTCATTGGGACACTTAGTACCATGTCCAAGAATTTTACAAAACACATTAAGAAATTGCAGTTTCTTGAAATAACACAAAAAAATGTGCTTCTTGGAACATCATATATTTTAAGAAGATACTTGGTTGATACCTAGGATGCTGGCAGCAACCCATATCGACCATTAGCACCAGTCACTGGTATTTGTGATACATTTTTTAAATGTTCAGTTGACTGAGTTTCATATTTAATGAATAAAAGAGATAATAATAGAAACCAACACCTCTTCTACCAGTCACTTGATGAAGTCAAGTCTATACTAATGTTCACCCATGTAAAGAAACTTTGAACTTTTGGAAACAACTGTGGGAAAACCTAGTGGAACACAATAAAACTTCCTCCTGGATCAAAGATACTCAAAAACAAACAACACAAAACAAAATGGAGAATATTGTAATAACAACAGGTATGGTTGCACAACAAGTAAAGAAGGTCAAAACCTGGAGTGCACCTGGCCTGGATGAACTGCATGGATACTGGTTAAAACACTTGACCATCATCCGTCACTGCATGGCAACTCAATTTGATGAAATGCTTAAAAGTGCAACAAGCAAAGAATGGTTAACAGCTGGCCGAACATACTTGATAATGAAAGATCCAGAAAAGGGCACAGAATCAAGCAACTATCACCCAATTATTTGTCTGCCAACAATATTCAAATTTTTTACAAAAGTACTGGCAAATTCAGTATTCAGTCATCTGATGTAAAACAGTTTGTACCCAGTAGAACAAAAAGGAAATTACCAAAAATCAAGAGGAACAAAAGATCAGCTGCTCATTGACAAAATGGTACTAAAAATGCAAAATGAAGAACAAATTTAAATATGGCATGGATAGATTACAAGAAGGTATTAGACACATTACACCACAGCTGGATTAATGCCTGTCTGAAAAACTTTGGAATCAGCAAAGATATTTGTACATTTTGAAAGCAAATATACAAAAATGGAAAACAGTTCTAACAGCAAATGGGGAGAACACTGGTGAAGTCAACATCAGACGAGGAATCTTCTAAGGGAACTCACTTTCGCCACTACTGTTCAACATCACATTAATTCCACTAACAATAATCCTATGAAACATAAAACTGGGCTACCAAATCTCAAGCCAACATGGAAAGATAAATCATCTACTATACATGATGCGAAAAGCCCCATTGAACTTGAATCAATACTCAACGCAGTTAAACTGTTCAGCAATGACATCAGAATGACCTTTGGACTTGAAAAATGTGCTATTCTATCCATGCAGCGAGGAAAAAAATAGAAGGAATAGAACTGGGAAATGGAAGTATCATGAAAACATTAGCGAAGGATGACAGTTACAAATACCTAGGCATATTGGAAGAAGATAATATCTTGAATGGAAAAATCGAAGAGTCAATGCAAAAGGAATACCTCAGAAAGGTCTGCAAAATATTAAAAACAAAGCTGAATGCTGGAAGCATAATTAAAGCCATTAATACATGGCAGTCCAGTGATATGCTACCCAGCTGGAATCATCAATTAGACTGTGGCTGAACTGGAAAACCTGGACTGGAAAACACGTAAACTATTGAATATGTTCCACGCTTTACACCCATGAAATGACATCAACAGGTTATACCTGCCAAAAAGAATAGGGGCAGGGGTCTATTGCAAATCCATCAAACTGTAGAAGAAGAAAAATACAATTTGAATGACTATGTGAACCAAAGTACAGAAAAATTGATGAAGGCTGTGAAAATGGGGAACAGTATGAAAACAACAGAAACAAAGGCAGAATAAAAGGAAAAATGGCTGGGTGACAAATTAAATGGATGGAAAACCAAAGTTTTGCATGGACTCCACTTGAAAAGCATTGAAAGAAAATGTGATGACAACTTGACATGGGCAGGGCTTAAGATAGGAACCATCAAGAAAGAAACAGAAGGTTTAATACTTGCTGCTCAAGAACAAGTACTACAAACTAATGCCCTGAAAGTAAAGATACAAAAATCCACCGACAATCCAAACTGCTGAATTTGCAATGACAAAGTTGAAACTGTTTCACACTTAATATGTAAAATCTCACAAACTGACTAGAAAGTTAGACATGATTGAGTTGTTAAATTAATCCACTGGTCATTATGTAAAAAATATGCTCTACCTGTATCTGAAAAGTCATGGAAAAATAAAGTTGTCAAAAATGAGATGGTGGAGATCTTGTGAGACTTTCGAATACAGATGGATCACCATTTGGAACACAACACACCAGGTATCATAGTTGTTGAAAACCGAAACATACAATTTATTGATATCATTGTACCAGGAGACACCAGAGTCAAAGAAAAAGAATTGGAAAAAAATCACAAAATGTCATGACTTGGCCATCAAAACTATGTGATTATGAATGAAACATGTAACAGTGAAACCCATTGTCATTGGGGCACTTGCTATCATGTCCAAGAATTTTGCAAAATACATCAAGAAGTTGCAGCTTCCTGCTGTATTGCCAGCGGAGTTGCAAAAGACTGTGCTATTCAAAACAACATACATTTTAAGAAGATACTTGATTGATACCTAGAATGCTGGCAGCAACCCATATCATCCATCAGAGCCAGTCAATTATATTTGTGATACATTTTAATATATTCAGTTGACTTAAACTGTTAAATTTTTATCAGTCCCAGACCACGAATAGAATTGAAGATTAAATCTTAAATAATAATAAAGAAACAACACAACAAATACAAAGACCTACAAATAGAAATAGAACAATTGTGGCAAGCAAAGATAGTACCAATAGTAATAGATACCTTGGGAGCAATCCAAAAACAACTGGAATATCACTTGAACACCATTGGCATTGACAAATTCGCCATTGGTCAATTACTTGGAACAGCGCCCATCTTGCAATCTGTAACACTATCAAACATCCTGTGCAGGGCACAAAGGCAACACAGTCACATAAGTAAGAAAAAATTCCTTTAATACCTCCAGCTTTGCCCCCAATGTCCAGTTACCTTCTGGATGAGGTAGAAAAAAATGTCCCAAAAAACAGTCTTTAAGTGATGGAAATTCAGTCCAAAAACAAAGTACATATAAACTGTAAATAAAAATCCACGCAAACTACGGTGCAGCAATTAACTAGACAGGGCAGGATAAGGAATAAAAAATAACTCACAATTTGCTTCCTATGCAAATCTCCCTTTTTGCGCAATCTTCCTTTATAAACACTGTTTTCCCAGCTGCAGCTAATGAAAGGGTCCTTTCCTTCCCCCTTAAGCCACGCAACTCACATTGCTGCCTTCTCCATTCCTCCCTGCATGCCCTAGGTTGAAGTGGGAGTGGGCTTCTTCCTCTGAATTCCCTCTGCCTTGCTCTATCTCTCTTTTGTTCTGTCCAGATGGACTTTGCCCTTCCTCAGTTTCTTCCACAGCCACTGGAGCCACACTCCCAGTCCCTGTCAGCTGCTCAGCCTTCCCCTCTGTCAGATTCTGAAAGAGGCATGACACATCCAGATCTGCTTATCTCCTTGATAAGGATTTCATATGTAGATAAAAATGCCAAATCCAATTTTAACATCTAATCAATAATAAACTAATAATTAAAATAATTATTATATAATAGGAAAAGGCAAAAGTGGTCCCACTAACTATATTGTATCATAAGGAAATAAAAAACCTCCAGTTTTATGAGTGCTTGGCAGAAAAGGGAGGCAGAAATTATCTCTCTTTAGCATTCTCTTAAGAAATAAGAGGGAACATAGAGCAAAACCTTAGCTACCATATCCTTCATGATTAGAAAGTATCAGAATGCTGACAAATCAATGGCATGCAATTCATACCTCCACCAGTAACACCTGATTGGGCCCATCATTCTGGTTTAATAAAGATGTTCATTGTAGGTAAACTTTCTTGCTATTTACTTCCACTGATGATTCTAAAGATTAACTTTCACTTTTTTGAAGCAGTTAAGCTTTTTACTTTCTTGAATATAATTTTGCAATGACTGCTTGATTAACATGATAGAATCATTTTCAGTGATTTATGACATAAATATTATTAAGTACAATGAATGCATTTGGATATACAGATTTGTGTTGTCTTAGCAGACAAAAAGCATTGTGATAATGTGTGTAATGCAGATGAATGAAGCAAATGCTTAATCATGGGATTCCTGAACGCTAGGTAAAGAATCATAAACATATAATTTTGCCTTAATTCTGTGGAAGCAATAATCCCTATTGTGCTAGAGCCGTTTGTTATATTTCTCTTGTAAATTTAAAAGAAGTGTCTTCTTAATCAGTAAAACAATGTAGAAACATATTGTGAGATATGGTTAAGAAAAACTCTGGTAAATATCTTCTTCGACTGTTCTGTCTGTTTTTTAAACCGAAAGTCTAATGCAGTGGAAACAAACAAACATTCTTCCAGTCTGGAATTAAATGGAATGTTGCCCTTTTCCTCTACCAGATGCCCTGAATCTACTAAGTTTTTATATCTAGACTTACTGATCACTCAATATTCAATGCCAAACATACTCAGCACACTATCAGATCTTTTTAGATGAAATATTGAGCAAATGGAAACACAAAAGACAAAATGCAAACCTACTTTTTTCAGGTATCCCATATCTCTTGTCTCATTAAATAAAGACATCTATGTTGTGACAAGCAAAGATACTAAAAGTTAGAAAAAGCCAGTGTGCCATTTTTAGATTGTGTAAAGTTTATACAAAAATTAAGTATTTTTATAACTGCAGCATATTTAAAATATATATTAATAGTTTTTGAGGACCAGTGATTATCTTATTTGCGTAATCAAACTGCTTAGATTGTAAAAATATAAGTAAATATTTTTAAGAGCATAATAAATAATAAGAGCATAATAATTTATAATAATCACTTCTTGCATACAAAATAATCCCTACAGTCCTGCATATGGAAATAACTTCCTATTTTGGAAGGATGTGTCCCTTCCACACAATTTAACCTTTCCTTAGTGCACCTTCTCGGAGGGGAGAAAAAAACTATTTTCTACCTAGATAATCCCTCTAAACAGGGGTGGGATTCTACCAGTTCGCACCTATTCACTAGAACCAGTTGTTACCATTCTAAGCAGTTCGGAGAACCAGTTGTTAGAAGAAATTATTGGCCTAATCCTGTAAGGAAGGCAGGAAGGAAACATCCTGGTGTTGCTTACAGAAATTGCCTCTCTGTTAACCCTTATTACATTCTTGGCAGGACTAGACTTCCTGTCTCAGGAACTTCTCTGGAGTTTTTTCCCCCTCTTTGCTGGTACTTTTATTGTGTGGAGTGACCATTCAAAGTTACAATGGCACTGAAAAAAGTGACTTATGACCATTTTTCACACTTACGACTGTTACAGCATCCCCACAGTCACGAGAGGCCAGGCAAGGAGATGTGTGCCTCTATGTGAGTGAGGTCAGCCAGTCACATAACCACCAACCCATGCCACCAACTAAGCCACGCCTACAGAACCGGTTGTTAAAAAATTGTAATCCAACAACTGCCTCTAAACATAAGGTTTTCTTTTTAAAAAGTATATAAATTCTCAAAGTCTGCAGTTTGGGCATGGAAATACACAAACCATCCGCCTAGGGACAAACATTTTAACATACATTTCATAGTGAATTCTATAGATACAAATTATGCTTTCCAAAACAGTTTTCAAGTTTTGTGTGGCAGCCACAATTAAAAAATAAAAAATAATGATCTTAAGAAAGTAAGATAATTTTTCCTGATGAGTCTAGTCTTCCAAACAGCTATTCTTAGTGGTGGTGTTAATGTAGAATTATATTAAAATCAACTATGTTCTATTTTTATTCTTTTGCTAAGCATTAATCTAGAATGTCAGCTTGACATGAAAAATTCTAGAATAGAAATATAATGTTCATAAAGCTTTTAAGCTAAATATCAACTGGTGTCTTGATATCTTGGGTGCTTTTGCCTAGTCTGTAATGTGGTGTGATATAAATCAGAATTTTAGTTACCTTGCTACCAAAAGCTGCCACTCTTTTAGAATCATTTTCTCCAAATTATTTTTGATTGGTTATGAACGTTGTATATGTGTGTGAGATTCATTTATAGATTCATTCATTGTAACATAGCAATAATGTTCATGCAATCCCAGATTCCTTGGATTTAGAATACAATATTAATTAACTCAGAACAGAAGTAGGTTTGTTTGAGATCCTTTTTCCAGAGCATCCTAAGCAAATTAGAAATGACTTTCTCTTGTTATTGTTCTTATAATGATCTACAGTACAGTTGCCATGATAATTTCATCCTTCATGAACAATCTTAATTCCTACAAAACTGCCTTAACTGGTGACATTCACTTTATTGGTTCAGATGATATCATTTAAACCAGAGGTTTGTTTATTTTTTTTAAATTTACTGCAATCATACATCAAGATTTAATACATTCTCCTGCTTCCTCTTGTGGCCTCATATAATTCATATAATAAACTATGAGAAAAGGACTAACTCACTGTCACTCATTGGTATTCATGATTGAATAGGGTTTTGAACTCTTCCTTGTCTTAGTTCAGTATTCCAGTTCTATCATCACATAAGAGTTATATGAAAAAAGAAAAGGAACAAGTCCTTCCTTTCAACATGAGGAAAAACAGCAAGACTATCTACTTAGGGCCAGGGAGAAGAGAATGTTCGCTAGGATTTCTAAATCATTTTGGAAGAGAAAGTACATTGGTTTCCAAAGAAGTTCCTTTTTTTTACTGCCAGTGAAAAATTTCATTCTGTTCTACAGAAATGCCCATCAAGAACTGCCAAATGAAAGCATATCCAAGTATGAGGCTTTAGTGATTAAAATATTTTCTTAATTTTATATCACATTCTCCCTATTTCACTGCAAAATAATATTCTATGTGCCATGCTAATGGAAAGAGGTACATATATTGTCCAATTTATCCTCACCAAACTTCCAGTGAAACCAGCTATACTACAGATGGTATTCATTGCTTATCTAACATATTTAATTGATCCTTAGATGGTGAAAATGGGGGGAAGGCAAGCTTAATAACATCTTTTGATGAATGCAATAACCCATGCAGACATTATTGATTGTGTCAAAAAATGCTTGGTAAATAGTTGAATATATGACCATAAGAAGTTTTAAACAATAAGACATACTTGAACCCTGGTCCCACAGGAAAAGAGTCATTCACCTGGTATTTGCTATGGGATGGAATTCAATTAAGTAGATCATACATTCCAATCCAGATTCATGAACTAGTTAATTAACTTCTAGTTTTTGTATTTTTAAATATATTTAAACCAGAATTACCAAACTGGCACCAAATAATTTCTAGCAGTTTTGCACATTTGGCCAAGCATACCATATCCACTAAGTGTCAAATATCCATTTGAAATAAGGCAAAATCTATACAATATTTGAACATTAACACTACCCACAGCATCAGTCTTTGATTTGCTATCGAAGTAATGTCTCCTTTCATTCAAATTATACTCTTGGCTTCTTAAATATATAATTATCTATACTCACTTAGAGAAGAAAATAATCCAATGTACTCAATGATTTTACATTAAAAGAAAAATTTTATTGGTGCAATACTATATTTGCAAATTAGTCTTGGTCAATTTTTACTTAGTGACTTTTTCTAGCAGAAGATAAATCAGTACAGAATAGTTCATTGTTTTTCTTTAGAATATTAATTATCTGTCAATATAAAACGTTTTTGTAGGCAAGTCACTAGTGATTTAAATGAAAGTGTAAAATGAACTTAGCTGTGAGCCTGATCATCAAAAAAACCTATAAATGTCATACTCTGAAGAATGTTAATGGGCCAGATTCAACCAGTCATAGCAATCTTATCCAAGGTAGTGTGATTTTAGATATTTTAATGTAGGCAGCTGCTATTATTTCTCTGCAATGACTACCATCCTGAAAAACCATTATTAAATTAAATTTACTATAATATGTTTTAATGTCTGTGGACCACTCTGTAATTCAACCTGCTACAAAAGTACTGCCATTAAAAAAAACTTTGGAAAGAGTGAAATAAGGCAGGTTTGGCAAGAGTATCTATAGAGGGAGGGAAGGACCAAATGAGTTACTTTATATAACTGTCTGCTCACTTTCGGTGATTCTGGGCAACTTACAAAAAAGTTATGGTTAGAAACTGATCCACCAGACAATTGTGTGAATTGTCCAACATATAAAAAGGGCACCAGATTGGGAGAAACTGGTTTATATCCTGTGTATCAACATTACCATGGGTTTGGTGTTTTTAATTATATTTTCATGTTAAACCACTTTAATTTATTTATTTATCTGATTTGTCAATCGTTTACAAGATAATAGGTATAAGAATAAACATGAGTATGAATACAGGAAATAGGTATGAATAAATGGGGACGGTAGGTATGATTATGCACTTATGCAGGGCCCTTACTTACTTGGATTGAGTTTACTAATAGTTGGTTCAGTGACAGATATAGATTTAGGTTGTTTATTTATATATTACATTTACATGACTCACAACATAATGAAGTTGATCCATCATCTTCCATTCCAGAACATTTCTGCCATGGCATACCTGGTACATAGCATGGACAAAGCATATGTGCTTTAGGTCTGTGCATGGAACCCGAAATGAAGCCTGAGCCAAGGAAAGAATATTCTATGCAGAGAATCATTTGCATGTACTTAGTAGATATTAGGAATAGGTGATCCAAGGATTCAGGAACTTTTCTAAACTCACTGCAAACAGTGTTTCCTGATTTGCTGCATAACTCAGCAAACAGTTTGGAAAAATCAGTTTTGAAAGCACTTATTTTCCTAAGCTTTTTCAGGCAACAAATGTCTATTTTCAAATTTGTGCTCTGCTTCTCATCTTGCCTTAAGAATCCCACCATAACACTGGGTTTTATCACCTATTCTCTTTGTTCTTTCTATTATCTTTCTTTCAGAAATGATAGCAAAAGTTCTTTAAGAAAGTTTTTTTTAAAGGAAATTAAAATGGTGTATTGTGGGACAATAAATTATGAATTGGGAAAAAGTTATTGGCTAAGATTGGCTAAGATAATTTCAAGAGCAAAGTATATCTAATGAGTTTAAGAGATACTGTATCTCAGACCCACGGTACAATCTGATTTAACAAATTAAGGAAAGGAGAGAGGAGAGGGAAAAGAGAAGGCAGCCACTCAAATCTCCATGCCATCAGAGATTTAGGAAAGCAGATTGTTCCTGCTCAAAGAAATGTTCATTAATTATTTACCCTTTTTTTTTTTGCATTTTAATTTCTGAACAGATTAAATTCTTTTCTGCTCCTGATGACCCTTGGAATGTCACATTGAGCAATTAACTGCCTTCTTCATATTTTCCCCCAGTTCAGGTTTTGTGTGCAGCTGAAATTCCTGATATTCAGGTAAATCCCTGCTTATCCCAACACAGAGAAAGACACACAGATGTGCAAACACATGCACACACACACACATCTTGTCTTAAGTACTCTCCTGAGTTTTGTTTACTAAATTAATATTATTTTTCCATATATTTTTTGAAAGTGAAAGGTTAACATCTACTTGATATTTTGTATTTAGTGATGATGTTGTTCATTTTTATATCATCAGAATATGCCATCCAAAATATATATTTGCATTCAGAATTGGAAGTACTTTATATTTATTGCATGAATTTTATTTGGCAGACGTTTGTCATTGGAATGCATAGAACCAAGGGAGGTCATGGGACTAGGCATTGGGTTTAATACTCCTTTTGTATCTCACTTCCAGATGATATCATTTGAATATAAAATAGAGAGCTGTTTGTATTCATGAATTTTAGACTCAAGTATGAATTGCATTGGCAGTCTCTAATCTTGAAAAAAAAAATGAAAGCGAGGGCCAGAGTGTATTAAAGTACATGATGTTTTCTTATGTTTGTTTAGAATGAAGTTGCAAACAAATGTGATACAATAGTATGCTATAATTACAGTTACCAGAAGTTTGGTTACTAAATCATCTTAAAAGAAAATGAAAAGCAGGCTGTAATGTTGTAATGCACCACAGCTGCCTGCCTTGAAGCAGAGCAATCTAAGGCAAAAAGAACTGGCAGAGAAAAGATAATAATGACTGCCATTCCTCTAGACTACGGTAATGTACGTGCACTGCTCTGGTTCACATACAAAGAAATCCTGCCCTAAATTGGTAGAGTAGTTCTAATTCAGTGACCTCCAATTCTTTTGTAACATGATTAAATTTTATTTTACCACAAACAGAGCTTCTTTGACATCATGTAAATTCATGCTATTGTCTTCCATAATAATATCTAATCATCTTGTACTTTGTTGATCTCTTTAAAAGTTCCTCTTATTGTTTCCATGTATTGTTTTCTCCAGGGTCTTGCCTTTGCATGTGTCTGAAATAATATCTAAATATCTAAACTTTTGTCTCATCCCTAGCACTGCCAGTAAACTGTCTGGATTCACTTCATTTTAGAAGAACAATAAGTTCTTCTTGTGATTCAAATTATTCTCAAGAAGTTGCTACAATTCAATAGAATTACCGAGTGTGTCATTTGTACTTCTATAACTATCTAACTTGGTACAGCAACCAAACCGAACAGGTACAGATTTCAGCATAGAGTTAGGACTGCAGAAAAAAACAGTTGCAACAAGCCTGCCTTCCACTGACTACCTGAATACTGCATGGGTCAGAAAGAGGACTGAGAAAATATCTACAGAACCCACATATCTGGGACATAAACTCTTTCAACTTCTCCCTTTAGGATGCCACTATGGGGCATTGCATACCAAAACAAGTAGACACAAAAACAATGTTTTCCTCTTGTTACCACAATACTGTCTCATGTCGAAGGATATTTACCCTTATGGCTGAGTTACTATTATCCTTTTCTATTACCTTCTTCTATTTGTATCTTATGATCATAATACTATGTTGTTGTATGTACACCGATGTTTGAAGAGATCTATTATAATCACCAAACATTTGAAAAAAAATGTTATCCATATCAAAGAATGGGAGAATGGAGTCTGCTGACTGTTTACATGTGGTACCTTAGCCTATTAATTTTGATTGAAATATTTTCTTTTCCTTGTTTTGGTGTGGCTATTTGATTCTTAGTTGGCTCCTACTTATCTAAAAATTAGTTAATAGGTATCTGATGAAGTAGGGTGATAAAGGCCATTTGCCCTTTTGTTTTGGTTCTTCAACGGTTTGTAGCTACAACAACTTATTTCAATATGCCTGTTAATGGTTGATGGTCAAGAAGACAAACCTCTAGGAATTCTTATATTTTTAAATTCTTACATTTCTTCAAATAAGTTAGTTGCATGGAGAATAACTGTCCCAAAGTTATCCAGCTGGGTTTTTGTGCTTAAGGGAGATCTTGAACTCATGGCTTTCTGGTTTCTAATTCAACAACATAAACAGGAGACCAATATGTTTCTCAGTTCTTCTGCTGTCAATTTTGAACATTTGCATATATGCAGTTTATATAAAGATTCAGGTTGTGATATTTCTGCATCATTATTATTTTCTTATTGCATGATTTGTATTTATAAACATGTTTTAAGAGGCTTTTCCAAACCCTTAAAATAGAAAAGATATAAATTTTTGATGAAGCATACAAGACTGGGATAAAATGTAGTGCACATTATTTAAATAAATAATGGAAGAAGGAGATCCACCCTCAAATATTGGAATGATATTTGAATGCCAGATCAGTTTTCTAGTTTCTAGTTCCTTAATTGCATAGAGAAGCTACAGTTATTCAACTGGGTGAATTAGGTTTCCTTCCAAATCTCTTGATTTATGCAGACTAATTTGGGAAATTCAGCTTCCCTCTCTAAACATAATCTCAATATATAGGGACTAATTTCGGAGAAGCGTTTTAGTGCATTTATAGTGATACAGTTTTATCAGTAAAATTAGAATCTCAGCTCCATCCCAAACCTCAGTTTTGTGTGAGGAAAGAAGAATACAAATTATGTTATACTCCAAGACATGAATGATTTATTAAGTAGATGTTTCTCTAATTATTGAAAAGTCCCTTGTAGCAAGCAGCTTGTAACAAGTTTATATATATTAGAAATGGAACTGTCTAAACACAAGTGTACTACTGTGCTGTTTGATATTTGTCACTGGTATGTGAAAAGGGCATGCATGCTTTGTTGTTCCAGTTATAATTTTCTAAGAGATGCTTGCGAATGAGGAAACTCACATTAATCCTTTTTTCAGCCCTAACAGGAAGATTAAAAGTAAAACTGCAGAATAATCTAAGTCATATTTATTTAGACATCAACCTGATGTTGCTCCATGAACCTTGTTCTAAGAAAATATGGAATGCATCCCTCAATATGCAATTTAGGGTAGGAAGCAAAATTTCAATATGTATAATTGTAGATCAAAATTATCAATTTCTAGGTAAAAAGGCATCCTATGCAAAGATGAAATTAAACTTACAATATATTTGAAAATATTTATGAAAACATTAAAAAATCTTTGTCTGATTGCTTGTTCTAATGAAAATGTAATTACCTCTGTAGTTAGCTAACAATGGCTCTTATTTGTTTGAAGAGTGAACAGAATTTGAAGAATCATCACCTAATCTTCATCATTAGCCTCTCTTCATCAAGGCAACAACTTGTTTCATCCATTCAGACAGAAATTAGCAGAACAATACTATCTGCCCATCTAGTATCAATGTGTAGACAAAAGTTGCCTGTTTTTCCTCTTTTAGGTAGGTAAGTCTGGGTACCTTGCATATTAAAGTTGCATATGGGTACAATGTCTGAAATCTGTCTCTGATATGGAGTATTTGTGGATACAGGCCTTTTCTTATCAAAATTTGTGAGCATAGCATGTACTGATCATTTTCATTCATCATAAAATAAATGTCTCGATTTGTTCTACAAGATCTTTGTCATGGCTACATTCAGCATCAATGCCTGAAATAATCTCTGCCTTCAGAGGTTATCTACTGATTTGCAGTAGATCAGCGTTCTCCATATTTGAACTTATCAAATGCCTTATAATACAACTGCCAATTGCAGCCATCTTTAATTCTAGCTCAAGTTGGAGCTCAGGATGTTAGAAGCTGGCAGTTCAACACTTCTGGAAAGTTCCAAGTTGAGAGTGCTAGTTTAGGTGGACCAACAGTGTTGCATTACATCAATATTTGGCAACATTTAATACATTTAGGAATAAAAACATTAAAAATAATGCAGTTTGATTGAAAGATATGATTAAATATACCATGACTGGGATTCTACTATAGTATGAATAATGCACAAAACATAACATTTCAATAGCATTTTCATGAGATAGAATTCATATATATGTAGTCTTTAATTCCATTGGGAATGGAATTCACATCCAAAATCAATAAAGTTGTATACTGAGTCATCACATGACCGGACCTGATTTATGACCATTACTAACATGATTGTAAAATGAATCAATTAGTCACTAAGTGAATCACATGATTAAGCAAATCCAACATCCCCAATGGAAAACTGAAAAAAAAGTAAATAATCATGATCATGTGACTATAGGATGCTGCTGCAAAAGGGAGGTAGTTGGCAAACCTTAAATGTAAATGTATTATTGATATTGTTTGATCCTCAAGGTACTAAATGATAATCATGTAGGACTAATAAATGAGCCAAAAGGACATGTGTTGGTTTGCTTAATGGAACAGGAACTGGCTTGCCATTTCATAAATTAGAAAATATTTATAAAAATAAAAAAGTTAAATTGAAGATATAATTATTTCATTCTTTCATAATGATAGAAAAAGCTCTCAGACCAATGTTCAATTCAGTAATTGAATATTTAGCTATGTATGTATCTCTCTCTCTCTCTCTGTATGAGCATACATGGACATGTACAACATTTGAGTTTCACTAGTTTATTCAATCTCAAGGAAGTCTGGTTGCTGAGCAATCATTGATTTTCTGAAGAAGAAAAGTATGAAAAAGAGAAGGATTACAGCTTTGAAATCAGCTGTTAGAATGTGAAGTTTGAAGATATTTTGAAGATATTTTGGAACAATTAGGTTTATGCTGCCCACAGCCAATTATGGGACTGCTGCATTTTCAAAATAATTTTGTGATTTGCAGGCTACTTATTTTCTGTGTTTGCAGGGTTTCTCTGTCCAAAGCTGCAGCTGACTGGCAGAGTGTTTATATCCAAATCCTTTTAGAAATAAATATCTTAGATTATTATCCTGAAGCAGGTCATGTCTGCTACATTCTGCTGAACTTGCAGCATTCACTGAAGGATCTGTACTCAGAGCTTTCTGAATAGATATATTCTAAAAACATGATTCATGCTCACATGAGAAACCTTCATGCGTATAGCTGAACCAATTAATGTATATTTGAACTTCTGGAAGCATAATGTGAATCTTATCTGCCTTCTCCTAATCCTTTGGAAATTCAGACAGATATTTCTCCTGAACAGGAAGCACCGATATTTTCCTACTAGTTTCACTTTGACAGAAATTGTGTGACAGTTATTAAATGAATCTATTTGTTCTGGTTTTAATATTGTCTTTTTTATGAAGTAGCATAGAAATATATATTTTCAAATGGCTTTGATATATATGATAGGAATGTGCTTAATTATTGAAGATCAGTTTGAGAACTTGATTGGAAGCAGTGAAAGAAACGAAATGATATGAATGCATTATTTTGCATCTATTTTAGGAAAAATGGTTTTTATCAATATTAGTAAAATATGAGTTATATTTTTTGTGTGTGCCATCAATATTTCTGGTGATTACCGGACACATCATTTTTTGGAGATGATATGCCCACAGCCATACACACTGTAATAATAACAAAAGGATCAAGAAAATTTCAGAAATCAAAGTGAAAGTCTCAAGATTCTGATTAATGAACCCAAGCAAATCAGAATTCTGAGATCCTCCTCAAGGCTCTTCTTTCTTTATCATATCAGCATAGCTTCAAAGGAAAACCAACTCGAAATCTTTCCATCTTCAATATAATTAAAAGAGGAAATAACCATATCCCCCAAGTTCACAGGTCATGTTGACCAATTGGATTAATTGGCAGGCTCTCCAGGCCCTCCTGGGTTCCTGGTGATTTCTCTGATGCAGCTTTCAGGAACTCATTTCCTTTAGTTTCCATTCAGCAATGGACAGCTCCTCCCTCCCAGCTGCTTTGAGGAGGGAGAGGGCCTCTTCCTAGTCTCATCTTCCTCTCTCCCCCTTCCCACCAGATTGTTGGGCTCCACTTGTCTAGCCAGGACAGTCCCAGAATTACTGCCTCGATCATCTTCAGGACTACCATGAATTGGATAATCTCCCAGTGTTGATTCATCTCTAGCCTCACTGGCTCAGTGAGGTGTGGGAGATGCTCTTATTAGTGATCCATTGACTTGCTTTAACCACATGGCTTGGGGTAATCTCCTTGCTCAGATCTTTAGCTTCAGCACTGGGTGTCTAATTAGCTTAATAATGAGTCTTTTGGGCATTCAACTTTCTCTGAACTCCTCACTTTGGCACCACAATTTTAATGGGGATGGCAAGCGGGTGGATAGCTTCACTTACCATTGGGTTGCCTTTGATGTCATAGGAGGCAGGTTGGTGGTCTCTCTTGGCCAGAGTTCTGTCTCCCTTGCTTGAGGGGAGGGAGACCTCAATGGCCTGACACTACTCCATAACTTGGGAGAATACGTGCAGCAGTTTCAGATATTCCCCATATATATGGGAGCACCCTCCATGTAGCTGTTCCACTGGCACTTTCAATGGGTTGCCAGGCCCTGGGTGTAGTACATCGTCACATGAAGTCCATGGAATAACCATTGAGCTTTCAGACTTGATAAAGGAGTGGACATATCTTTATCAGATCTGCAAGCTCAATGGTTATTCCATGGACTCATCTGAATGTACACTGCAGGCCTGGCAACCATTAGTGCCACCTATCAGGTATCCCATATATACAGGGAGTATCTGAAAGTGCTGCACACTTTCTCCTGGGGCAGGGAGTCAAGGTGGTGCACAAACCAGGCCAAACTCTAAGAATGAAAGTGATGTGTCCAAAGTAAATACTACCAAATGAGAAGACATCTTCGGTGCTTTACCGCATCAACTGTAGTGATTGTGCAAGCAATTACGTAGGGAAAATGGCCAAGCAAAAACAGACCAAGTTACATGGACACGAACAGGCTGTCCGGGGCAAAGAACAGTGCTCTCAGATTTTGGCACATATGCAGGAGCATAATCACACATTCAGTTTTCTAGAGGCTGAGGTTGTTGCCCATGATGTAACTAAAGGAGTATGCCTTCTAAAAGAAGCCTGGTTTTCCAACAGCAATTCTATCAATAGGCATATCGAACTACCACCAGCCTACCAAGCTCTGAGACATCAGGAAAGACCCTGCAGGAGGAGCAGAGACCACTTCCAGTTGGGGAACAGGGACCGATGGCATATGGATTCATCCTATGAAAGCATAGCCAGGCCTGTCCAAATACAGATGAGTCCAGCAGACCTGCCTCAAGTTAAAACAGACAGGAATAATGAAGAACAAGCTGGGCCAATCACAAAGACAGGAACAAAGCAATAAATTGCAATAGCTGGCAGTTTAACATCATCTCCTAGAGATAAGAATTCCAGGCTAGGTCAGACAAGGGAGGAAAAAACAACAAGAGATAAGCCTGCTTTGACCAACATGAAGAAAGCAAAAACAACAGAGCTGTTGGGAGGCAGTGGGAAGGACCTAACACCCATGCAAGGGCTAAATTGATTAATGATATATAAAGGCAGAGGTCTCTTTAATGGTAGCTTAATACTCTGACAATGTCAGCAGAGGCTGATGAAAGCTTAATAAGTACAATAAATGTAATTTTAAGTTCCAGAGATTGCAGAATGCCTGTTTCTTCTTTTACAAGTATACCTGGAACTCATATTTTTAAAGCAAAAGAAAAATAAAACGGGTTAAACAACTGCAAAGTTAAAGTTCAAAGTACTCTGTTAGCAGTCTGTTATTGTAATTTATTTGTATAAGGTCTACACAATTTCTTACGAAGTATAAGAAAGTAATAACTAATAACCCATCATTATCTCTGATGAGTGCAGGATCAAATACCTTCATTTGGTTCTTAATGAAACATTTCCTTAGGTTTTTTTAATTGGGAACTTTCCCAACATTTGCATCTCATTTCCAAAGTTCATAAGTCTCTATGTAAATATGTGCACAACATCCATTGTTGAAAAGTTCTCCTTGACAATTCAAAATTCCTTTTGCCAAGAAAGTCTATTCCACCTTTCATTAATTCTGTTATCACAGAATTTCTTATATTTGTTTTCTTTTCAATCTTTTTTGGCAGATCTATATTTTTTCAAATCAAATAATTTCTTTTTCACATCTGAGAGCAACAGATCAGGTTCCAATTCATCAAGTTGCAAATCAAGACCAATTTTATTTTCTGTTTCTGAATATCATCTTGAAATTGCACAATCATTATTAACTATCATTTTTTTGTTTATATTTTCAAATAAATGAGAGTTGGAGAGAATCGTTTTTTTCAAATGGTTCCCAAAAACTTTTAGAGTTTTTAAAGTCTTGACAAACACTCTATACTTTCTTCAAGGACAAGAAAAGCAGATAAGTCATAACCTAGTATCCGAATGGATTTTTTTTTTATTCCAAGTGTTAAAGAAAGGGGAATTTTTTCATTAAAAAATTAAGAAATAAATATCAAGGCCTTTTTGAAAAAGCTAGAAAGAGCAAAATTTGTAGTATCATCCTGTGTAAATGAAAGTCCAATTGGGTAACTTTCACTGCCAAAACAACAACAACAACAACAACACACACACACACACACACACACACACACACATACAAACGCACACGTAGTATTCACTGCAGCAAAAAAAAGTTGTTTTGTGCTTTTGGCTTTAAGAGGAAAGAGCTTGAGTGTCAGATGGAGACTAAATGAAGCTATTTTACAAAAGGAAAGGATTGTAAAAAGACAATGCAGGATTACTATGATAATAATTTGGGTAAAGAGATTAATTTAATGACAGTATGGGATGCTAGTAAAGCAGTTTTGAGGGACTATTTTGAACAGTACAATCACTTAGAGGAGAAAAAATCCCAGGAAAAGACTCAAAGGTGCAAAATTGGATGAAATTAGACAGAAAGAAATTCAGTTGCAAAAGAGACCTATGGATCCTTAAATTTTACAGCAACAATTATCTACGCTAACTGTACAGGAAATAGAAACAAAATTGAACTATGCAAACAAAGACATTTCAAATTTGCAAGTGAAGCAGGCAGTTGGTTGGCATATAAATTAAGAAAAGAAAGAGAAAAGACAATGATTGGAAAAAAATTTTGAAGGTAATAATATAATAACAGACAATAACCTTATTAAAAAGTCCTTTCATAATTTCTACTCAAATTTGTATTAAAAACAGGAGATAGATATGTCAAAAATAGATGAAAATCTTTTAAGACAGCAGTTATCAAAACTACCACAAATCCAGAGACAACTTATGAATGATCGACAACTGCCTTTGAGATATTGGAAGCCATTAAAAAATGAGGACAGACTCAAAGCCCCAGGCTTAGATGGTTTCACAAGCCAATACTATAAGTACTTCGAGTATGAGCTTCTTCAAACCACTAAAAGACACAATGAATGATACACCACAAGGGGGAAATATACCCCAGACATGGAAAGAAGCCAACATTGTGTTGCTCCCAAAGGAGGGTCAAGCTATTATAAAGACAAAGAATTGTAGACCAATTTCATTATTAAACAAAGATTACAAACTGGCAGAAAGACTAAAGAAGATTCTATAGATTACACACACACACACAAACACAAACACAAACACACAAAGACCAAGCAGTCTTTCTGCTGAAAAGACAGATAAGAGATAATGTGAGGACTGTCTTAAATTTTATGGAATACTTACAATATAATAATGAGAAACAGGCTGCCTTAATATTTTTAGATGCAGAGAAAGCCTTCCACGACCTAAACTGGGCCTTTATGTTTAAGGTGTTGGAAGAAATGTACTTTGGAGTGAATTTTATCCAAGGAATTAAAGTGATCTACACATCACAGAATGCAAAAATTGTTATAAATGGTGATCTAACTAATTCATGGAAATTCAAAAGGTACCAGACATGGATACCCTTTGTCCCCTCTGTTGTTTATTTTGGTATTGGAAATTCTGAATAGAAGTATTAGACAAGATGATAAAACAAGGGGTATAAATATTAAGAAAGAAGTTTATTAATTGAGGGCCTTTGCTGATGATCTGATTATATTTTTACAGAGCCCTCAAAATAACATACAATATTTGATGAGGAAATTGAATGAATTTGGGGCTTTGGCAGGTTTCAAAATAAATAAATAGAAAACAATAATGCTGATCAGGAATATGCTTTCTCAGGATAGTGATATGTTGTTCAAAAAGTAAGATTTTAGGATTGAGAAAAAGATGAAATACTTGGGGGTTATGTTGACAAATGCAAATATAAAATTGTTTCAAAACAACTATGCTCCTCTTTGGGGGCAGGGGTGGGATTCTACCATTTCGCACCTATTCGCTAGAACCGGTTGTTAACATTCTAAGCCAGTAGTTCCCAAACTTTTTCAGTCCACCACCCCCTTGGTGCTACAAATTCATCCTCGGTGCCCCCTAACAAGGGGTGGGATTCAAATTTCTGTGGGTGTGGCCTAATTTAAGGGTCTGGCTTGCTGATCATGTGACTGGGTGGGCGTGGCTTGCTGATCATGTGACTGGGTGGGCATGGCTTGCTGGTCACGTGACCTGGTGGCTGTGGTTTGGTGCAATTGTGACTGGGTGGGCGTAGCCAGGTGACTGGCAAACCAAATACAAGTGGTCCTCACTTAATGGCCAGTTGTTTAGCAAATGTTCTAATTTATGACTGGCCTCCCCAGAGCTACTTGACCTGTTTTTGGAGTTTTGACAGCCGTGCACATACATATACACACACTCCCTTCTAACCCTGCTGGAGCAGGTCATTGGACTAGAATTGCCAAAGCATCTCTGATTAGATTCTAGCAATGAATAGAATCTAATCAGAGATGCTTTGCCGATTCTTGTTGATTTGTTTTATTTGTATTTCTTTATTTTATGTTGCTGAATTGCATTGACATGTGTGTCCCTTCTTGTGCACAGCCCAGAAGCTTTTGTGATTCTTTGCAGCAAAAATTACTGACCTCTGGCTTTGCTCTACTTTTCAAACATGCTGCCACTGCCATGTTCCAGGTGCTGGCCCCGCAGGTCCACCCTATTGAGCCCACTGCAGTGGAAGTACCTGCCTAAGCAAGTCAAGTCAATGGGGTGAGACTGAGAGAGGGAAAGAGAGAGAGGGAAAAGAGAGAGAGAGAGAGAAAGAGAGAAGGAAGAAAAGAAAGAGAAAAGGGAAAGAAACAAAAAGGGACAAAGAAAGAGGGATGGATGGAAGGAAGGGGCAGAAAGAAAAAGAAATAAAGAAGGAGGGAGGGAGGGAGGAGAAAGATAATGAGATATCTATTCTAGTCCAATCACCTGCTCCAGCAGGGTTAGAAGCGGGTGTGTGTGTATGTTCTCCTTGTAATTTACCAGTACATTTTGGTTTTGCCTTCTTCAGAATTGGTACTGTAATACAATGGGGAAAAGTAATTTTTTAGGATGGAGGTCTGGTCCATGGATCCAGTTTAAAGCCTCAACAAAATGTGAGATCTTCCTCATAGTCTTGACCATCTTTCATCCACAAAATCTTTAATAGAAGCCAAGATGTTTCAATGTACTGGCAAAGATGCTGGCAAAGATGTTTCAATGTGGAAAAGGGCCTCAAGTCTAAACTAGGCCTCATTTCAATCTGATGCATCAGGTCTCTCTTTCTCTCTCTCTCTCTCTCCCTCCCCCTTCTTTCTTTGTCTGTTCCTTTTTTTTCCCCTTTTTTCTTTCCTTTCTTCCTTCTCTCTTTCTTTCTCTCTCTCTTTCCCTCTCTCAGGCTCACCCCATTGACTTGGTGCACTGCTCTGCTTGGACTTGCAACAGACTCAATGAGGTGGACCTGTGGGACCAGCACCTAGAACGCAGCAGTGGCGATGCATTTGTCATATAGAGCAAAGCTCTACTTTCCCGGACGTGCCCTGCGGGGCCAGCACCTCCTTTCTCCCACATTTCTCCTTCCCTTTCCTTCCCTTTCTCATTTCTTCACTTGCTTTATTTTTTTTTCTATTTTACACCATGATAAAACAATAATGAAGAAATAATGAAGAAAAAACCATTAAAAAGGGGACCCTTGTTATAACAGCGCTTCCTATTCCACAGCTGAGATAAGCAAATTTCTGAGGGAAAAAAGGTTCATCGCGATTCCATTCTATGTCTGCATTTTTATATTGGCAATTTCCCCCCAAAATGTTACTTTGTATATTTTTTTCTGATGAAAGTATGGATTATTGCACTTTGAAATGAGGGGCAGCTGTTGAAATTGTCCGAGGAAAGAAGTAGAAAATGGAGGAGAAACGGCCAAACTTTGTTCCAGGATCTTCATCAGAGGCTGTTTTGCAAGGAAAAGTGGGATCCCGAGCCACAGAAAGAAAGGGGGAGATGCTTTCCTATTGGGGGCAGAGGGGAGATCAGAAGTGGCTCTTTGAGAGAGACATGGGTTTCAAGGACAGAAAATGCCATTTTTTTCCTGTAAAGCCAAGAGATCCCTATGGAAATCCCCCCGTCAAGGGGAGGGGGCCTGGGGAGAGGATCCGGCTGGATTAGGGGGGATCCCTGCAGATCCTCTTCATCTCTTCCTGCATGGACTGTCAGCTGAGGGTTTTCCTGGCTTCCCTTCGGTTTGGGGTAAGTGTGGTACCCCCAAGTGTTGGCTGGCTGTGGGGCTGCACCTCCCCCTTGTCCTCCACAGCACCTGCTGGGGCTCCCTCCTTCCAGACTGAGCGAGGGGAGCCCGAAGGACCTCTCGAGCTCTGGCTCCATTTTACCCGTCTGTAGTCTCGGCAGCTCCAGCCTGGGCACCCTCTGGGCACTGTGGGAACTCAAAGGGCATCTAGTCTGCCCTTCCAGGTGCACAAAGAAAGGGAGATTGATGAGAATCATGGGTGAGTGCAAAAGGAAGTCTACCCTCCCCTCCAGAGCTGGAATGAGCTAGAATGCTCCCCCTCCAAGACTGAAAAATCCCCTTCCACTTTCTCCACTTCTCCCTCTGCTCAGAACTCTCTCCTCCATTGGGTGAAGTCAAGGGAAACTCTGCCCGGAGATGGATGACACTAGAGCAGGGAGAATTCCCATTGATGCTTCAGCTCGTTCTGGCCCTCCCAGCTCAAAGCTCCAAGAAAAACATTTCCTCCCCCTCAACACACATTCCTCCTCTGACACACATGCACACACACATTCATTTCATGGGTAGATTCTGCTGTGGAAAGAACTGCTGCACTGGACGACAAGGGGGAGAGAGGTAACCACCTGCTCCCCCGAGGCTGCTGGACAGAGTGCCAGCACCTGCCTGCCACCTCTTAGTGCACCCCTACTGGCTCCCTTGCCTCTTAATGCCCCGCTAAGGCATCCCACCACCCCCTGGGGGCAGTACCACCCACTTTGGGAACCACTGTTCTAAGCAGTTTGGAGAACCGGTTGTTAGAAGAAATTACTGACCTAATCCTGTAAGGAAGGCAGGAAGGAAATATTCTGGTGTTGCTTACAGAAACTGCCTCTCCATTAACCCTTATTACATTCTTGGCAGGACTAGACTTCCTGTCTCAGGAACTTCTCTGGGTTTTGTTTCCCCTCCTTTGCTGGTACTTTGCTTGTGTGGAGTGACTATTCAATGTTACAATGGTACTGAAAAAATTGACATGACCATTTTTCAGACTTATGACTGTTGCAGCATCCCCACAGTCATGAGAGGCCAGGCAAGGAGATGCATGCCTCAATGTGAGTGATATTGAGTTGGTCATGCCCAGCCAATAACATGACCACCAAGCCACGCCCACCAACTAGGTAACGCCCACAGAACTGGTTGTTAAAAAATTTGAATCCCACTCCTGTTCAGGAGGATATTAAACAGAATTTCCCAAAATGGGATAAATTGCATTTATCATTATTAGGTAGAATCTCTGTAATCAAGATGAATATTTTACCAAATATGCTTTTTAAAAAATTCCAGACGTTACCAATACTTACAACTGATAATCCATTTAAACAATGGCAGAAGGATATTTCTAATATTTCTTGCCTCTGGCAAGGGAAAAAACCCAAAATTTAATTTAATAATTTAATAATAATTTAATAATAAACAGTGAAATAACAGAGAAAAAAAACTGTAAAAGTCCAAATGGTTATAAACTAGTCATAAATCTATGAACTATAAAGCTTCGAAAGTAAAATCCTTAAAAAAAAGAGCAACTGAAAGAAAAATGTGGCAAGAGACCAGACCTTCCAGTCCCTCCTTATTAAGAATTGTGGCCATCAAAAATGCACAATCATTTTAAGGTTGTCTTGCCTCCCCTTCAAAAAATGGGGAGCAGAGCCATCAAATAACTAGCTTTGGTGGCAAACTTAGTTGTTCTTTGATGGTGGGAAAAGAATTACCTGCAGTTCAGCACACCATCTTGGGGGAGCAGAAAAGTACAGTTAATTCTGAATTTTAGAAAGCTATAATAAAATCTAGTATAGTTGTTCTCAACCTTCCTAATGCCATGACCCTTTAATGCAGTTCCTCGTGTTGTGGTGACCTCCCCCAACCATAAAATTATGGTTTGGTTCCTAAGACCATCAAAAATATGTGTTTTCCAATGGTCTTAGGCAATGCCTGTGAAAGGATTGTTTGACCCCCAAAGGGGTCGTGACTCACAGGTTCAGAACCACTGATCTAGTATGAACATTTTTCATTTATATTTCAACCATCCATCTTTGCACATTAGCTCTAGTAAGTGTGTAGACTTTCTATTTAAGTCCCAGTATTCAAATCATCGTAAGGGCGATTCAATCTAAACATTTCTCCTGTCCTAGACATTTTATTAAAAGGAGGAGGAGGAGGAGGAGGAGGAGGAGGAGGAGGAGGAGGAGAAGAAGAAGAAGAAGAAGAAGAAGAAGAAGAAGAAGAAGAAGAAGAAGAAGAAGAAGAAGAAGAAGAAGAAGAAGAAGAAGAAGAAGAAGAAGAAGAAATACAATCCTGTTCTGATTCTAGTGTACTTATTTTTCTGTCTTTTCCTTTTGATGACAATTAGTATTAGTAAATTCACATGGATTGTTCCACAATGTTCCATGCTATTGGAGCATGGAGCTCCTACAATTTTATATATTGTTGCATGATAGATTTTATCTATCTATTTAGGTCCTCCCTAAATTCTATCAACATATAAGGTGTGCAACTAGGGGATCGAACACCTTGGATAAGGTCTACACGAATATTGTAAATGGATACAGGGTATTACAACTACCACATCTGGGCCAGTCAGATCACTTGTCTCTGCTTTTAGCCCTGGAGTATATTCCTCTAAGAAAACAGGCGGGGTCGGTAGTCAAGACAGTGAAAAGCTGGCCAGAGGGAGCAATGGAGCAGCTAAAGGACTGCTTCGAACGCACAAACTGGGAAGTTTTTGATCATCCTGATCTCAACGAACACACGGCTGCAGTGCTAGGGTATATGGCACACTGTATTGATACTGTCACGGTGGATAAACGAATCCGGGTGTATCCTAATCAAAAACCTTGGATGACCGGGAAGGTTAGACGCTTGTTGTATGCAAGAAATAAGGCTTTTAAGTCTGGGAATGATCTAGATTATAGTGCTGCAAGAACAAACTTAAAGAGAGGTATTAAGCAAGCTAAGGCCGAATATAAGAGGAGAATTGAAGACTGCTTTCTCAGTGATAACATGAGGCAGGTTTGGCAGGGGGTTCAACAACTAACGAACTATAAAGCAAAAAAGGTCTCTTTGGATGGTAGTGCGGCAGTGGTTGAGGAGTTGAACAATTTTTTTGCTCGATTTGAGATCCATCAAACTGAAACTGTCCCTTTGCCATCATTTACTCAGCAGAGCCTCCCCTTCATTGTGAATGAGCAGGATGTGAGGCAGACAATGAAGGCGGTTAATTCCAGAAAGTCAGCTGGGCCTGACTCAATTCCTGGTCGTGTGGTAAAAGACTGTGCTGATCAGCTAGCTGGGGTGTGGACTGAAATTTTTAATCAATCCTTGACACAAAGTGTGGTTCCTGTGTGTCTCAAGGCTTCGACCATCATTCCACTGCCTAAAAAGTTGCCCACAAATGGTCCTAGCGACTATAGGCTGGTGGCACTAACTTCTATCTTAATGAAGTGCTTTGAGAAGCTAGTTCGAAATTATATTATCTCCTGCCTTCCTGATTCCTTTGATGGGCTTCAGTTTGCTTACAAAGAAAATAGATCAACCGAGGATGCAATTATTACTGTGTTTCACATGGCCTTATCCCATTTGGAAACACCGGGGAATTATGTAAGAATGTTGTTCGCAGATTTTAGTTCTGCTTTCAATACCATCATACCGCACAGATTAATAGCCAAGCTCAAAGATCTAGATTTTCCAGATTCTATTTGTTTATGGATATTGGATTTTTTAACAAATCGTCCACAAAGAGTTAAACTGAATGATTATATTTCTACTGTCAAGACACTTAGCATTGGCACTCCGCAAGGTTGTGTCCTTAGTCCACTACTGTTCTCCATTTATTCATCTGATTGCACAAATAAACATCCCAACAATAAGATAATAAAATTTGCAGACGATACTACGCTTGTAGGACTTATTCTGGGGATGATGAGTCTGCATATCAGGATGAGGTATTACAGCTATCCCACTGGTGCAAAAATAATAATCTTCTATTTAACATTAAGAAGACCAAGGAGGTTATAGTGGACTATAGGAAAAAAAGAGCAGACATTCAGCCACTGTATATAGAGGGAGTTTGTGTGGAACAGGTGGTTGAATGTAAGTATCTCGGGACCATCATTACAAATGACCTGACCTGGAGTGCAAACACCGCTGCTTTAATTAAGAAGGCACAACAACGGTTGTATTTACTAAGGATTCTTAGGAAACAACAACTGGCTGAGAGTCTACTGACTACCTTCTATCGGAGTTCAATTGAGAGTATATTATCCTACTGTCTCTGTGTATGGTTCTCGAGCTGCACAGTGGCAGAGAAAAAGGCAATTCAGAGGGTGATTAAGATGGCCCAAAACATCATTGGCTGCTCACTCCCCTCTTTGGAAGAACGGTATAGGAATAGATGTAAGAGGAAGATATTTAATATATTGAATGACTCCTCTCATCCGGGACATCAGCTCTTTGAACTATTACCATCGAGAAGGAGATTCAGGGTATTAAGAACAAGGACGACTAGATTTAAGAACAGTTTTTATCCAAGTGCAGTTTTGAGTTTGAATGCAGGGTCATAAGATTTTTGTGGAATTTAATAGCTGAGAGTAATGGGGTATTTACATTTTTAAATTGTATAGAGATTATTGTATGGTCTGTTGTGTTTAATTTTATTTTTCTTTCAATGGTGTTGTCCAGTTTTACTTGTGGAAGAGCACCTCATTTCGTTGCACCCGCTTGCGAGTGTAATGACAAATAAATTCTTATGTCTTATGTCTTTAGGCTACCATTTGTATCCATATCTTTGTATCAATGTCTGCATTTTCAAGGCAAGATTTCAGAATAGTTTGCAGTTGGTCTCTTCATAGGATTGTTGTTGCTATTTGTAACCTTGCCTTAATGCATGTCCTAGCTACCATTTTTGTTTGAAATTGAGAGATTATCTGATGAGCACTTCAGATATAATTATTTTTTTTCTACCTAAGGTGACTATAGGCTTCTTTCTCAAATATGTTATTCTTTTATTGAGTAAAAGGTTAAATAATAAACAGAGTAATTAACTTACATAAAGCAAAAGTTAAATATGGCCAATACACATCTCTTTTATGAAATATATGCACTGGCCATCTAAAACCTATTGTTGGGATTTATAGTTGTCCTGTATGTTTGTACTTGATAATTATTCTTTTTCCAATGATTTGGGGAGAAATGAAATTTTGTTCTCATAGGGGATCAACTGGACTATAGAATAAAGTACACAGAGTTCAAGCAAAAGCAGATTGTCCATATACACATTCTCATCTAATCACAATATCAGAATTTATATCTTGTATTGCTGGCCGCCTTCCCTTCCTTGCAAGTTTCCTTTCTTATTATTCAGTGAACTTTCCTTGTATATAATAAAGCATAGACATCTGGGTGAAAGCTGTCCCCATATTTATGAGGGAGAAAAATCCTTCCTGAAACAGGAAATCCGCTTATCAGTGCTTTTGCCAACAAGAATCCAAACACCGGTGTTAATTCCAACTGGACGGATTAACATGTTTGCTTCTCTCAGTATGATGATAATTGTGTTTGGCCCTAAAGTAGCGCACAGAAACAAATTATCATAATGCTAGCTGCTGGGAAACAAAAAAAGAAAAAAATATAACAAAAATAATAAATGGAAGTTCCTGACAGAGACTTAAAAAGGCAAGCATGATGGTAACCCTGATAAAGCAAAGTAAGCAGACCTTAAATAATATATATCATTAATTTATTCATCAATATTCTCTACCAAAGACTTCCATGTTAGAAAATGGCATGACATTAAGCAACTGTTCTGTGTTTTTCCTCTTCATACTGAGCCAGAATGACATGAACTTTTAACCTTCAAAGAACTTTCTCTATTACAAAAAAAAGCTCTTTCCAAAGCACTCAGGGTATACTTTTCATTCATACAGAACACTAGCTAAGTCATTTGTGTTTTGTCATCATCTCATTTTAACTGAACATGTGTCCTAGCTTACAATAGATTGAACACCTGCAGCTGCATGTTGAAAATAAGATAATTAGGGTGGCCATTCTCTTATTTCAGAGAAATTTGCCTGCTACTGTTGAACTTCTCAGTGAATTTTCCAAACTAAATTTGGCACAAGGTCATCACATCTACCTATTATCTATTGCATGATCCTGTTTTACATGAATATGACAATGACAAGCTAGGCCATCCTTGAAGTAAGGTTTGCAACTGTGCCCATAAATCATGACCCTTCTCAAGATACATTTTTAAAAAGTGTTTCCATTTATGTTATATTGTAAGAAATTAGATAACTATTGGATAAATCAGAAGATGATATTTTAACAAGCAGTATCACCAAAACTACCCTGATAAACTCTTATTGTATCTTGAATTTCTAAGCATAACTATTTGTTAGTTTTACTATATTTGCTTCTTTTCAAAAAGCTAAGCCACCCATAGAAAAGATGTATAAATATGAATTCTCAATTGAAGAGATTTGTCCCTAAATCTATTTTAGTTCTTAGTAAGATTGGGCAATTCTGAAAACTAGGAACCGACCATGGTTGAAGGATGCACAATATTACTATTACTATTACTAATATTACTGTGCTAGATCAATGTTCAAGTATGTAAGACAAAAACACAGTAGTATTCAGATTAATAAGAAACAGATAACATATTTTACAATAGAATAAAAACGTTGAAAATACTGTCCTAAAGAGGATGTTTGTTAAGAAAATAGTCAATCATAAGTAAGTGCCCTATGGCATGTCCATAGACTTTGGATCCCTTTTGTTAGTTAGTTTTTCTTTGTTTTGTATACATTCAAAGTGTGATATTCTTTTGTGATTTTTTTTTTGCATCTGATACTCACTTGATCTATCTCCTAATATAGAGGTATTAGTTACAGATGGCTATTTACCTATTATTAGATTGGTGAAAACTAATCCTGGTCAATGGTGTTTGAAAGACCTATTAGGAGTTGTACCTAAATTAATCTGGATTTTCTCAAAATCTCTGCCCTGAATTTTAATAGTTTAAATATCAGTTTAATGATTTCAGTTTGTATTTTCTGTCTTTCTTTCTTGAATAATACAAAAACAAGGATGCAAAGTAAGAGAGCAGAGCTTCAGTCTAATAAAATATTATTAGCACACAAAAGAGAAAAAAGCAGGGGAGGTATACAGACAGAGAGGTAGACTGACAGATATTACAAATCTTTTCTGTATTATATTCCTATCATCCTTAAAAGTGGATATCACAGAAGAGAAGACATCTACTGATCTACAAAAAGTTGTGCATGGCCTGACACTTTAGAACAGGGATGTAAAACTTAATTTCATTGAGGGCCACATCAGGATTATGGTTGACTTAGGGAGACCGGGTTGGGCATGGCTGGGATGGGTGTGGCCAGCTCCGACTGCTGCTGTGCTCATTCTCCTTGGCCAGGTTGCCCATGGTGTGCGTGGAAGAACAAAATGTGTGGGTCACAGGGCCAGCTTTGTAACCAAAGCATCTTCAGTGATAGAATGAAAAACCACCAGAAGAGGTCAGGAGGAGGGGACAAGGGGATGGCAAAAGGCAGCAGGGCTGCTGGTGGCCTAAAGCTAAGGCAGCATTTACCTCAGACCCTCACTCGCTCTCATTTTCTTCCCTCTTCATTTTCCTTTCTTCCCCTCTTTCCTTCTTTTTCTTTTTCTTTTGGGTTCCTTCTTGGATGCTTAAATGCAAAAGGGGAAACATTCCTTGCCATGTGATCAAATGCCACTTTTGCTAGTAATTTGTGGCCACTTATAAGACTGAGAATAAACCAAACTCAGTTTATCCCATGCTTGCATTTTGTGGGGCTTCTGCAGACTATAGGGTGGTGGGATTCAAATTTTTTTACTACCGGTTCTGTGGGCGTGACTTGGTGGGTGTGGCAGGGGAAGGATACTGCAAAATCCCCATTCCCTCCTCACCCCATTAACCTGCTTTCTAGCTCCATTCTCCTATGCAGGGCAACAAAAGGAGACCCAGCTGATCAGCTGGGACTCAGGAGGCAGAGAATAGATGGGGGCAGGGACAGTCAGAGGTAGTATTTGCCGGTTCTCCAAACTACTCAAAATTTCTGCTATTGGTTCTCCAGCACTGGTGAGAACCTGCTGAATAACACCTCTGGGTAATACAACAAAACTGTCAAAATGGATCTGATAGTTGATCAGAGCTCCTCTGTTTTTTATGTGCAACAGCTTTAGCATTTAAGAATAGAGGTAAGTTAGTTGCTTTTCTATTTATACATAATCCTTAGAAGGGCTCTCCTGTAGGGACCTTGCCATGGTCTAATTCAGACTTGAAATATAGCAAAGGAACATATTTTTCCCCACTTGCTTCATCCTGTTTTCCCCATTGGAAATAGCTGCTTGCAATACACAAGGAGGGGATAATTTCCTAAGAGCTCACAATTCAAGAACACCTATGTGCACATGAGGTATCGCAGGCTGGGGTGTTTGTCTAGTGATAGAACAGGCCCTCAAATCCTCCCTCATCCAGTAAGATACCTCATGCTTCTCCCTCCCTTCCTGCCACAAGGACTCACCTTGCAAACATCTCTCTCCTCTCTTTGTTTCTCTGTTTCTTTGCCTCTGAGGAAGGGAGAGGAGATTTGGCTAGGAAATGCTTTTTGTGCCAAGAATGGATGCTCCTGTATGCTATATTATCACGCAGATTCAGGCACCCATCCTCTTTTGCAGAGTGTCAACTTTCATTCTCGGCACGAAAAGTGTTTTCCGGTCTCCTGCTCTCCCCCTTCCAAACTACTTTCCACTTAACTACTTAATGAGACCACGTTGTCCCACAGAGCTTGCATGTGGAGGGGGGAGGTGTCTCCAAACTCTCTCTGTTTGCATGTGTGTATGGGAGAGAGAGCGATCTTCAGCCAAGCTTTTGACAGCAGCACAGGCCACAGGAGCTGCCCCTGCAGTGAGGCAGTGGGAATGGACTACAAAGCAAGGCAGGGTGTGTGTGGAGCTATCCCCCCCCCCCACTGGCTTACTTGAGCACCCCACCAGCCAGGCACTGAAGCTCATAATTGCCACTGCAGAGAGAGCGGAGAGGGCTCTCCAAACTCTCTCTCTCTGTGTGTGTGTGTATGTGTTTGTATGAGACAGAGCATGCAATCCCTGCTTTAGTTGGAGCATTTAAGCTACTGGCAGTGGGTGTGGGGAAAGGGGGCAGGAGCCATTTTTCTCCTCGTCCTCCCCACTGAAGCAGCGGCAGCCACTTAATGATTGCTTTCTTCCCAACCAGCCAGCCAGCACTGCCTGACCTGTTCCCTGCCTGGCCAGCAGGCACAAAGCCTCGCTGTTCTCCTCCTCTTCCTCCTCCTCCCCGCCCAATGGCAGCAGGCTCCACAGGACAGGGTCTCATTCCTGCTCCAGTGCAGCAAACTCTGGCAGGCTGGATGCGGGTGTAAAGGGCCTGGCCCTACAGTGCTTCCTTGCTCAGTTGAAGGCTCACTCCATTCAGCCTTCAAACAGGAAGGCTGGCCGTGGAATCGAAATCGACTAGGTTTAGGAACCATCCATGGCCCTGGTGTACTGCCCACTTATGTAAGCCTGAAGCTTAAATGCTCCAACTAAAGCAGGGATTGTACACTCTCTCATACAAACACACACAGAGAGAGAGAGTTTGGAGAGGCCCCCTCCTCTGTCTCTGCAATGGCAGTTGGAGCGCTTCAGTGCCTGTCTGGCAGGGTGCTCAGGTAGGCCAGTGGGGGAGGAGGCGGCTCCACACACCCTTTGCCTTACTTCATACTCCTCCCACAACCACCTTGCTGCTCAGGCGGCTCCTGCTGCCCAGGCCACCGCCAGCAGCTTGGCTGAAGATTGCTCTCTCTCCCATACACACACACACCCACAAACAGAGAGAGTTTGAAGAGTCCCCTCCTCTCTTGCTCTGTCTGTCTCTCTCTGCAGTGGCAGTTGTGATGCTTTAGTGCCTGGCTGGCAGGACATTCAGGCAAGCAAGCAGCTCCACACCTCCCCTGCCTTGATTCATACTCCATCCCCCATTGTCTTGTTTTGTGGCCATTGCACTAGTGCATTGCTCAGCCTCCTACTAGATTACAGAGGTGAGCAAAGAGAAGAAGTGGTGAAGAACGAAGCAAGGGGTGGGGAGGGGTGGAGGACGAAGCAAGACAGAGCTGCCCCACTTGCCCTATCCCACCTTACCTGAAAGCCCTTCAGCCAGGCCAAACCTTCAGCCCTCCCGCAGCCCACCCAAGGCAGCCACACCCCTCTTCATTAACCTTTCCAGTTCCTCTCACTGCCATCCCAAAGTAGTCTGTGGGACTACGGTAAAACAAAATAGTTCGGACTTTCCAACTTCTCATGAAAAAAAGAGTCTCTATTTTTTAAACCATGGTCCCACAAACTACTTTAGTTTCTAAAGTAGAGAAGTAAGCCTGTGTGCACGCACACACGCCAGGATGGCATGGGCAGGGCTGAAGTGAGGCAGGAAGGACTCTTACAGTTTCTAGGATTGGCCTCATTGCGGGCCGGATGTGGCCTGCGGGCCTTGAGTTTGACACCCCTGCTTTAGAAAGTACACCAGCATCATAATATGTTCTTTACCATCATAAAATTTCTGTAACTAATATGATACCAGAGGCTGATCAACTTTATGCAATGAAACAAATATTATTTTTAAAACAAAGTAGTGTTAAATAGAAAAGTTGTGTCATGAAGATAGTATTCAGAGGTCACTAAACTGTCTAAACTTGTTAGGAATATTTCAAAGAACTTCTTTCAGGTTATATTGCTTTAATATTTTCCCCATATTGCCACATTTTTTGTAACATATATCTTTTTCTCAGGGTTCACTGGTTTAGCTGGATCATTAGGTCTTCAAAGATGTGTAACATAGATGTATAGGTAATAAAGATACTATAATTCTACCTTGCTGTAAACACATTAAATATATAATTACCAATAACTATAAATTATGGAATAGAATACACAATTTCCTAATAAAACAGTTGAACATTATGTCCAATAAGAAATTGATTTTTAATGTTTATAAGGTACTTCCTTTTTTTTTTTTACATTTTCTTGCTCTTTTACTCATAAAGCTGTGAGTACTGCACATCTATTCTCTTACTATTTTTTTTCTTAACTTTATCTTAATGGATTTTATTTCTTATAAGATTAATTTCAAGACCAATAACATAGCTGAATCTTTAAAAATCTTCTCTGTGCATATTTTCTGAATGGATCTCTTTTTGGGAAAAATTTACAGAGCACTGTATCATGCCCACCCTACTGGACATACTCAGGTATTTATTGTACAATAATGTATTCTAGCAGGCAACAGTGGGTGGTACATTGGCTTGTTTCATAGTAATGAATAAATCTGTTGGGATGGCGTTTTTCCAAATACTTGGGCTTGTTTATTGGTGATGTGAGTTGCTTCAGGTCACAGATGGACTTTACTTGTTCTGCTTCTATTTCCATGTCTGATTTAAGGAAACAATAGTTTTTTAAAATTATTCAGACAGTCCTAAGAAATTATTAACTTGAGTACTAACTTGCAACTGGGCTTGGCTAGTCTAGTAAAGAGAAGGACCAGGGGAGACATGATAGCAGTCTTCCAATATTTGAGGGGCTGCCACAGGGAGGAAGGGGTCAAGCTATTTTCTAAAGCGCCTGTAGCCCAAACAAGGAATAATGGATGGAAACTGAACAAGAAGAGATTTAACCTGGAAATAAGGAGAAACTTTCTGACAGTGAGAACAATCAACCAATGGAACAGCTTGCCCTGGGAAGTTGTGGGAGCGCCATCACTTGAGACTTTCAAGAAGAGATTGGACTGCCATTTGTCAGAAATGGTTTAGGGTCTCCTGCTTGGGCTACAAGGTCCCTTCCAACTCTGATTATCTGTTATCCATTATCTGTTACTCTTTTCAGATGCACAGAGATACAACCATTTTTGTTAAAGAAATCACTATAGGATTTTTCTTAGAAAATCCTATAGGAAAAGAGATGAGATTTTTTTCAGATGAATCTTGTACTAAGGAATGAAAATCACAATAATAGAAGTAAACTATTTGTAATTTTTTGTTCCCTCTCTTTTTTCAGTAAAAGGTCCAGTAAGCAAAAATAAAAGTAAAAGGAGTAAAATAAATGAAGAAGGAACATGCAGAATACTACCTGAGATATTCAACATTTCACATGGACAAAAATAAATCAATCTTTCCTTCTAAAATAAAAGTCTATATCTACTTTGTATTTAATTATATTACCAATTATTTATATTAATGCAGATTTTAAGCTGATGAAGTCCTTATAGCTTAATGCAATTAATTTCCAGCCGATAAGGCAATTATAAGTAAATGAGATCTTTTTCCATGAGAATAATATGCCCTGATAAACTGGTTTACAGAATTAATGAGATAAAAAGAATGTGATGGGAAAGTTGAATAATCTACTCTACAAATTTCATTTGTCCATATAACTTGGAAAGAATTTTTTTAAACATCCTATTTGATTTTTATTTATAGAGGGTGAAGATAAAGAGAGATAAGAAACAAATTATCAGCCAATTTTTCAAAAAAAAAATTTCAATCTTTCAAAAGCAATTGTTCACTATATGTTTTAGCTAAGACATCAATATGTTTAATTAGAACTCAGCAGTTCAAAAATCCATGTCTAGTAATTGTACAACATTTCAATTAAACTAATGAAATGTATCATATAAAAACAAATAGTATCTTTCCTTTTTAAGGAGTATACTTATAGAGGACAATTGCTTTTGAAGAAAAGCAAAAGTTATCCAGAATGCCTATCAAGCAGCACAGATTCCTTGGATATTCTTTGGGCTTAAAAAATACTCATCATTCTAAGATTATAGATAGAAAGTAGGAGATATACACAGGGAGCCATTATATTTATTCTCTACAATGGTTTCTTTTCTATACTTAAAAGCTTCCTCAAGTAAAATTCTGCATCTGCCCCTGGAACTCTCCCAGACAATATTCAACACAACCACAGCACTGAAATATAGCGTTTCTCAATCTATGAATAAGAACAATAAAAATCCCTCCTTGCCAGTGTTTAGCAGGAATTAAAAAAGAAGCATCATGTGAACTGTCAGACTTAATACCAAAAGTATTGAAAACAAATCTTTCTTAGGTCTAGGATAAAACAAAACAGGCATATAATGACTGCTCCAAAATTTGAAAGCCACAAATTGAAGAGCAGGTGCCAATCATGTTAGGAAGGCCTCTGTGCAGCTTTATCTTGTCAATTGCATATATTGTACCCAATACTGGATCAGTTAATCATGCCCTCATCATCTCCAGATTGGCTAATGCAATGTACCCTACGTGTGTCTGCTTTCAAAATGCATTCTGAAATTTCAGCTGCTGGAAAATGCAGCAGAGAAGGCATTATGTGCATTTCTAGTGCATATTACATTTCTGCTTTGTGAGCTGCACTGGTAGAAGGCTTATTTCTTGGTCCAGTTCAAGAGGTTGGTTTTAATATTTAATGCCCTTCATGGAATGGGACCAGGTTATTTAAGGCTTCATCAAATCCCAGAGAGGGCATGCTGCAAATACAATTGATTAGACAGCTACATTTTGTATTCCCAGAAACAACTTGGTATCTGCTTTATGGGACATGCTTACCCCTGATGTCAGATTGGTCCCCATTTCTTTTGATATTCTGGAAAGCCTTCAAGACCTGATTAGGTCTGCAGGGACCTCAGGACCTGCTTAGATTATGACTAGGTGACTCCATTGCCGAGGACAATTTTTATTCTATTTGTGGATTGTAAGTTGGGTTTCTAGGATATTAATTACTTTATATTTGTAATTGCTGATTTTATATTTTCTGCTTTATCTATTGTGCATTGCCAAGAGTTGCTTTTGATGAGATGTATACATTTGATAAATATACAAATGTGCTGCAATTTGAAGTAAACTTTTGTTCTCTTTTAACCCTACTCCCCATTTCATGATTAGTGTCTTATATCATCTTATAGCATGATCTTAAAGTCTTCTATCACAAATCCTTATAGTATGCAGATAATTGTGACTTTTCTGGTTGACAAAGATGATTAGATCACTTGTCAATATTATATTAAACACAAGCTCTAAGAATTTTTTGAATAAACTTTAAATAAGCTTAAATAAATTTTATATATTTTCTTTAAAAAGAGTCACAGAACATGAAATATTTGAGCCTTAGTACCACACCTCCATTTCCAATGAACTTTTCTTAGTTCATTGTGGTTGACTTTGTGCTTCCATACCAATTTTAGTATCCATCTAAACTTCAAGGATATTCATGATTTTAATTCCTTACTTTGTCACCTCCTTCTTTATCTTGTAATTTGAAATAAATTATATTCCTTTAAATTATGTTGTAAATCACCTTGTATATTCTTAATAGAAGATTGTTAGAAAATAGAAAAATGGAAGTTAAAGTATTAAATCAATACACATAAAATTATAACCTATCTTCAATGATATTTGAGCATTTTAATTTTTAATTTATTCACCATAACAAACATATCTATAATTATTTTTACTGTTATCACAAGTGAGTAGAATCCAGAGTCTATAAGCAATAAGTACATTTATTTGGATTTAAATGCATAAAATAATCTTTAATTATGTAAATCCATTTATTTCAATATTGTATTTCAATACAATTTTTGGCTTTTGGCTACAACATGATGTAGGTGATTTACAGGGTTTTGCAAATACAGTTGTGCCTTTTCTTCTACCCTTTATCATCATATGAACCAGGGAAGGTCTTATGTGACAGGTAGTTATGTCTTAACCTGATCTTAGAGTACTTTAATTTTACCATTATTTTGGTAGTGATGCCTTTCAAGGATATTCTGTTTGCCCTCTACAGCTGATTGCACTCAATTCTCAATTAAACTGATTAATGTAACAAATTTGTCCCACTAATTTCAGTGAGATTTGTCCCACTAATTTGTCCCACTAATTTGTTAGAGGAGAAAAGCTGGTAAAATATTATTCCTAAATATAAAAGCATGAGAATCATTGGAATTTTCCATTCTTTGAAAGTAACTAGAGTGTGTTTAGATTTGACTCAATCATTGCTGGAAATGTGAAGTCCTCTTTTGCAGGTTGAATCCAATATTGTAACTATCCTGGGCATCTTCCTTCCACTTTTATCTTTCAGGAGGATTGTCTAACTCCAACTCTAATGTCCCTTTCCAAAAGGTTTCAGAAAGGTTAAAATATCTGTGTAACAAACCTTTCCCCCAAATAATGACAAGGAATCCAGGATTTTAAACTATATCTTGAAGGCCTTTTTTTTGCCACCTCTGGTCTGTCTAAAATATTTGGACAGCTTCCAAGTGAAAGAACTGCAGACAGAATCAGATTAGATGTCACTGAAGGAAATCAACTTAGGTTATATGTCATGGAACTGTCAGGGCTTTCTCTGCATTTCAAGGAGCCTTCTGGAGTAGAAGATAATTTTTTAAAGCTCCCATATGTCAGCTCTGGGTTTAACAGCATGAAAATAAATAGATGAAATCTAGAATGAAAAAATTGCTTGGTATATGAGATGGGAACTTGTCTAATAGTATAGTTGTACAAGGTGCCCTGGAGTCAAGTATGTATTATTCTAAGATGTGTATAAGAAATCACTCCCTAAGTATTTGTATATATCTGCATGTGGTGTTCCTGCATTAAGAATATTCCTGGCTCCTCTACTTCAGTCACTTGAAAGTCATTGTTTTCTATCCCATCCCTGAAGCAAATTTATTTCCATAGTGCTTTATATTTTTTAATTTTAAAAATTTATTTATTCAAAATTTCAAAGAAAAATTAAAAAGAGAAACAAGTTCTCACATTTTACAGCATTATCATAACAGTATGCATATCCTTTAGTGACAATTCCATTCATTTACTACAAGTACATCTATCACTTATTTGTTGGATCCTTCCATAGTGCTTTATAGCCTACACATATACCATACATCTAGGGAGATTTAATCAATCAATCCACATATGTTGATACCAATATACTTCAAACTTTACTATGACAATGGAGCTGCCACAGTTTGGTTTAAGATGGGGAGGCTACTTAGATGTTTTAAATCAATCAAACAATCAATCACTAACCATAGATACAATATACAGGTGAAACTCAAAAAATTAGAATATCATGCAAAAGTTCATTTATTTCAGTAATGCAACTTAAAAGATGAACCTAAGATATGAGATAGACTCATTATATGCAAAGCAAGGTAGTTCAAGCCGTGATTTGTCATAATTGAGATGATTATGTCTTACAGCTCATGAAAACCCCAAATCCACAATCTCAGAAAATTAGAATATTGTGAAAAGGTTCAATATTTTAGGCTCAAAGTGTCCCACTCTAATCAGCTAATTAAGCCATAACACCTGCAAATGGTCTCTCAGTCTGATGCAGTAGGAAGCACAATCATGGGAAAGACTGCTGACCTGACAGTTGTGCAGAAAACCATCATTGACACCCTCCATAAGGAGGGAAAGTCTCAAAAGATAATTGCAAAAGAAGTGCTGTATCAAAGTACATTAATAGAAAGTTATGTGGAAAGGAAAAGTGTGAAAGAAAAAGGTGCACAAGCAGCAGGGATGACTGCAGCCTGGAGAGGATTGTCAGGAAAAGGCCACTCAAAAGTGTTGGGGACTTTCACAAGGAGTGGACTGAGGCTGGAGTCAGTGTATCAAGAGCCACCACACACAGACGGATCCTGGACATGGACTTCAAATGTCATATTCCTCTTGTCAAGCCGCTCCTGAACAACAAACAATGTCAGAAGCATCTTACCTGGGCTAAAGAAAAACAGAACTGGTCTGTTGCTCAGTGGTCCAAAGTCCTCTTTTCTGATGAGAGCAACTTTTGCATCTCATTTGGAAACCAAGGACCCAGAGTCTGGAGGAAGAATGGAGAGGCGCACACTGCAAGATGCTTGAAGTCCAATGTGAAGTCTCCACAGTCTGTGTTGATTTGGGGAGCCATGTCATCTGCTGGTGTTGGTCCACTGTGCTTCATTAAGTCCAGGTTCAATGCAGCCGTCTACCAGGAGATTTTGGAGAACTTCATATTTCCTTCCGCAGACGAGCTTTATGTGGATGCTGACTTCATTTTCCAGCAGGACTTGGCACCTGCCTACATTGCCAAAAGTACCAAAACCTGGTTCAATGACCAAACCAAGTACTGAGTACATATGCATGCTTATACTTTTCAGCGGTCCGATATTGTTCTATGTACAATCCTTGTTTTATTGATTGCATGTAATATTCCAATTTTCTGAGATTGTGGATTTGGGGTTTTCATGAGCTGTAAGCCATAATCATCGCAATTATGACAAATCATGGCTTGAATTATCTTGCTTTGCATGTAATGAGTCTATCTCATATATTAGTTTCACCTTTTAAGTTGCATTACTGAAATAAATGAACTTTTGCACAATATTCTAATTTTTTGTGTTTCACCTGTAATAAACAAAACTTAAAATAATTTAAACATTCACACTCTTTGTTAAAAAACAAAGGTAGCAGAGGCCATAAATAACCACTATTTTCTAAGTTGGTGTGATGACCCGTGGTCTCTCAAAATAACCCCAAACCCAAAACATATATTAAAGTCTGGTAAGGCCTTCAACTTAACTTCACTGTTTTATTAGGCACAGTTAAAAGTCACAAAAATAAACAATGAGGCAAACAGAAAACCAAAACAAACTGCATTGATGAGAGTTCTGAAGCAAACCGAGATAACCAATCATAAACTCCAGGAAAATAACCGAGAAAAGTCCATGGGAAGAACGCCAGCAAAGATAAACCTCTTTCAAGGTGAACACTAAATTGACTCCTGCAAATTCTAACTGCGCAGTTGCAGAGTTATATACATAGCTCCCATCTGCAAGCAACGAGGAGGATCATGGTAATCTCCTCTTGAGTAGACCTCACTTTTCCCTGATCCTCTCCTCCCTGTGTGACTTAGGATGGATAGGGGATGGGCCTGGATCCTCCTCTGAGTGCTCAGCCAGCCTCTGCCCTTCACCAGCCTCCTCCACCACTTCTGGAACCACACTCCCACTCCCTGTTGGCTGTTCCTCCTCTTCCTCAGTCAGTCTCCACCAGGGGCATGACAGTTGGACACCTGGCCACAATATGTCCAGATAGCAAACTTTTTCTCTGAAATATGAACTTTAGGATTTATGTGGCTAAAATATATTCCACAATATAATCAAGGAAATGTTTTATGATGGCTAAAGTAGCTATTGACTCAGTCATAATTAAAAATTGAACCCAAACTGAAAACCCAGTTCTATAGATTCAGTTATGACTGATGTAGTTGAGCATTATCGCTCCAAGGTTGTAATATTTTGCACTATGCTCTCCAAGTTGGTTGAAGGTAAAGCATTGAAGTCAACTTTTAATATGTGTCTACAACTAAAATAAGTAAGAAAATATTAATATTTGCGGTGCAAGCTTTTGTATTAAGTGGTCAGGGAATTCCTATAATTTGCCTCAGCTTATTTTGTAACTCTCTTTCTAATTCAGTCATTGGCTTTATCCAGCTCCAAATTTAGCACAGTTTCAGGTGGTAGACCAATTAGATATAATTTAATTATTTAAATTATCCCATTCCTCAAATTAACCAGGTCAGACTGATATTTATCCATGTAAACAGAATAGATTGCCAAATCTTGGCCTCCATTCTAGGAAGTCTGGCTTCCAGTTTCAAGGATGCACCAGGCATGCATCTAAATGTCATAAACGAGGATCTCAAACACCCAGCACACAAAACTGGAATCAAATTTCATCTGTATCTCATATAATTGTTGGTCAGGAGATTTGTGCTGGGATGAAATCTCTGATTGCAATGGCATCTTAACTTGGCAATGACATTGTTATGTGCAAACAATGTGTGCAAATTTTTTTTAAAATTAATCTCTTTAACTTAAGCCAATATATTTGTTGAATACTCTAATAAGGGAGTGAAGCCGAGGAATGAAAATTTCACTCAGGTCCACCATTATGGTGGGAAAAATGGTTAAATTTGATTGGTTGAGCCATCTGACAGCTCCCTATAAAAGAGCAAGCTGTCAGACAGGCAAGTTGCTGGGTTGTAGTGATCTACTGAGTGAATAAAGAGCTGTTTGTTGAAGATCTGTGTCCTGCCCCTTCAATCTGTCCCAACTTAATATTAACTTTCCTTTTCCATCAGTTCCAACAGCACAAGCATTATTAGGGTGGAAATGGGCTGTACATCCCTGCCAGGGTATAATCCCCTTGAATAACTAGATTGTTTTCAACCTGGATGGCCTTCTGAATCCCTCTGCCAATCCTGTTTTCAGACTGGACGGCCTCCTGAAGCCCTATGCTCTCTGCAGCCCATTATTTATTAGCTGCAGGTGGCCGTCCACACCAAAAAAACAGGACCTGGGAGGGCTGCACACAGCCTCCCAAGCTCCATTTGGGCCAGTCCTTCACTGTTTCCATGGCTGCTCCAGGGGCCAGAATTAAGCACCCTGTTTGATACTCCTGATCAAAGTGAAATCCCCTATTTTAACAGATAATTAGTACCTCAGCTCCTCCCACTAGCCTCTAGGAAGTTGAAATGCAATGAAAGCTATTTAGACTGCCTTTCTCCTTTGTACTCACTCTCTGCTTCCCTCACAAGCAACCAGAATCTCCTCCCACTAGCCTCTGGGAAGTTGAAATGCAATGGAAGCAGTTCAAATTTTATTCCCTTTTTCCTTTGGTTTTCCTTTGGTTTCCTTTGGCTATAATGAAAATGGTTGTGGGAGAAGGGCAGGGAATCTCCCCAGTCTCCATTGAGCCTTTGGAAATAATATAAAATGTATAGACAGAAATTATCTCTAATGGCCATCCATTAAATTTCAGAATATAAAATCTGAGTATTTCATTTTAAATCAGGGAATATCATTTTTGTTGAAGAGTCATTATAGATGTTTTTTATTGTTCCAGACTATATTTAAAGGTGCATTTAGGGCATATTATCTGGGATCTTAATCACAAACTGACAGAGAGGGTCACCATGAATAATATCTGCAATTATATGTTTTTAAAAATTCCATTATGCTAAGATATCAAAAAGAAAATTAAGTATAATTAAAGTATTCATTTTAAATGAAAAAGGGCATTCTTATTGCTGTAGGTATTTGATGGTCTTTTATTTGTATGAAAGATAGTTTCCTATACTTATATGTTCATATAATCTTTTGAAAAGTTGAAAAGAGACTGTTAAATATTCCAAAAATGTCTTAAATACATAATAGAATTAAGAGTTAATTTTGCTACTAAGATTACATCTGCAATTAAGTTTTAAAGATTTTAATTCAATGGAAACCAAACATTTCCATACACTTAGTCATGCTGTGAATATTACAAATTTCAAAAGTGTAGCTACAGATTTTATTTAATGTAAATATCAAAGGGAACATGAAAATATCTTCTCTAGACTTTTAAGATATTTCTAAAAAAATCCACTTTAGTCAGAGAATATAAAATGTAAGCTAACCTTCCATGTGCGTATATAGCAGTGGTGGAATTCAATTTTTTTACTTACCGGTTCTGTGGGCGTGGCTTATTTGGTGGGTGTGGCTTGTCATGTGACTGGATGGTGTGGCTTAGTGGTCATGTGAATGGGTGGGCATGGCTTAAGCGGTGGTCATGTGACTGGATGGGCGTGGCCAACTCAATGTCACTCACATCAGGGGGTGCCTCACCTGGCCCCTTCCCTCCCAGCCATTCCTTGTCACCCAGCCTCAACTTATCTATAGTTCTCTAAAAATGTTCTTCACCTTTTTTTGACTTTATTATCTGCATACTATAGATGTAGTTTCATGGACCACTGAAAGGAGGAAATGGCTCGCATGCTTTACTCAAGAGTGTGATAGGCAACAGGCTTTTAAGGGGCTGCCACAAAGAAAGGGGGGCAATGTATTTTCCAAAGAAGCAGAATGCAAACAAGAAGCAATGGATGGAAACTGAACAGAGAGAAGCAACCTAAAACTAAGGAGAACCTTCCTGACAGTGAGAACAATTAACCAGTGGAACTGCCTGTTTCCAGAAGTTCTGGGTGCTCAATCACTGGAAGTTTTAAAGAAAAGACTGGTCAGATATTTCTCTGAAATGGTATAGGGTTCACTCCAAGGTCCCTTCTAAGTATTATTCTGACACCTTTCCCAGGATTTCTACTCAGAGTTTGGCATCCTCAGTTTTCTTGCCTGAGCTGGGGGTTGGACTAGAAGACCTCCAAAGTCCCTTTCAACTCTTGTTAAACATATGTGTATTTTATGCTCTGAACTATTGACATTGAATGCATGTAAGCCCTGAAAAATATGTGGTAGCCCTGGGCAAAAGAAAGGCAGAAAAATCACTCTAGGTGTAGAGACAGTGTAAAATATTAACACATGATAAATAATGGAACAATTAAAATAATAGCACAGAGCTTTATCTCTCTCTCTCTCTTCCTATTTTTATTTCTTTCTTTCTCTACCTTCCTCTCTCTCTCTCTCTTTTACACACACACACATACACACACACACACACAGAGAGAGAGAGAGAGAGAGAGAGAGAGAGAGAGAGAGCACTTAACAGACAAGCATTTTGGAAGCATCTCCTTTAAATTCCTCCAAGGCTTGAATGGATTCCCCCACCCTCTCTGTCAGACCACACTCCTTCTCACTCCAGCAGTTTAACTCACAAGGGGAAAGCAATACTTGCAGTGACGATGGGGAATCCTTGGAGATGGTTTTAAAAGACCTGCTTCCAAAATGCATTTCTTTTATGTTGCAAAAGTGCTCCAAGGCTTGATTCATCCCCACCCCCTCTGTCAGACCGCATTCTTTCTCACTCCAGACACTTTAACTCACACAGGGAAAGTAATACTTGCAGCGTCCATGCCTTTCTGTGGGGAACGGAAAGCTAGGAGAGTCATCGCAAGTGAACGACCGGGCGACTGGGTTGGGGGCATGGCCAGCCAGGGATTGCCACCGGTTCGGTGACCCATGCCAAATAACCACTACTGGTTCGCCCGAATAGGTGCGAACCGATTGAATAGCACCTCTGTATACAGTACAATCTTACTGAAAGCCTTCAGTAAATCTATGACTCGAACCAAGGGCATATTGAATGATTTAGTTTACCTTGAAGCTATTTAGGTTAACAAATAATAAGCTAAATTTATATCATAGATTTGCATATTAAGTGCCTTTTGATAAGAGCTACTCTCAAAGAAAGCACTGAAATATCTTCCTTTCTACTTATATTTTAATGATCAGCAGAAGCCAAGAAAAATCCAAATACTGATTATTTTCTTTAACTGTATACAGTTTGATCCTCTGTTCTGACAAAAAGGCAACAATTCAGATAATGATCCATGACTACCCTCTGTGGTGGTGGCAGCTATGTAATTAGCAACATACTAAGTCTTTTAAGTTTTCTTCCTGTTTTCTGCAATTCTGCATACATTTTTATCACTTTATTTTTCTGTCTGTGAAATTTATAGGAGCAACTTTTTGGTCAAATTGAGGGAGGGAATTTGGAAGTTTAGCCACAAAATTCAATTGAATAACTTTGAACCAGTGATTCTTTCTCAACACTAAAAAAAGAAAGCAATTGCAAGCTACTTGTTGTCAAGGAAAAGTATGGATTTCTCCATATAGTTGTCTCAAAGTGAAACTAAATCTGAGGCACAAAAAATTGTATCAATTTGTATCAATTTGTATAAAAATTGTATCAAAAATTGTATCAAACCATTTTCAATGGTTTAATTTGGCTCCTCTTTGTCTTTCTCCTTCAATCATGTTATCTAACCACCAAATGCTATTCTTTTCTGTTTTGGCATCATGCACCTGATAGAAAGTGGTCTAAGGATACCTATGAGTCTTGCTGAGTCTTTATGATGAGATTCAGATGCAAGTATTCTTTGCAGGAACTGCGTCCTTTGTGGATCCTCTCCATTTAATTGGCAATACTGCACAGGCACACACCCTGCTTCTTATATTCTGAATCTAATAAAAACATGAAACATGTATGTATTAGATAAATGTACATAAAAATAATTATGATTTATTTTGGGGAAGGTGAAAGTGTTTTCCGAGAAAAAGTGTTTTTCTATCTTCTGATAGAAGGATAGGTTTGTCCACGATTATCTATACCTCCGTATATTTTTCTGAGCATAACTTTATGTGAAATTGGCATTTGTTATCTTTGAAAGAACAAATAAGTGATGCTGAATTTGGGGTTTAGATCCTACAACTTCCTGTGTTCAATTGTCTTAGTTGTCATATTTGACTATGATTGATCTTCTAGTGGTTATAGCACCAGGTTAAAAAATGGGGAAGTGTGAGTTCAAATCCTTCCTTAACTATGAAAGCCAGCTGTGTGACCTTGAGCCAATCAGTCTGTTTCAATCCAACTCAGCTCACAGGGCTGTTCTGTGTAAAATAGGAAGAAGATGGGTTAGATATGCTCACTGTCTTAAGTTGTTTGTAAAAAATAATAAAGGTGGGAAACAAGCAAACACATCTCTTTAACTTAAGCCGACATGTTGACTTTCCTCTTCCATCACTTCCAACAGGACAAGCATTATTAGGATAGAACTGGGCTGTATATTTCTGTCATGGGATAATCCCCTTGGATCTTTTGCAATTACATACTATATTGCACTATTTTATTATATTCTAAAATTTCTTTTCTTTCTCTAATAGTATATTTTTTCAATTACTATCACATCATTATTAAAAATAAATTGATATGCAAATTGATATTCAGTTGTCAAATATAACGTGGTAGTAAATGGTGAATGACCAGGAGCCACAGCATCCAATATGACTCCTGTTGATCCATGTGATAGCCACTCCAGCATGAAATTCAAATTATATATTCTCACCATATTGAAAGAGTTTTTTTGGTACAGATACAGTCTGACTCTTCTGCCAAAACTTGTATAATATGGTTGCTTCTGTTCGGCATAGCTCTTTGCATCACTGGAGCATGCAGGGCCCTCCACTATGACTATTCCTTTTGAAGGATTGTTATTACTTTTATGTGGGGATAATGTACAGTTAGATTCACAGCCTAAGATTAGCAGAAAATTGTGTTTTCAAGTATAATAAATTCGGGGAAGTCCTTTAGATATTTCTCTGAGAGTTCCAATCACAATTGTATGACCATATATTTATGGTTCATCATACAGCAGCCAGATGTTTAGATTGGATTTGGCATTTATATCTAACTATCTTGTCCTTCCCAAGGATCTGAAAATAGAGAGATGTTGTTTGATACGTTAAATGTATCATTGCAAGATATAAGTTGCTCCATTTAAATTTATCTTTTGACTGTGGGTGATTTTTGTCAAAGCCAATAGTGTTCAAGTAATATTCCAGATGTTTTGGGATTGCACCCGAAGTGCCTATTACTATTGCTTTCTTTTGCCATGGTGTAATATTTCTATTTGCAGTTCTTTGTATTTTGTGATTTGCTGAATTTCTTTCTCTTCTATTCTGCCTCCAGGTACTGCCACATCTACTATCCAGACTTTTATGTCTTTCTAATCAACAATTTTTAAATCTGGGACATTGTGTGACAGTTGCTTGTCTGTTTGAATTTTAAAGTCCCAGAACACTTTAGCTTCTTCATTTTCTATTACTTAGTCTATTTTGTGCTCCCATCAGTTCTTACTTGCAGGCAAATGGTATTTCTTGCCATTGTTTGCAGTAGTTCTAGCACCAGCTACCTAGGTGTTTCTTCAGCTTCTGTGTTGAGGTGGTGTTTGCTTAATATTATTGTTGTTCCAATTCTTCTTTTTCTTATTAGATTCATTATTGCACAGTAATATTTTAAAATTTTTAAAGTTACAATGGCACTGAAAAAAGTGACTTATGACCATTTTTCACACTTATGACTGTTGCAGCATCCCCACAGTCATGAGAGGCCAGGCGAGGAGATGCATGCCTGAATGATATTGAGTTGGCCACACCCAGCCAATAACATGACAACCAAGTCACATCCACCCAGTCACATGACCACCAAGCCACACCTACCACCTAAGCCATACTCACGGAACTGGTTATTAAAACTTTTGAATCCCACCCCTGGTTTTCTATCTTAGATGCCAACATAACTATGCAGTTTTGAGTCATATAAATCTTTCGAGATTATATGTGAGTTAGGGTATATATCCAGTTTTTCCTGAACATGCACTTCTTTTAGAGTTGAAATATTTTCCTGTTTAAAAAACAAATTAACAATATTAATTTAAAAGTGTTTGTGAAACTGCCATTCTTTTTGGTAGAGAATGGAAGGATTTATATTCTTTGAATATAAATTGAAGGAATATAAATCCTTCCTCTTCCATCATTCAGTCAGAATTGAAGAAGCTTCTTGGATGAGAAGCAAAACTTCTTCAAGGAAAAACAAATCCAGTTTTTTGTAACTATGGCCTAAATGACTGAGAATCTCCATAGATAATTTGCATAATAGTATTCAACACTCTGATACCCAAGCTGGGGTTAAGCCCAGAAGATAGAAGTGGCTAGCAGTAAGAGATAAGGCAAAGCTCATAGGTTTTTAGTTGAATTCTGAAATTAATTTCAGTGAGATTGATTAGAAATCTTTTATAAAGTTCCTTAAGCAATGAACTTAAAATTTTATTTGATTTAAACAGCCCTCTTTGACTTATAATCCATTTTTTCTTTCCCAATAAAAAACAGAAAAAAATACCAGTGATCTTCATAGATCTCATTAAATGACGGCTAAACTTGTCTGTAGCCCAATTTATAATCCCCAAAGGGAAAAGTCAATTAAAGTTGGGATTAGGAAGAGATTTGTTACATTTAATTAAAGGAAAGATACAGGTTTCAGATGAATCCTGAAGGATGAGGAATATATAACTTGGTTGTTTTCCCTTTTATCCCCAGAGCATTGATCTTAAGCAAGCTTGAAACTTTTATGCTTCAATCTTCCATTGCTACAACTGAATCCCTTAATGTCTTACTTCTCTCCAGTTTCTTCTCTGTGGAAATATTAAGCCAAGCTCTGAGACTACAAAATCCCCAACAAATAAAAGTTCCAGTCCAAAGCAAAACCATAGTATTATTATTAACACTAACACTAACAACAACAACACTAACAACACTAACACCACCACCACCAATAATAATAATAATAATAATAATAATAATAATAATAATAATAATAATAATAATAATTTGATAACTAGGATGCTAGCAGCAACCCATATTAACCATCAGAGCCAGTCAATGATATTTGTGATACAACAACAACATTTTTAAATATTCAGTTGACTGTTTCATGTTTAATGAATAAAGGAAACAATAATAATATCCAGCTGGTCAACGTTGTGCAAACTTCATAGAATAATTGGAAAACAGGTCGACTACTAACATTTTTTTTTAACCATTAGCTCCCGAGTATCAGCTTGAACAACTTATAGAAATGCTTTCATCAGCTGACCCTACTCCATCAATATTTAATCAGAATAGAGCTGGAAGAGAGCTTGGAGGTTTTCTAGTTCAATCCCCTGTTCAAGCAGTAGACCCTATACCATTTCAAATAGTTGGCTGTCCAGTCTTTTTTTTAAAAAAAATGCAAATGATAAAGTCTCCTCAATAGGGGGGTCAAACACAAGGCCTGAGGGCCAGACCCAGCCTTTGATGTAGGGCAATCCTGGAAAATGTAAGGAGCCAGCCAACATCGCTTCAGCTTGGTCTACCCAATGTGAAGAGGAAATTTTGCCAGCAGTTTGGGGAGTGGTGTCAAACTGGCCATGCCACCCAGTCAGACAAGCCCAGTGAGAGGCATCAAGCTGGCCATGCCCACCCAGTTGATTACACCCATCTAGCTCCCCCCACCATGAGGTCAACGAGAGCCCTAATGTGGCCTCAATGAAATTGAGTTTGACTTCCCTGATCTACAACATCTGAAGGCAAGCTATTTCACTGGTTAATTGTCCTCACTGTTAGGAAGTTTCTCCTTAGTTCCAGGTTGCTTCTCTTTTTGATTAGTTTCAATCCATAGTTTCTTGTCTTGCCTTCTAGTGCTTTGGAAAATAAGTTGATCCTCTCCACTTTGTGGCAGCTGCTCAATTACTGAAATACTGCTATCATGTCACCCCAGTCCTTCTTTTCTCTAGACTACACATACTTAATTCCTGCAACTGTTCTTCATATATTTTTGTCTCCATACTTTAATCATCTTAGTTGCTCTTCTTTGCAAATTCTTTTCCAAATTCTCAACATCTTTTTGTAATGTAATGCAATTATAGATGCATTATTCCAGGCATGGCCTTTACTAAGGCTTTAATTTGTATTTTAAAATTATATTTATAAGTTATATTTATATTCGGGACTGTGGGGAATACACATTGAAAAGAATGCTTTGGTCCCAATGTGCTTGGGCCTGGGAGTCAATGAATGCAGTACACAAACAAATTGCTGTATTATTTTTGATGCTCCCTACTTCAGTGAATGTTCCACTGATATCCTGCCATTCATTTGTGCAAATCAACTTTTTTCATAGATGCCCTGAATTGGGCAACGTTCTGATATCAGCCCACAATCTGATCCTATTGGCCTCGGGCCCAGAAACTGTAAGAGGAGAGGGAGGGTCTGAATTCATTGCTACCATCAATAGCTGCAAAAGCTACAGTCTCTACTCTCATAATGGTGTTTGTTGAAACTGATTCCTTTGATAAAGAACATAGGTTACAATTTAGACAGAGGAAAGTAAAAATATATATAACTGTACATATAGGAAGCCTTAACAGTAGTGTTCCAACTCCAAACACAAACTGTCTAAATCTTAATCTTCTACTCAACCATTCCATCCAGAACATTTGGTCTTGGAGAGACTATACAAATTGGAATACTGTTGACTGGAAAGATGTAGAGATAGTGATTTGGTGAGATACCTTTCTGAACTGCAGTTATAAATACTCCTTGCTTATCAGCCACATTTGAGATTGCAAGCTTGTGGTTAAATGAAGAGAGGAAACTAAATCACTATGAAGGAAGTCACATGACTGTGCTTTTCTTTTTCTCACTCCCTCTCTCTTTGGAATGCTTATTCAGACATTGAGATGATCAGCTGGCAGCTGCTGCCTGTAATTAACAAGAAATCAGTTTTGTTTTCATTCTAAAAATGTTATTTCAATTTCCCTTTTATTCCAATCTTCTATCCTTCACCCCAGAGCTGGAATAATTATCAAGAACAGAATTGAAGTTACATTTATATTCAAGACTCTGGTGAATATACATTGAAAAGAATGCTGTGGTCCCAATGTGCTTGGGGCTGGGAGTCATGAGTGCTCTACATAAATAGCTTGCTGTATTCTCCATTACTTTTTTGTAATTCTTTCATCTCCAATGTCTCTATTCTGCAAGTAAAGATGTTTATTTGAAGGCTTATGTACTGCTCTAATCAATATCTACTCTAAGTGGCTTATTTACAGTACACTATTTTTATAAATAACATTAAAAAAATACCCAGCATCTTTAACAAAACAATACAACATAGCACAGCTTGGTGATGAAAATAAAGAAAACAACTCTACTTCAATTAACCCCAAATTTACAAATTGGTAATTTGATATATTGCTAAGAGATATGCATAAGCATTAGTTGCAAAAATGTTATTTGATAGTTTTACATTTGAAATCTTCACTGAATTCTCAGAATAAGAGTTGCATTGAATGTAGTTGAAGTCTTTTTAAGGAAATCTGATTAGGAGCATCAGGTCATCCATCTGAACATCAATATTATTCCATCCACAAAAACAGAATCAATTAATAATTGAATATTTCCATGCTCACTCTTCTCCACATCTTGCTTCCTCCACCTATTTCCTAGCATCTATTGATTTTAATGGCAATATCCTGCCTATTATTGAGTTAGTCCAAAAATGTCATAGTGTTGCTGAATGTACTTATTACTACCTGAAAATTTAAACAGTACTAGATAAATAGTTGTTATTATTTCTTACATGTGAGAAACTACACCTCACTTTGTGCATGGCTTGCAGGAGTAAGCAAGTTAAAAATTCTACATTTTAGCTAAAGGAAAATGACTCCTGATTAGAAACCAGGGGCAGCATTCTCTGTGTAATTGCTTTCATTTTCACTGCTGGCTGAGGTAGAATTGGAATAAGCATGATAAATCAAATCCAACAGTGAAGGCTCTTGGAGGCTTTTTGTGTGAACGTTTAGTGCTGGGCAAACATAGTGCTATCTCCCTGGAAATCAGAGGATGGGAATTTTATTCCAAGAAGGAGTGGAAATGTTTCAGAATAAATGGAGATGCATTGAAGTATTCTTGTATAAAATATACCAGGAAATAATGGATATATTTTGATAACTAGTTCAACAAGAAGGCAACTTCCCAATCCAGAAAACAGTAAGAGTCTCTTATGAGAATATAATAAAGTGTTATTCAGATTAATAAGTTCCCACTGTGTTGGAGAACTCAGGATTTTCATTAGGAGAAAAGTTATTTAGGACATGAATGTAACTGAGCTGCTTCTGTTTTAAATAGTCTTTTCTCATAATTCTTTTCTCATTTTAGTCTTTTCTCATCATTCTCAGAACATCCACTATTATTATTTCACACTAATTATGCTAATTGGATCAGACACTTTAAAAATTATATATTTTGCTATTTTCTGAAAATGAAGTCAAACTCTTAGGAATGTATTATAAAATGTATGGAACACTATAATGGGTAGTCTACAGTTGTCCATTAAATGTAATATCTTCCCTGATACATTTTAAAGTATCCATGGAAATAATGTTGCCATTGACTAGTGATCACATATTTATTGGGGCATCAGTTTTGTGATTGCACAGTTTTATCCCTGAAATCCTGATTCCTATAACACATAATTACCCAACGTCAGTTTTAAATTAGCCTGCTTTTCAATATTTCTTCCCTCTCTCAAGAAAAAAAAAATATGATTCTCTAAAAGTGGTCTGTTGAGGTATTCCCCATTAGGAGAAGGAGTGCACTCAGCCCATAACCCTTCCCTACGCAGAAGTAGATTGCATTTCATAGACCAGTATACATAGTTTGTTCCATTCAAATGGGTTATCAGTGATAGACTTGTTGACAGGTCTTGTGCCATTTTTACCAGGACAGTAAACCACAATTAAACAATAAACAGCTGTCTGTATATGGTACTGCATATTCACACTAACTCTCAGTTATCTAAGTTTGGTATGAACTGGGGCCATTACCAGTGTTGAGGTATTCCCCATTAGGAGAATGAGTGCACTCAGGGAAATGTAGTGAGAGTGGTGATGAGGAACAACACACAACCAGCATACAGATACACTGAATAGCAAAATGTAGGTTTTACTTCCTGCAAATGGGTAAACAAAGTCCAACAAACAGTCCAAATCATACACGGTTAAAGCAGGTAGTATTCAATACAATCAGTCCAGGGATAATCCAAAAACAAAGTCCAGTATCATAAACAAAGTTCAGTAAATGGAGTTTGCTAACAGTTTGCAAGACTCACAGCAATTCCAGCAGAGTGACGATCAGGCAAAAGGCAATAGGGAAATGCAAGAAGAGAACAAACCAGGTTTCTGGCTCCATCTTATGGCCATCGGAGGAACCTCAGCCAATCACAATTACAGCACTCTCTTAAAGATACAACAGTATTAAATAACTATCCTGGTTTATATATTGCCAACCCAACTGTTAGGTGACTATCATTCCTAACATTCTCCCCTTTGGGTAGGACAATATGTAAAACCTTACAGTTTAAGTCCATATTCCTCACAACAAGCCTTATGTTTTACAGTGCCTTGGGCTTTCGTAAAATTATCTGCAATGTTATTCTCTGGCATGCAGTACTCCAGTTTAATCATTTTCCTTTGAACACATTGTCTCACATTCAGATATCATAGATCAGTGTGTTTTGATCTTGTCTTTACAGTGAGATTGGAAGCCATCTGAATTGCTGATTGGTTGTCTTCATATACAACAATAGGCTCCTTTATATTACTTCCCATGTCTATCATTAGCTGTTTATAATAAATGAAGTCCATACATAATAGAGACAAACATGAGAATTCAGCCTCCATTGTTGATAAGCTTAGATGTTTTTGTCAAATAGACCTCCACCCAATTAACACCTTTCCTAATAACACTACAGTACCTGACGTTGATTTACATGTAGGTACGTCTGTAGCGAAACTTGCATCGGCATATGCAATTAAACTTAGTTCATCCTTAGGCTCCAAATATAATGCATAATGCATTGTTTGTTTAAGATATCTCAACACACGCTTAGCAGCTTGCCAGTGCCTTTCAGTAGCCTCATCATTAAACCTGGCTAAGTGGTTAACACTATATGCTATGTCTGGCCTAGACCAATTACTAAGATAGGATAAGCTACCAATCAATGATTGATAAATGTCTTTATCAAAAACAGGACTTCGCACATCACTATGGCTAAACTCCTGGCTCATTGGTGTTTTAGCCGGTTTACAAAATTCCATTTTAAAGTTCTTCGGTAACTGGTTAATTTCATCTGCCTGTGAGATTTTGTAGCCTCCGTTAGTTTTTTCTATTTTCAAACCAAGATACTGTTTAATCTCACCTAAATGTTTTATTTTAAATTTCTTTTCTAACAGTGAAATAATACCAGTAGCTTCTTGATCAGTCTTAGTGATTAATGCTATGTCATCAGTGAACAATAGCAACAATGACACTACACAATTACTTTCCTTTTTGAATAAACATGGATCAGCCATGCCAGCTACAAAACCTATCTTTGTTAATTCCTTCACTATGCACTGGTTACTTTCATAGCCTGATTACTTCAAGCCATAAAGACCCTTTTTTAATCTCCAGCAATCAGTTTTGTTATCAGTTTTTATCCCCAAAGGCTTCTTTAAATATATAGTATGTTGCAATGGTGCATGCAGATATGCTGTCTCCACATCTAAATGGTTTATTGTGTATTTATTTTTAGCTGCCCACAGTAATGCTACTCATAATGTGGTAGCCTTCAAACAAGGTGCAAACACCTCGTCGTAGTTGTTGGCTGACTGATTGAACCCTTGTGCTACTAACCTTTATGGGTAACAGTCCCATCTACACCTGTGTTAATTTTATAAATCCGCTTACACCCTATGGCACGCTCACCTGGTGGTAACCTGACATTTTCATATACCTCCAAACTTTGTAAGGTTTTCATTTCCTTATCCATTGCTTCCTGCCAAGCAGCTTGATCCCTAGCAGGATACAGTTTCAGCTCATTATAGTTAGTAAGAACTATATTTATTTGGCATTCTATACTAGCCTGATATCTATCTGGTGGTCATGTTACCTGGGTTGAACAGCTAGGTAACTCAAGGCTTACTGGTGGACTTTCCCGTTCCACCTGCTCCTGTTCTTCTACTTCCTCCTATGCCTGTTCTTCCTTTTTAATGGCTATTGATGGTTTAACTATCTCATCATTAGGGACTATTTGGATGTCAATAACAACATCATTGTTAGATTCCTGTTCTAGTTTATACCACCCAACGTGCTCAAGAAATTTAGCAATAGCTTATATTACCCATTATCCCTAAAAAAAAATTTCCTTTTCTCTATCTTGTTTTATACCTTTGTAACTTTTTCCCCCCTTTTCCTTTCATCAAAGAATTGTTATAGCAGTTCCATGTCACTCGGTTAGGTGGATGATGGGGGAGGGTGATGAAATATTTCATGAACATTTTTTCATTAAACTTGACCTTAGTGACATTTTATCATGTATGTAAAAAAGAACAAGTAGTCTAAACTATTATAACTGGATCAACACTTCCTTACTTCAATGGAGAAAAACAAAACTATCAGGATTATTATTTTTATATTCTCATTTCACATCTCTATATTTTGTTTCTCTTCCCCATTGCCACATCTGTGAAGAAAGGCAAAAAAACTCACAGTTTCATTTTAATATTGATATTTAATATTTAATATTCTCCCAATTTACACATACTTGCTTAATATGAATTTTTGTAGGGATTTTTCCCTAATACATATATTGCAGTTTTCACTTTTGCCAATATACACATCTTGCAATGCATCATTTTACTGATGAACTACATTTCTTACATTTGTAAGAATATGAGTTTTGGTTCAGAGATAAGGTAAGTTTGCATTAAACAAACTTCTTTCCATGTGCGTGCGTGGGTGTGGGTGGGTGGGTGTGCGCGGGGGTGTGTGCTTTCTTTGAATGTTGCATGGTTCATCTTGATGAACCATAAATTGGAATATAGTATTAACAATAGAAAGGAAAACAGAAAATGAAGAGTAATAGAGTAATTCCCTAGTTATCTTCAAGCAATTTCCAACCTTTTTAAAAATCTGGCGCAAAAGGTCAGCATATTTTCATCTAATTCATTTGATTGCTTTTAGCCTAAGAAAGACATCTTTGCTGAGTCCTGAGCAAATCCTTAAAAATATATAAAATTAGTTTAAAAAAAATCAGTATACAAAAATGTTACACAACTAAGAAGAACAAAAAAACAAAAGTGAAAACACAGCTTACCAATTTACAAGACCTAAGAAATGGAATGCAGGAATAAGACTCACTTGTAAAAATAGTATCTTTGGTTGTTCTGGTAAAAACTAAGAGACCTTATCCTAAAATGAAAATACAGGATGATTTTTTTTTAAAAGAAAAAAACCTGTTTCAGCATTAATCTCATTCATTTAAACTAGGGTTTCTGCTGATTAACCAAGAGGTTCCTTATCTTTATTATTTCCAATACAGTTCCTTTGGGCTTGAATTACTATAACAGAAAAGCAAGCTTGTCATTTCTCTTCAATCTCTCTCCCAAAGCATCCTACTTTTCACTTTCCAATAATTTTGACATGGGTGCCTCCTGCTATTTCTGGGAAGAGATGATGAGTCTGCTGCACTTCTTTCCAAGGGTTTATGTAACATTTCCTGTGCTGAAAGGAAGCAATTTCAGCTCTCTCCAGCTCTTTCACCTTTGACATTGAAAGAAGTTGCAGTAAAGTCCTTCCCTTATTTAAATACTATGTGAAACTGGTGTTTCCCCTACAGAAACATTTCTTCTGGAACATTAAATTATGCAAATTAAATAGTGGCATTAAAGAAAACTCCTTTAAGGGACTGATCTCTTTGCTTTAGGTAATGCTATGACCAACATGCAAAAGGACAATGGCAAGAAATTAGTTCATTAATAGATTTTTGTATGGTTTGTGATTCAATCAGATTAGCTGATATTAAACAAATTACAGATCATTTATTTTTAACAGGTTATTTCTCTAAAGTTATATACATTTTTGGACTGCAAAATGTGGCTGCTTTAAATGATTACTTTTTTAAAAAAATGTATTTTTTCATTGTTTCAGTTGATTTTCTTAGACTAATATTGTAAATGCTCATTTTGTCTGTTTTATTATTCCATCTCTGATGGAAAAGCAAGATATAGATACATGGGGAACAGGAGATGAATTGTCTAGATGTTCCCAGTGACGATACAGAATATGCTTAAGAACAGATAACTACCTAAAAGACCCAGGAAAAATACAAAAGGATCAAACATTATTTAATTAATAGAAACACATTAAATAAATTCTTACCAGATTCTGTTGATTCAGACTGAAGTTCTTCTGAACATGCGACTTGGCTTTAAATAACAAGATGACCTCCTCAACAATAAAACTGAGTTTACCTAGACAGGAATTATGCTAAGGGCTGTCCCCACAGAACCAAAGGAGTTTGGGACAAAATACGTCACAGCAGCTTCTTTGCTACAAGGAAGCATGAGATGTAACTCCCTTGCTTCTAATAAAACTCCTCAAAGAATTATAAGAAATATGCTTTTCCTTACTTCTGTTGTGCTGTGCTATTTTCCAAGGTACTGATGCCAATGATTTCTAAATTCATCAAAGCACTGTGGACATATTTGTTTACAAGGTTCATCTTGAACAGCACCCATTCATAACATTTTCTATTCATAAGGCATAACTCACCGTGATTGGTAGGTTTTAGATTCAGCAAATGTTATAAAAACTGAACTATTATGTTCTTTTCCCTCATCCTCTTACTCTTATATTTATCTCTTATCCAAATTTTATTTGACATGTAATTTAGAATGCAAAAGAGGCAATGAGAGTGCATAGAATAATGGCTGTATGAACCTCTTGCATTTGTGACATTTAACAGAATGGACATTTTTCATTACAAATGCTTTTAGCTATTCAATGTTGCTTTTGTATGCTTGTATCAAGACCACTGTGATGGATCTTCTATGATTTTTCCCTTCTTTATCTTCTTTATTCCCTTCTTTCAATCTAAAAGATTGAAACCATAGTTTCAAAACTTTTTAAAAGTTTCTGAGAATTGGATATATCCTATTATTTTGATTTCAAATGAAGATTATTGTAAAGGAAAAAAATGCATCTGCTTTACTAATCTAATGTGCTTTCTTTAGCTGATTTTGTCACTTAATTTTGCTGAGAAAGATATTGAACTCTGATTCACATAACATCAGAATAATAAAAGTATTATGGTGCTAGACTAAAATTAAAAATTAAAACATTTTTTAAAATTCAGAATTAAATTGTAACACATCATTAAATAAATACAACCAGTTCAAGCTCAATGTTTAATCAAATATTTGTTTAAATTTAATGATTACATGAAGTTATTTTGCTCCTCCGAATGCATATAACAGAATAATAATTGGAAAATTAGAATTCACAGCTAGAATCCAAAGGTTTTGCTCAAGATAGATAAGCAGACATATAGAATGTAGACATAATTTTATTAACTTAATGAATTTATATCACCCTTGCCTCCGATCAATTCTCTCTATATAGATATTACATAATACATTTCTGTAAGAGTTCCCAATATATTCAGTTTCAGCCTCTTCTGAGTAGTGACTTCACCCTTAAAAGATACAATCAAGCAGTCTATTATGATTACAATCTTTTCCATGAAAAACTGTTCTTTCAATAGTGATCTCCAGTTTGGGTTCCCCTCCTAGAAGAATGAAATATTTTGAAAAAGATTAAAAAGATAGGATATTATAATTCCCCAAAGGGAGAAATGGAGAGACATGGAGAAAGAATTAAGATTAACTGCCTTGCAACAGGATATATGATATAATGGAGTTATAGATTCTAGAATCATTATATTACCCTTAACAACAGATAAAATAAATTCACAAGATTACAGCTCGTCCTATCCCAACAAATTCATTATGACTGAAGCCAGAGGCCTTTACTCAGGATGAATAACCATATAAGAGTTATAATTATTCACCTTAGTTATTCTTATAATTGTTTTACAGCTCTCCTACATAATTATATTATAAGTTGATGAATGTCTGTCTGCTTAGACTGAATAAATCATAAATGATATCATAAATGATAATTTCATCTATTTTTTTCTGCAAATTTCAGAATTCTCAGTAGACAGTTTCCTACTTTAATTTGCCAGGCATGGTGTATTCAGTAATCAAAATAAATATGTGGTTATAACATCAGGTGGGGTACATATAAAGTATATTGGAGCCTGAAATTAAGCTTCTTTTTTTCCAGTTCCTTTTTTTAAAGACTTCATTCATTATACTTCACCATAGGAGAGCTAACTTTCACTTTTTCTGTTCCTTTCTCTATGGTTATTTGGGCAGAAACACATTTTTCCTATACAAATATAAATGAACCATAAAGCAGAGACTAAAAAGACTGTAACTCTCACTTGAATGTTAAATTAACCACTCTCTCAGAGTCATTGGTGGATTTACACAACATATGCTGTGGAGCCATTTAAAGGTCTGCTATGTCATGTGAATTAAGAAATTTCAGGAACAGGACTCAACAATATCAAAGATCCATGGAATTAACTGTGAGTAATTTAATCTGTATCAGACCATGCTATGCAAACATAAAAAAAGAATTAATTTTACATTCTGGTTTCCTGACAGAGATGAAAGCATTGAACAGCCTTGCTAAAATAAATAATTTTTGCAGGCACCATTTTTGAAAGTTTAAAAGATTAAGAAGTATGGCCACCAAGTTGGTACTTAAAATAACCTGAATGGGGAGTGCAGATCTCAAAGTGAGGAGGGGAAAGAATGATGCTTACTAGTAAAACAAAAGAGGAAATTGTTTTTAACTACTTTAATAATTCAGTATGAAAGAAACTAGGAAAAAGAGGATGTTACTTTTGTTGGTATTCTTATGTAAAAGTGCAGGAAATTATAAAGGTTACTCTTTCAATTCAATTTAAATTGATATTTTAGGCAAACTATTTCTTCTGCTGTAATTTTTTTCTGTCATGCTTTTGCCCTCTGGTAGACAAAGCAATTAACAGAAGCTTCTGTTTAAAGTTTAATTATTATCTGCTTAAATACAATTTGATACCATTCTCTTTATTGAAATCAATTCATATTACCATACATCTGCAATTTAAATTAATGTTGAGATAAGTCTTTGATTGATTAACATTCCAGAAGATCCCGCAAAGTGGTTATTATGGCTATTTTAATGGCTTTGAAAAGCCAGGTTGGGATCAGGCTAGAAAGTGGGAAATTGTGAGTTCTAATCTTGCCTTAATCACAAGAGACTTCTAAAGCTTCAGGGACTTGTCCAAGTAGTCTCTGAGAATCAATTAAATAAATGGAAAGAAAAGGAACAAATCAGTAAAATAATGCACAGAATTTCTGTAATTCTTTTTTCAGGCTGCAGTTAGAAACCATAATTTTAAAGTTTATTTCTTGATTTAAAAATGTTGTTTAATTTCTAAGTTCTCTTTGCTAAACAGTGATTATCTTAAGAGTATTTTCAAATCTGACATCTTTATTAGGTATTCTGTAGACCACCTAAATAACACTAGAGGGCTAAAAAATTAAACAGATTACAAGAAGTCTTGAGAAACTAAAAATAAAATAACCCAAAACCTTTTATCTTAAGGCAGCATGAAGTGCTTTTAATATATAGCCAATTCTTTTGGAAATCTTAATGTTTGAAAAGTTCATTGCATAAGCCCAATGTATTTCAAGAAGGTTTTGTAACAGTCCCTATTGCTAAAACTCTGGCCTGCATGAACATTCTAGAAAATTTTATACCTGCTGCAGAGCTTGACAAAGATTGGTGTTTTGCTTTCCCTGATAGCAGTTAGGGAAAAAAAAGATAACTCCACTGCCAGGAATTGTGACAGTTTCAAAATAAAATAAAATAAATCTTTCAGCAGCTTGTGACAGTAACATTAAAATAATAACAAATTAAATTTAATTCAGGGCCGTCATTTATCCAGCAAAGTTATTAGGATGAGATGACAAGAAGCAGCCAGGCAGAAATTGGATTTTCTAAGTATCTGCTGTGCCAACCTGGCTGAATATCTTATTCTGAAGTGACTAACATGAGCCAGATGAGAGCTAAAATTGAAGCCCATTGAGCATATTGAGGGAAGCAATCAACACGGTAGTAGGAAGTTGGCCTGAAGCAAATGCAGCACAATGTGCTCTTTAGTTTTTTTGTTGTAATCATTATGCCTTTCTCTCACTAAAACATGCATGGTGCTAATAGCAATACCAAAGAAAATAAGTACTTTAAACAACATGAACAGAATTAAAATCACTACATATGAACAGTGAATATTGCAACTGCCCAGAGTCACCTCATAGGGGAGATAGATGGTATAAAAATGTAATAAATAAATAAAAACAAAATAAAATAAATAAGCTGCCGGGTTAAAGTGGAAGGTCCTTATTCCCATTCCAAATACGGAAAGCATACAAGGCGGTATACAATTCCCAAAAGAATGCTTTAATATTATTATGCAACTGAAATAACCATTTGGCCACTGAATCTAATCCAATAATTTGTATTGGAAATCAAATTTAAGATTCCTCATCAAATTGTTCAGGTTGTTATCAGATTGTTATGTAACCCCCAATTAAATATTTTGAGAATGTCTGCAAGTAATCAGTTCAATTAGTCTGCTCTTACTGTGAGCAAGCTATTACTTTATGTTCAGTTGGAATCCGTCTTTATATCCTATACTTTCAAATTATGAAGAACATGTTTTATCCTTCCGCATTACATCTTTTCAAATTCAAAATAGGCTATCAGCCAATAATCTGAAATGAGAATATTATTATATTATTTGGCTCAGCCTTCTTTTCTTAAAGTGAAAATTCCCTGTTATAATTGCTAGATCAGGTCTCCTCCATTCTATACTTTACACTTTATTTTCATTTCTCAAGTTAATAGCTTTGCATATTAACTTTTGTCCTATTATTTCCAATTTAATTCTCGAATTTATCAGGATAATTTTTTATTCCATGATGATCATTTATGAGTGAGTATGATTTCTGAGCTACCTATATGTGCCATTAATTATCATGTCATTCAGCCTACACTTAACTAACTTGGTAATCAAAATGTCACAGAATACTCTATCAAATGCTTTGTGGAAATCAAGATACATTATAGTTACACCTACACCAATATAGCTATTACGTTCTACTAAGCAAGCATCTGATTAAAAGAGAGAGGATTAATTTGGTAAGACTTGCCCTTGACAAACCCCTGCTGATTCCTGTGATTACTATATTATATTTAATGAGGGCGACTCTGAAATATAATGTTATTATATTTTATCTATATCTTAAATTATTGTACATTATTACAATTTTATTTTGGATTGTATTTTATTACTATTTCATCTTAAATTGTACTTTGTCTAGATTCCATTTTAAATTGTATTTTATCAACTTCCATCTTAAATAGTATTTTATCAAATTTCATTTTGAGTTGCTTTTATTAAATTTTTGTAGCAAATTGTTGCTGGAACTTTGCACTTTGATATGGCCCAAGGGCTAATCAATAAAGACTCTGATTATCTGTTACCTGACACAGAACTGGTTCTGTGTCTGCTGCTCTTCAGAGCTACTGGTTCTACAGAGCTGGGCAGAACCGGTAGCATCCCATTCCTACATTCAGTTGTGTCCAACTCTTGGTGAATCTATGGGACAGATAAAAATGCACAAAGTTTTGGGGGAAAATAGGGTTAACTTGAACTCTTTCTCTCTTTCTTCTCCCTGTTTCTTCTCCTTCCCTCTTGCCAGCTGCTCCATTGCCCATTTCTCCATTGCAGCACAGCATATCATCCATGATCTACTTTGAAAATATGTGTGTGTGTGTGTGTGTGTGTGTGTGTGTGTGTGTGGTAATTTAACAACCAGTTTGCCCAGGGTCATGTTGGCCATCGCAGAAGGCTCATCTCACATGTGCAGTGGAGCTGGAGGATGGGGATGGGCCATGCCTCCCACGACAGCCAACCTGACCTTGGAATGAACTGATTGTTAAATTATTTAAATCCCACCACTGCCCAAAATAGAGATGTCTGCCTTCCAAGATAATTAGACCAAATGTATAGAATATAGATTTGCAAAGGATTATAGAAGAAAAGATACATTATCAATTACTAATAATTAATTATTTTGGCATAGTTGGGAAAAGCCTCAGTTCTATTTTAACAAAGCAATAACCCAAATTCAGACCTTGCTATCATTCCTATTCTATATTCTTTCACTATTATAAGATAACATCTTTGTCTGATAAACTGAGGTGTTGAGCGAGGGATTCTGGATCCCTCATGAAAACATTGAGGATAGAGCTGCCACCTGACTGCCTATGGTATTGGGGGACAGACCCTTGTGCAGCCCTTCCTGAAGGAATTCTAGGATCTGGGCCACCAATACAGAGATAGGATCAATGTGACCTCTGGAGCACCAGCACAAAAGGCTTTCTAAGTTGAGTCATAAATTTGGTTAGTAGATGGCTGCCTGGAGGCCTGAATTGTCTGTATTACTTTGTTGGATAAAATATCCTGTCTCAGAACTCTCTGCTCAAGTGCCAGATGGTCAATTGGAGCCATTGAGGTTCTGGATGGACCAGGACCCCCTGGTTGAGGGAGATTCTGTCTTGAGGAATCCTCCAGGGTCTGTGTCATGCTCCTGTCAGAATCTGATTCTGAGCGGGAGGCTAAGCAGCTGACAAGGAGTGGGAGTGTGGCTCTGTTGGCTGTGGAAGAAACTAGAGAAGGGCACAGTCTGGCTGGGCAGAGCAGGGGAGAGGTAGAGCAAGGCAGAGGGAATTTGGAGGAAGACCCAGGCCAACCCCCTCTTGATCCTAGGGCACACAGGGAGGAACAGAGATGGGAGCAATGTCAATTGTGTGGCTTATGGGGGAGGAAAGGGCCCTGATTCCCTTCATTAGCTGCAGCTGGGGACACAGAGTTAAAAAAAAGAAAGTTATACACAGCAAACTGTTGGAAGCAAATTGTGAGTTATCTGTTATTATCAAGGTTTATCTGGGTTCCTGGTATCTTCCCAACTGTGTGTGTTTTGCTGCCCTTTCAAGTCTGCAATTCCTTCTCCTGCCCTGTCAAGTTAATTACTACAGCATGGTTTGTGTGGATTTTATTTACAGTTTGTATGTACTTTGTTTTCAGACTGAATTTCCTCCACTTAAAGGCTGTTCTTGGGAGAGTTTTTTCTCCAGCCAAAGGTAACCTGGACATTGGGGGCAAAGTTAGAGGTATTAAAGGGACTCTTCTTACTTATGTGACTAAGTTGCCTTTGTGCCATGCCCTGGGTCATCACAGCCTGGATACTGACAGGCTGACTAGATTGGCAAGCCATGTCTCTCTGGGCCAGTGGGGAGCCAGGAGTAGGACCTCTGCCTTCTCCGCCAGCACCTTCCTGATTACCTTTGGAATTAGGGGGAGAGGAGGAAAGTGTATAGTAGCCCTTGGGCCATGGACTGTGGAGGGCCATGGACTTGATCCCTTCTGCCCCCAGTGTTGGAAATCTGGTGAAAAACCTGGGTAGCTGGCTGATGGGATGACAAACAGGTCCAGGACTGGGGGGGGGGGGGAACCATTCTGACAGTTCCCTGAAAAGGTCTGGATGTAGGAGCCACTCTGAGTGGTCAACTGTGGTTCTGCTGAGCCAGTCCATCTGTATATTGATGTTCCTCAGGTCTTCCTGCATCCCCTGCTCCTGTGCCAACTGGGACTGGAAGTGGGCACCCCAGCCAAAGAGGAATCTGTGATGACAGTCAGGTGGTTGGGCTCCTTGAAGTCATATCCCCTGATTATGGCCTGGGACATCCACCATTGGAAGGATTGAAGAACCTTTGGTGGAACCCAAACCCTGGCAGTTGAGTTGCTCCTGGCAGACCTTTGGTAAGGTAAGAGAAACCACTGAAAGGTCCTGGCATGCAGCCGTGCCCAGGGAATCATTGAGATGCAAGATGCTATCTTGTCCAGGAGTTGTGAGAGGAGGGCCAGGGGGACTGTTCGGTTCACCAGGATTTGATTCACCACAGCCTTCATGGAACAACATGATTCATGTGTTTATCTCTTGCATAGAAAGCTTAGCCATGCCAGCTTCAGAATTTTGCAAATAATGCAACAGTTTGGAGAAGGGTTAAACTTAAAAGGGTGTGAGGCATACTTGGACTGTGCAGTATGTACATCATCAAAATCCAAGGCATTTCCTGTAAGCAAGAGTAGCACAAGGCAGACAACAAGAGTTCAAGAGCTGGTGCATTCAGATTTGGTTGGGCCAATGAAAGCCAATTTGGGAAGAGCAAAGTATGCAATGGTCATTGTAGATGACTACAGCAGATTTGATTTCTGCTGTTTATTAAAGAATAAAATAGAGCTGCTACAGAAATTAAGGCAATGGGTAAGCTTTGTAGAAAGGAGATATAAACAACAGGTATGTCAGCTGAAAACTGATAGGGGTTCAGAATTCATGTCAGCAAGTTTGCAACAGTGGTTGTGATAATTAGGAATGAAACACATGTGCACAAATCCATACACAGCAGTTGAAAATGATGTAGCTGAGAGGTGGAATAGAGTCTTACAAACCATGAAGGACTCACTGCTGGAGGATGCTGGTCTGAGTGGGTCAGTTGGGGTGAAGCCATGTTGACTGCTAATTATTTTATCAATAAGCTGTGGAGTTCATCTGTAAATGATATTCCATATGCAGTGTTATATGGGAGAAAAGCATCTCTGGCACATTTAAGGGTGTTTGGAAGCAATGCGTGGGTGCATATTCCAAAAGCAATCAGGACAAAAGGTCAATGGCTAGAAAGCTCAGGTTTGCAGGCTATGAGCCTGGCTCAAGGAGCTGTCACTTTAGTGATGGGAGCAAAAGAATGGTGATTTCCAGGCATGCTAGTTTTGCAGAGCAAAATTGGAACAGAATTGATGCCAATTTGGGGAATGATACACTTAATGATGGTGAGTTACTTAGTGATGGTGTCAGAGTTCAGGGAGGAGAAGTTGAAAAAGAACAAGAAAAGGAGTCAGGAGAAGATGATTTAGTATTTTTTTAGTATTTATTTGATTTGTCAATCTCTTACAAGATACAGGTATAAGAATAAATGTAGTTTTGAATACATGAGCTAGATGCTTATAAGAAAAATAAAAAACAATAGGACAGGGACGGTAGGCATGATTGGTGTGCTTATGCACACCCCCTCCAGGCCTCTTAGGAAGTGGGTGAGGTCAATAGTAGTCAGTCTAAGGTTAAAATTTGGGGGGTTTGAGGAAGAAACCACATAGTCAGGTGGAGTATTCCAAACATTGACCACTCTGTTGCTGAAGTCGTATTTTCTGCAGTCAAGTTTGGTGTGGTTAACTTTGAATTTGTATCTATTGTGTGCTCTTGTATTGTTATGATTGAAGCTGAAGTATTCATTTGCAGGTGGGACATTGCAATGTATGATTTTATATACTATATTTAGATTGGACTGAAGGCGGTGTAATTCTGTTTTCTAGTCTAGAGTTTCAAGTCTGGTGGCATAAGGTATTCTGCAATGAGTAGAGGAGCAGAAAACTCTTCTTGTGAAATATTTCTAGACTTTTTCAATTGTGTTAATATCAGATACATGATATGGGTTCCAGACTGATGGGCTGTATTCAAGTATAGGTCTAGCAAATGTTTTGTATGCTCTTGTTAGCAATGTAGGTCACCTAACAGTTGGGTTGGAAATATATAAACCAGGATAGGCATTTTAATACTGTCTCTTAATTTAAGAGAATGCTAAAAATTGTAATTGGATGTGGTTCCTCAAACGGCCATAAGATGAAGCCAGAAACCTGGTTTCCCAGAGAGTGTTGCTAGTTGCTAGTTGGTCGATGTTCTGATGTTTGCTGTTTTGGGTTCCTGCATTTTCCCTATTGACTGTTGCTGATTGTCGTTTTTCTTGGATTACTGTGAGTCTATTTACTGAACTGTTTATGATACTGGATTTTGTTATTGGATTATCTCTGGATTGAAAACTGACTGCTATAACCGTGTATGACTTGGTCTGTTTGTTGGACTTTGCTTAACTGTTTACTGGAAGTAAAACCTACATTTTACTATACAGTGTAGCTGTGTGCTATGTGTGTGTTATTCAACATTACTCTCACTATGTCTCCCTGTGTGCACTCATTCTCCTAAAGGGGAATTACCTCAACAGCTCTAGTTAGTAGTGTGATATTACCAGAGAAGAAGCTATCCAGTTATGTCGGTGTCCAGAGATACCATAAGATTTTAGTTTTAGTAGTAGTTTCATGTACCACTGAATCAAAGGCTTTACAGAAGTCTATGTAGATTGCGTCTATTGCTTTGCCCTGATCAAGTTGTGTAGTCCATATGTTTTTGTAGTGTAAGAGCAGTCAATGCCATGTAGGTCAGAGCGATAGAACAAGGGGTTTCCACCTGACAGGTATTCTGCTAGTGAAGTAAAGGTGTGTAATGTGTGGTATGAGCCAAGGAATTATCAGGAAGTATTGGCACTATCCAACATTGAACAAGTAAAGTGGAAAGAAGCCATGGACAAAGAAATGAAATCCATGGGTGAACATAAAGTGTTCACATCTAAGATTTTGCCATAGCTGTAGGATATAAATGGGTATACAAAAAGAAAATACCAACCAACAATGAGGTACAAAATAAAGCAAGATTAGTGGCACAATGTTTTTCACAAAGGAAAAAATGTCCACTATGATAAGGTATTCACACCAACTATAAAGAGTGAAAGCATAAGGTTGGCACTAGCACTGGCAGAGGTATGTGGCCATAAAATTTGGCAAGTAAAAAGCCTAACACTGTGTATAAATTGAACAAGGCCATTTATCGGTTGAAACTGTCAGCCAGGAATTGGAATATCTGTTTAGATACAGCATTGTTCTTGGGTTCAAGAGTTGCAAGGCTGATGGTTGTATATATACTGGAAAGTTACACAGTGGGGATTGTCAATTGTTAGTATTTGTGGGTGATTTTGTTTCATTGCAAAAGATGTATTACAGGTAAAATAATTTACTAATCAATTAAGAGAAAAATTTGAAAAGAATTGGATGAAATACAAAATTATCTCAGTGTAGAGATACAAAAACTGAGAAAGTGGCTATGTTCTTAGTCAAAGAAGGAAATTGAACAGCTGTTGGAAAGATACAACATGAAGGATTGTAATTCTGCTCCAACACCTATGAGCACGGGTTTTCACAATAATTTGGGTGAGGACAAAAATGACCAAACCATTGGGTAGTGTGCACCATGGGAAGAATATTAAGTTATTTGGTTTTATTCCAGTCATAAAGGGAGGAGTGTCAGTATGTGAGAAATTACGAGCTGGGATAGCGATAGCAACAAGTCAGCCAATGGGAACTGTTTGGTAACTAAGAAACAGCACCTGTTGTGAGCCATTCAGACAGCTTGGAGACTGGGCATGGCTTAGGGTAACTAGTCTGTATAAATATAAAGCTTCTCTGATTTCTGAGTCCTGGTGGTTTTGATTGCTTCTGCTTCTTGTCCTTCTACAGTACTTGCTACTAAGTTGCAAGAGTTGCTTGGGTATTATTTTATATTATTATATATAAAGAAATTTATTCTATAAATGAATCCTGCTGAATTATTTACTTGTGTGCTGGTTGGATTGCTGCAAACTATAACATGAGCAAAAAGGGCTGTTTATGAATTTCATTACTTTAGATAATAAGTAAAGACTCTGCATTCTCAATAACATATAACATTTTCAATATAGAACAACTTTTTAAAGCTTTCTACTGAAGAGCTAGCTTTCAAACTATAAATGTTTCTATGTGAGCACTTGTGGATTACAGAAAGGAGAAGGAATTTTGGTGTTTTATTTCATAACTTGGATAAGGGTAGTGGTTATCTTTGTTTTGTTTATATACTGTATATGGCCCTCCGCTACTCTTTGGCACAAATGCAGGGAGAAAATAAAACTCTTCGCTTCAGTATTTGGTAACACAAAAGCTTATTGTTTATTTCTTCCTCTGCAAGGAGTCCGAGATAATAGCTAAGCAAACAAATTAAAGTTGGATCTAACCTGAGTTTCCTGGGATTTGATATTTATAATAATTTCCCCTCATTACCCTTCATTTCTCCTGATTACCCTTATTACCCATGATTACCATTATTAATGATAATTATTTGTATGAACTCAATCACATGAATCGTGGTTAATGCGTAGGGCTTCCCCACACAGCATTTTTCATAGACCGCGCATATTATTATGATACAGAGTTTATTCTGATGAAGAGGAATGCCATCCTTCAGGTCTCTGTGGCTTCGATTCAAATACATGTGTTGCATAGTCGCGATAATGGCTGGCATTGCTGCTATCTAAAGTAAAACAAAAGATATGTTAAAGAAATATGGGCTAGGTCATATATTTAACCCTCTGAAAGATACTTTCCACTATCCCATCTTATATATAGGAAATAATTTCTTGATCAGTAGTCCAGTATTGAAAACAGAACAACATAATTAATCATAAATTAGTGATTTAGTGAATTTAATTGAACAGTGTGATTAATGATTAGTGTAATTAATTGATTAGGCTGACTGTTGCTTAGCAAAATTATTTGACTAGAGAGATTATTGCAATTGATTCGTTGGTGTGATATTGGCTATATTGATTACCCAAAATTGTTTCATTAAGTAATTTAATCAACGTACCATCTTAACAAACCTACCATGCCAAGAAAAAAATCCAATGCCAAACCACAACCTAAAGAGAAAGTAATCCCCACCAATGAACCATAAGACCCCTGCACATGCCTTAAATGCTATAAAATTCTAAAGGATAATGAAAATTCCATCAAATGTTCTTTATGTAACAAATACACTCATCATGACTGCTTGGGATTACCCGAGCAAATGATTCAATACGTAGAATCATCCAATGAGTTTCCATATCTCTGCAAATCATGCAGACCTAAACTGGATCTGTTTGAAAGAGTTGATACCACAGAAACATGAATAACATCCCTTGACACCATAGTAGCATCCCTGGATGCTTTAAAAGAACAATTATCCAACCTTGAAAAAAAAGACACAATGCAAAACCCTGAACATCCAATAGCTACAAACCACATCTCTACCCAACAACCACAACCCAATCCACAAAAAATGACAAATAATGATATCCCAATCCTCATCAGAGAAGCTGTTGATCATGAACGGAAACGTCCAAACACCATCTTATTTGATCTAGAGGACATCAATGACAATGATGACATCACAACTGTCCACAACATCATCAGTGATTATCAAGCATCAAGCATCTCCCCTGATGAAATACTTGACATTTCTTGCATCAGCCCAGAGTTCAAAAACAGAGACGGTGCTGTAGCCCCATGCTTCTGCAGGGCATTTGCAAAAATGAATCAAACAAACATAAATTCATTTATACTATAAATTCACTTGCCAAAAGTAACACCAACCATAAGAACCTCCGTTCTCGACCTGACCTAACCATACAGCAACGTGCCCGCTCCTGTGTACTCCGCACAGAACTCAAAAAACATCTAGACAATGGAAAGAAGGATCTGTACATTGACTACCATGTTGACTGTATCAAAAATAAGTCACACAACCTCCAACTCAGCTTTAATGTTCAACCACAACCCTACTTCAACCAATCCACCATCACCCAAGACACACACCCCTAACTACCTCAATTCCAACTACAGCTGGCCTTAAATGCAAGCTACTAAATGCAAGAAGCCTTGTGAATAAAATACCTGAATTTCTCCTCTTACTAAATATAGCTAAATTTGACATCATATGTGTCTGTGAAACATGGCTCAATGCATCTCTCCCTGACTCCATTACCACAGTAAGAGACTATCATGTTTACCAATCAGATGAGATAAAATTCGTAGAGGAGGTGGTGTTGCTATCTTCTATAAAAAGTCCTTACATCTAAAAAACATCCAAGTTGCTTGCTCTTCCTGAGACCATCATCTGTGAACTATCCTTAAATATCACATTTCAATTCTTACTATGTTACAGAGCACCTGATTATGACATCGAACATGTAAACAAACTAAATTCACTACTAACATGGGCAACATCCTGCCCACACAGTTTCATCTTTCTTGGTGACTTCAATCTACCTCATATTAACTGGACACTAAACAAATGTACAACTGAACCCATACATGCAACATTCTACAATGCTGTTACGAATCTGGGACTGGAACAACTAGTAACCAACAATACTAGACTTAACAACTGCCTTGATCTCATCTTCTGCAATAGTTTGAATTTAATTTATGGAATACAAACTAAAGAACCCTTTTCTAACAATATGATTGACTTTTGTCTCAACATATGCCCACACAAAAATCATCACAATGATGTAATCCCCAATGATAACTTCAAAAAAGGCAACTATGATCTTATAGACAATGATTTCTCATCCCTTGATTGGCAATCTCTATTCACTGGATGCAATACTGTTGAAGACCATTACAACATATTTTTACTTGAAGTCAAAGAGTTATCAAACTATATGTACCAATAACAACTCCCCCCCACCCCCCAAAAAACAGATTACCCATAACAATAAGGAAACTTCAATCCAAAAAGAGATCACTCTGGTGGAAAAACAAATCTGGTCACGTTGCCAACTTCAAAAGCCGATACAAAAATTTATGCCACCAGATAAAGACTGAACGCACCAATTATAACATTAAACAAGAGGAAAACCTTCTATGCACCAATTCCACCCGTGCTTTTTACAATTTTGTAAACAAACTAAAAGACCCAAGGTCCATCCCACCCCTGATAGGACCTAATGGTAAAGACTGCAACGATGACACCATTAAAGCCAACCTCTTTAACACATTCTTTGGCTCAGTATTTGTAAACAGCAATTGATCATGCCCAGTATTTCCTAGCTGAACCACAGAAAACTACAGTGATCTAATACATATTGATTTTACAGAAGACAATGTTGAAAAAGCACTACGCAATCTAAAACCATCTCTATCTATTGGATCAGATAGAATATGTGCCTACTTCTTTAAAAAGCTATCCAGTACCATAGCTGAACCTCTAAGCATAATCTTTGAAAAATCTTTCAGGACCAGCTCTTTGCCTAACCTATAGTCACAAGCCACAGTCATCCCCATCTTCAAAAAGGGAGACCCCAGCCTAATTGAAAATTACAGACCAATCTCTTTATGCTGCGTCACCTGTAAAGTCATGGAATCAATTATTATCCAATCCATTATCCTCCACTTAGAGACAAACAACGCATTCTCTAATAAACAATTTGGTTTCAGAAAAAAAACTATCCTGTAATCTGCAACTCTTACACTGCAAAAACATATGGACTACACAACTCGATCAGGGCAAAACAATAGGCGCAATCTACATAGACCTCTGTAAAGCCTTTGATTCAGTGGTACATGACAAACTACTCCTAAGACTAAAATCTCATGGTATCTCTGGACAACTGCATAACTGGATAGAAGCATTCCTATCAAACAGACAACAAATGGTCAAAATTGGGAGTGTCCTATCATATTCTGTACCTGTCAATAGTGGTGTCCCCCAAGGCAGTGTTCTAGGACCAACTCTTTTCATACTCTATATCAATGACCTCTGTGACCATATTAAGAGCAACTGTATTCTCTTCGCTGATGATGTAAAGCTGTTCAATACCACAGACAATACTGCTACCCTTCAAAAAGATCTTGACTATGTATCAGAATGTTCAAACATATGGCAACTTCAAATCTGAACAAATAAATGCTCTGACTTACATATTGGGAAAAAAAATCAGAAAATAAAATACAAGCTGAATAGTCAAGACTTTGTTGATGATCCAAGCTCTTTAAAGGACCTTGGAATACTCATCTCTAATGATCTAAGTGCTAGAGTCCATTGTAACTACATAGCCAAAAAGGCATTAAGAGTTGTTAACCTAATCCTACATAGCTTTTTCTCTGGTAATATCACATTACTAACTAGAGCATACAAAACATTTGCTAGACCAAACTCAGGTGCAGCTCATCAGTCTGGAACCCACATTATGTATCTGATATTAGCACAGTTGAAAAACTCCAGAAATATTTCACAAAAATTGTTGTACTTGTTGTAGAATACTTTATGCCACCAGACTCGAAATTCTAGACCTAGAAAACCTTGAATTACTCCGTCTTCGGTCTGATCTAAGTATGGTATATACAATCATACATTGCAATGTCTACCTGTCAATGAATATTTCAGCTTCAACCATAACAACACAAGAGCACACAATAGATACAAACTCAAGGTTCACCGCACCAAACTTGATTGCAGGAAATATGATTTCAGCAACAGAATGGTCAATGTCTGGAATACTCTACCTGACTCTGTGGTTTCTTCCCCAAACCCAAAAAACTTTAACCTTAGACTGTCTACTATTGACCTCACACCTTTTCTAAGAGGTCTGTAGGGGACATGCATAAGCGCACTGATGTGCCCACCGTCCCTCTCCTATTGTTTCTTTCATTTTTCTTATATGTACCCATTTCATGTATTCATAACTATGTATATACTTATACCTATTATCTTGTAAGTGATTGACAAATCAAAATAAATAAATACTAAATAAATAAATAATTTGCACAGGAAAGAAAGCAGAAAGGTAACTTAGTGGAAGTGGTGGACAGATGATGCTCTCAGAACTATGCTATAATAAAAATGCATGTTCCTGGAATTTAGAGGGAAATGGTGGTGTACTTTTCACTGTTTCCTTTGCCTGAACCAGACATTTCACTTTAGTGGGCTCAGGCAATTATGATTCCTGGCATTTTTTTATAATATTGCTATAGCATAAAGAAGAAGTGCTAAGTCTGTAGATTCACATTTCATTTTCAAGTTTTAGAATTAGGATTCTAAATTAATAATAAAGCCGCACTGCTCTGAGGTGTTGTAACATAACGGCAACCTGGTTGTAAGGAGCAAATGGCAAGAATGCAACATTCAAGCTAGGCAATCTGCACAATCAATACTCTGTTTTGGCAGCACTGCTCAGCATGACATAAGGTAGTTTATGATGTAAACTCAGTTCAGCAACTGTAGCAGATGATGCAGATATGAACATCAATGATCCATTTGTGATCAAGGGACTCAGGCCCACAGTTCTTTCTTTCCCTGAGCTAGATGTTTCAATTGCTTTTATATCAGTATATTTCATATATTGACTTGCTTTATTTTCTATAAAAACTGGACACCCTTTCATATATACCAACCCACTTGAAGCATGCATTTCCCTTGCTTGTTTTACAAACAGTTCATATACCAATTGATTTCCAACGATTGATCCCATAATGGCCATAATTGCTTGTCTTACAAACAGTTCATATACCAATTGATTTCCAACGATTGATCCCATAATGGCCATAATGCCAGATGATATTGATACAAAATCTAAATTAGATTAGGTTACCAAAAGTTGTAATGAAAATACATTGCCTAGGGGAAATTGTGTTTTTTCTTTACCACTCCAAAGTTATGTTCTATTTTTTATGTCTATTTGCCATGAAAAGTTTAATCAGAAGGGATTAAAGCTGTAAATATAAATGATGATATCTATATGGATGTGATTTAATTATCATCACCCTGAACTGGAATGTCTACATAAATCCTATCAGAAATATTCTACAGGTTAAATCACAGGGATTGTATTGAAGTATCTGAAACTAATATGAAAACATTTAAAATCTAAACTAAAGTTACTAAGCCTTTCCTGTTAAAAATAACATTGCTGCTAGGCACAGCAACCCTGGGAGATACAGAGCATTCAATATTTTACTGTAATCTAGCTAATATACCCATACATACATTATAATTTCCCACTAATTTAATAAAATGAGATAATATTGTTGTTTAAGACTAAATCTGACATGAATAGGAGCGTAATATTCAAATGCATAAAACATGGATGCTTTAATGATTTAAGGAGAAGTTATTTATTTGTGTCAAACAGCTTTGTAAAGCATTTCTTTGACTACTTTGCATATTCCGTATAATTCTGACTTCATTACTTACAACAAAGTTTTCCTATGTAAAATAAATATTCCTTATTATCATAAAATCAAACATTTAATTGTTTGGCTAGACAAGGAAACATAATAATAAAGAGCATGGCTATGATTGACTATCCAACTGCACACATTGGAGTTGTATAGTCAAAATATTTAAGTAAAACAAATAAGCAAACAAGTAAACAGTAGCATGTAAGAAGTATGGGTCCGAGTATGCCTCTTTTGCTTTGTTTTTCTAGATTTGGCATACAAAGTAGTTCAATTTAAAATTCTCGGGGGAAAATCCCAAATTTTCATCCATATATTTTTTTCAGTCTATGGAAACATTATACAGATAAATCCATCTATAGAAATCTGCACCATTTTAAAACCAACCGCACACCTGTCTGATCATATCAGTTGATTTCAAGAGATCAACCAGAAGAAAGCTGATGCTTTCCTTCTAGAATTTGTTAGCAGTCTGCCCTGCTATTCCTCATGTACTGCAATCCATACCTCAAATATTCAGTCATTTGCTCCCTATCCCAGAAATTAAGAAACACTCCTTTTTATTGTTTTGGTATCCTGGGAAATAGAATCTTAAAAGAAATGTTGTGTTATAAGTTTGTTATGAAAAATTGTCAGATGTTTCTCTTTCTGACACTTTTTATCATATTCATTCATCTACTCATCCCTGTTTAATTGTGATTTAAATGCTTTGTTACTGATACATCACAGCCCAATCCATACTTATAGACAAAGTAAGATTATACTTTTTATTTATCTATTTACAAATTTCCAAAGAAATACCAGGACGTTATAACTGGAATTAAGAAATAGCTATAGTTATTTCAAATATAGTTTTGTTTGACACAATTGGATATTTTTCAGGAATAGTAACTCCTTATTAGATAAAGCTGATAAATTTCAGACAAAATGCTGCAGGAAATTGTCCTAGACATCTTTAAATTAATTACCTGTTTTAAATTTCATGAAAGAGGTGATCTTTGTAAAGGCCTCTAGTTTGACATACTAAAATTCTCCTCTTCCACAAAGTTTCCTGAGTCTACTAAGAGGAGAAGAGAATTTAGATTGGAGATTTCCTAGAAGAAAGCAATATGTTTTTAAACTGTTTTTTAACAAGAGATTCAGCAGAGTGTGTAATTTAACTTCTATGAACTCCTGGACAGCTGTGATATCATCCGGTGATATGTAGGTACATGAAAATGTAATCTTATTTATTTAAATGACTGACACTTCACAAAATCACCAAGTCTCATGTGATAGCAATGAAGCCTTATAGAGTTAGAGTTTGCTTGAGTCACATTTTAATCTATTTTGAAGTCATCACACATTCAATGGGGCATCTGTACAAAATTAATATTTTATGGAAATTAGTTGGAAAAGGAAATATCAGCTTTTTTCTCTGATACCACTAGGCTTACCACATCTGGATTGCAAAATTCAAATAACTAGTAGTTTGAAACTAAGAGATTAAAAAAATATGTGAATTAGATAAGGTAATCTTAACAGATGCTAAGGTACACAGTAGTCCAAAAACTCTATGTAAGGGTATAAATATATGTGCAGATAAGAAATGGGTTTTCTTATTTTGTCAGAAGTGCATACGTTCAATATTTTCACATCTTCTCATTTTCCAATTGCTCATAATCATTGCTTTATAGTTGCCATTTTAGTGATTCAGATACATTTATATCTGAATGGTTTCTGGAGATTCTGAATTATCAGTGAAGTGTTTAAGGTTGTTTAAAAAGCTTTAGAAAAATTCTGTAGCGAAGATAAATTTTCCTTAGCTGCTTCTCTTGCAAGCAACACATAGTTAAATTCTTTATCATTTTAGATATTTTAATTGGTCTGGTTTGTTGATTCAGAGATGAATGCTATATGAAATAAAGATCCATTTCAAATATATGAATTTGCTTACTTCTTAACCCTTCAACCCAGAAATTCCCTGCAGCAATTTTTAATTTATTTATTTAGTTTTTATTCAAATCCTGGACAGAGAGAAGGGGAGAAAAGAAAGAAATATCCAGGAGATTGTACTGACTTCATCATTGTCAAGCTTTCAGAGTTTATAATATTAACTGTAGCTTTGGAACATCAATTTTTCAGCCTTTTCTTTCTTTTTGATCAGTCAGTTCTTGAATAGCTTTCTGCAGTGTACAACCCATTAATATTGTTATTTTTTCTTTTGTTAGAAATACTAGTTTAAAAAAATAAAAAAAAGTCAGGAGGCAAGATGTTCCAGAGAGCAGGAACGAAATCAGAGAAAGCGCTCCTCTAAGACCCTGCCAGACAAAATAATCCAGGACTTGCAGCATGCCTTCTTTGCCAGCACAAGTGGTACAGACCAATCCCAGTGGGGTGAGATGGCTCATTTAACCTGGACCCATGCCATGAAGGGTTTTAAAGGTGATATGCTGCTCATCTTCTCTGACTTTGGGTTATTAGACTCTGACGTGGCATCCATACATCCAGTGGTGGGATTCAGATAATTTAACAACTGGTTCTCTGCCCTAATGATTGGCTGGGTAGGCATGGCTGGGTGGTCATGTGACTGAGTGGGCGTGGTCAACTTGACATCATTCTGGTCAAGGGGTGCTTCGCCTCGCCCAGCCTTTTGTGTCAGCGGGGATGCTGGAACAGTCATAAGTGTAAAAATGGTTAGAAAGCCACTTTTCTTCAGTGCCATTGTAACTTTGCATGGTCATTAAATGAACTGTTATAAATCAAGGATTACCTGTACAAAAATACAAAAAGCTTCTTTGCTTGCAAAAAGCTGCCCTAAATACCAATCATTAGGTTAAAAATGGGGGAATACACAATGAAGATCAATGACAGTCACAGCTATTATGGAAACCTAAACTATCCTGTCTGAATACCTTCCTTTTAATCGGCAATACCTGCAAGCCGAAGTTACAAACCAGGCAGGATGCCAGAGCACCTTGAGGAATTAAAATAGTTAAAATGCAATAATAACTATCAGCAACCAATTCTTGCTCATAAAGTGAAACCCTTTAGCAGAGAGGTAATTTAAGCTCTCCAAAAAAAGTGGATGGGCATTTTGGGGCCACAAAATGCCAAGATAAAGAAACAAATTAACAAAGTATATAGGGGACTCAATTTCCTTCCAGACGCTGGAAACAGGGAGGCTAATTGGAAAAATGGCTTAATGATGAAGCAGAATCACATGGGTGGTTCTGCTGAAGCTGACCACATGGAGTTGAGAGAGAGGGGTTTTTATATCTTCCCTTGGGTGTTGAACTTGAGCTTCCTGTTCCTGTGGAAGAACATGTATTCTACTGTATTGGCTGTTGTCAGACTCCCATATAGCTGGCTCTGTAGGTTGTCTGAGAAGTTTGGTTGAAGCTTAGACTCTCTGAGATAATGTAGTCAAGAGACTTGTGTCCAGAAAGGATGTTGGGCAATTCCTATTGTGTCTTAATGTCTTTCCTTCCGTTTTGAGTGAGGCTTAATCCCATTCTACCTTTGTTCAGACCTTGCTGCAGGGAATTTTTGCCTATGAATAGAGCAATCTATCTCTTTATGTTTTTATGTTGTATATTTTATTTGTAGTTTTCCTTTAATAACCAACATTTTTTGTGAACAGTGTAATGACTCGGATAATATATTTTCACACCATGCTAACAGTAATAATACAATTATATATACAGAATTTTTATCTTCCAACTTCTAACCCTGATATGCTCATTATAATTATAATATATTCTTTTATGTATCACAATATATTATATTATTTTCCCAATTTGTACTTATTTCTGTATTTTTCCTGTTTGTTGGGGTTTTTTTTATAGTCACCTCATTATCTTTAAACAATACTATTCTCTCTTTATGATTTTTTATCACTTTCTCCAAAAAGATATGTAAATATCAATAACATTACTTCATACAATATACTTATTAACCCCTGTTAAATCACTAATGTTTTAATATTATAAATATCACTCAGTGTTCCACCACATTTTCAGTATCTCAAGTTTCTGTAAACACCAATATAACAAATTGTTAATAAGATTTAATCAGTCCCAAAATTATATCTCTAGGTCCCCTGAATTTATAATCCTTGAAAACTATATATTCCAGTATATTTTTATTTTAATCACAACAATACATTTAAATATACCTAGTCCTAGTCTTCCATCTCCTAATCTCAATATATTTATGGTTATAATAAATTCTATTATATATCTATATATCAGCTACTATTTTCCCAATTTAAACTTTCCATTTATTTTTTATTGTTTTTTAATATAATTACTGTATTGAAAAATATTATGTTTCTATCCATCATTTCTTAGCCTTTTTAGAATTTCATCATTTATTGTTTTTTTGGTGATTCTTTTATATTTTTCTCTTGGAATCTTATGTCTTTCTAGCATTTTTGTACAAACTGTTTCCTTTGCCTTAACCTTTATCCCTTTTGCATCTTTGAATATCCATCCATAAACCTTTCATTATTTTTGGAAAATCTTCCTCCCCCTCCTCTATTCTATTGTAAGCTCTTAAGGGATTATCTATTTGATTTTTAGTATTTATTGTTACTATTTTTTCAGTGTTTTTATCTGCTTATAACTTATTTTTATCCTCTTATAATTTATTTTGCTTTGTCTCCTCCACCACTCCTTCTAATTTCTCATGTCTTCTATGTATTATATTCATCTTTTCCCACCATTTGTTGAGGACCTTCTACTTTTACATCTTTATCCTTAAATATTCCCATCATCACCTTATAATTCTTTGTCACCATTTCTAATATTTCTTCATAAAACTTTATTGTCTCCTGGTGGGTCATGTTGTACCAAGTTAATATACCTCCAATATTCCAGTATCCCAATATTTAAAAACTAAAAAAAATATCAATTATTAGTCAATGCCAGAATTATTCCTCCAAGTCCCCTAAATTTCTAGTCCTTAAATGTTATATGTTTATGTGTTTCAATCTTTATACTTTCCAGTTTACACTTCCCAATTGTCCAGATTTTAAAGTCTTATTTATCTTTTCTTTCTATTGCTTTCCTTCTTTTGCTTTGTAAGATAATCTGTCATGTGATGTTAATAACCCAAATCCAATTTAGCCCACCAGGTTTCTTCAGATCTTTTAAATCCACTTTTCAATGCACAGTTCCAATAAAGTTTTAGTGTTTAGTTTAGTTTGCCTTATGGATCTTCAAAAAGCTCAGTAAATATTTCCCAATATCCAAATTGTCTACTGAAATAAAGTCAAGGTCAAATAGCCCCTCCAGATGTTCTTTACTTCTCACCTTTCATCATCTTCCTGTCACACATTGCAGTAATCTTCTTCCTCCAGCAGATGGCTCCTCTGCTCCCAATTCCAGTATTCAAGAGTATAAAAGTCAAAAAACAGCTGATTTTCGGGGTGGTGGTGGTTAGAAATAGAATTTAGAAAAGCATTTTTTCCCAATAATCACATTACAATGTTATTCAGCTTTTCCAGGCTTTCTATATTTTAAATGATCCTTTAGGTATTTATTTAATCTTTAATCTTCCTCTTTAATTTGTAGTCTCTGATATTTCTCCATAAATCCAATCATCACTTCTTTAATATTTGGAGGTCCTTTTTGGAACTATTTCCTTGGGTTAAATCTCTAAGGTAACAGCTGGAAGTTATCTTACCCAGTTTCACTGCTCTGTCCCTGCATCCCTCCAGCACAAGATCTTAGTGTCCCGGTTGTCCCAGCTTGTGACTATCATGACCATCATCCTTCCTGATATTTGGAAAAGATTTCTTTGGATCAATGAGGAAATTGCAGTTTCCTTGTGATCAATGAAGCACCTCTCCTTTCTTCACCATACCTCTAGGGTGGCTTAGAGTCTCCCAGCAAGCAATTACCATTTCACAAAGCCCAGCGGAGCTCTATTATTTTCCAGCCATTCTTACCATGATGTCAAATGGAAGTCCTATCTCTTTATCTTTTAAGTGCTGACATCTGCTGTGAGCTATTAAGAAAGGTGGGGGCTGCTTTCTCCCTCTAAGAAAACATGTTTCTCCATTTCTTATTCTGGGAAATATATTCTTTCTTAAAATTTTTCAAAGTATTTTATTCTTCTAGCAGAGGGGTGGGTGCTAACTTTCTACAATTGGTGCCATGTTAGTAAGCCTTATTATCATGAGAAAAAACTAAAATTAATTGGAAGAAGGATCCACTTACTATCAGTGAGCAATCATGTGCCTTGGCCACTCCAAAGCAGTGCAAAAGATTCCTTTCCCAAAGGTGTTTTTTCAACAGGCAAATGGGCTTTCTGGAAACCAAGGAAGTCCAGTTGTCTCTTGAAACAAGTACCTTTGGTACTTTTTTGGATGACTGAATAATCCCCATAGACAAGAGACTCCTATTCTCAGTGAACTGACAAAGTACCCTTTCTCACCCAGGAGAAGCAATCCTTAGATCCATTTGCACCACTTAAAGATACCAGCTGGTCTCAATCACCTCACAAGATATCCTAAGGAAATCATCCAGATTTAAGGAAAGATCACATGCCCACAGAAAGGCAGTAAAAAAAATCAGACAGAGTGCCAAGCTTGCATCCTGCTTTTCAGCTATTTCTTTTATGGCTATGTCAACACTTATGTAAATAGCTCTTAATCCAACCAGTCCATCCTCCCAAGCCCTGGAATAAAAATATCAGCAAAGGGAAAAAAAAACTCCAGAAAAGCTGCTCAGGCTATAGAAAGTCTGGGCATACTGCCAAGAACAATTAATGGCTGTTACAATGTAACAATGCTTAACCCAGAGGCAGTTTTGGAAAGCACTCAAGCAGGCCAATAATAAAGATAAGGATTAGGCTAGTAACAACACACACAGGAACACCAGAACACCTCCCTCCTGCCTTCCTGACAGGTTTAATTCCCGAAGGTGGAAAAAAGAAAAGGCTGTTGGAAGGAGATTTTTCCAACTTCCAGTTCGCGGCACTGCTCAGAAAGTTAGCTCTGATTTTCCCGAACCAGTACGAACCAGTGAACCCTACCACTACATATATCCATACATACAGTTTGCATTAAATTTGCAAATTTGAGGCACATTAATTGTACAAAACATATTCGTAGATATGCCATCAAACACTATTTCTAAAGCAGTTGTTAGAATCAGAGACTTTGTTACCCTTTTCTGCTTAATGAAATTTTGTGATTTTTTCCCATTGCACATCTAAATTGTGATAAGTAAGAATTTTATCTTATTTTATGATAATTTACCTAATGTCACACTTTAGGTAAATTATCAATTTCAATTTGAAACTTAAGGTTTGTTTCTGTGACATTTGCCACTATGACCAGTAGTTTTGTGGAATTGAAGAGCCAGATTCTAGAGATAAAGCCTGTTACTTCCCTGTGCCTGATAATCTCTTTCCTCTACCTGTACTATCAAGGATAAACCCAGAGGCAGGGTTTAATTATATAATTATATGATGATTATATAATTATTGGAGAGGTTCTCAAAGTTTCTCTGTTCACAGTGCTCCTAGTATCTCAGTATTAGGCCCAAGCTGTTGAATATCTCTGTATTTCCCTTGAAAATTTAAAATATTCCATTATGCCCTTTTTATGACCCTATAATCCCTTAATTTGAGAGAGAGTCAAGTCAGCTGGGTGGAACTGAGCATTTACTGGCTGTTTGCCTTCCTGATGCCACATGGAGTTTACAGCAGATATTTTTTTCTTTGTACCTGCCGCTACCTAGGATTGAACTCTCAACCTTCTGAGTGGGAAGTGAATGGCTTCATCTATAGGCCACCATACCATTCATTTAAAATATGACATTATCCCCTGTGAAATCATTGCAGACTCTATGATATTGGGCACTTATTGAATTATTATTAAATTCATTTCTGTGGAAATTTGCTAAATAATAATTAGAAATTATTAATAAAAACCTGAAAAGGATTATTTCACAAAGAGTTGAATAATAATTTATTAACCAATCTGATAAGTAAAGAATATTTTTAACATGATCAGTTTTAAAAATATACCATGCAATATCTCCATAACAAGGAATTAACATATCAGAAAAAAGAAATCAAAGATTTCTGTTGAAAGAAAGAACTTGCTTTGACATATCACTATTCCTTTTTATTCTTGGTTGTGTATCAAGTTAAAGTTCCATCCAAATCTGTTTTCTTGCTGAAGATTTTATTACCAATCACACTCATGAATTATGCAGCCAAGAGACACAACTCATAATAGACTTTTGAAGTCCTGAGAAAATGACTTCTTAATATTTTAAACAGAAGTTGATTAATATTAAGACTGGGATCCCAAAAGAAATTAAATTGAAACTAGGCATTTTGGCAAGACACTGTCACAATAACAATCCCATGTCTCTTTATCTTCCTAGCAGAGGTGGTGTTCAGCAGGTTCTGACCAGTTCTGGAAATTTTCGGTAGCAGAAATTTTGAGTAGTTCGGAGAACCGGCAAATACCACCTCTGACTGGAGATTTTACAGTATCCTTCCCCTGCCTTGCCCACCAATCCACGCTCACAGAACTGGTAGTAAAAATTTTTGAATCCCACCACTGCTTCCTAGTAGTGTGACATAGTACTAAATAAATGATGTGATACCATCATATTTTCCTATCTTATCTTATTTCATGATTTGGACATGCCTGGGTAAAGTATAATGACATCATTTATTGATTGTCTTTAGCAATCACATTTCTGAATAACCTTTCCACAAATATCACCCAGATAATATTCAGCCAATCAGATAAATATATTAATATATAGAAAAATAACTCTGCAGCAAAGCTTTAAAACATTTTTTTTAAATTAGAGTATTAGTCATGTTATGCATTTATATCAATATAGCGGGGGGAGGGAGAGAAAAGAGAAAGAGATTATACCAGCTCTAACAGAGATTTGATCTTTGTTGGATGTCCTTTTATTTGACTCAAGGTGCCCAAGTTTGAAAATTATTCAAATATTCATTATATTTATTGGTTTATTGCTAAATCTTTATTTATTTATGGCTGAGATTTTGGGGTTTATTTCATTCCAAAACCAACACAAAGTAATAAATACAGAGAGGAAAACTAATGTGCACGATTGGTGTCTTCAGTTTCAGCAAGTTATGCCTTTTATTATACTTTCAGTAGGAGTAATTTATTCTAATTGATTATGGCAATCCTTAACCACATTATGACAGTGTCAAAAAAAATAATATGCCTTTACTGAGCTAATAGGTTTAAACATTTTTGGAAATAAGAAAAAAAGAAAATGATGCTTTAAAAAGGTCAAAATGGTATGAATATATTTGCAAATGGTAAAGTCTTTGACAGTCAGAGGTATATTTCAACATGAATGAATGAGAGTGTGAAATAGATATGAAATTCTAGATGAATTTCAATTTTAAGGCCCTCATATCTTGGTTATTGAATAATAATGATTTACTCTGATCTTAGTCTTGTGTCTGTTATAGTCTAATTTAGGAAATATAGAGTTTGATCAATGGGAATAGTTAATTGTGACTTTAACTCTGTTGATTTTGTGAGAACTAAATGCAGCCAGCATAAGTGGAGCTAACCCACTGTGTTCTCTGCCAACTATGTTGCACTTGTACTATGTGATCCCAGTTGGAGTTCCTTCCTGGTACAAATAAAAGTGTATTGATCTTTTCTAACTTCTGAAAATAATAGTCAGATTGTCTGCTTATCATTCTTTATGTTCAAAAGATTACACTTAAATATTTAGTGAGGATCTAGCTTCTTGTTGTATAATCACTGCATTTTAAAGCTATTTCTAATTCATTCAATAAAGCTTTAAAATGCGTGTTTCATGTTACTTATGTGGGCATTTATCATATAAAAATGTAATAAGATATTATGGCAGATAAACTTTACAACAATATCAGCACAAACATTTAAATACTGTTCAGAATTAATATTTACATATTCAGTTATTAACGTTCTTTGGAATGTAAGAAATGAATGCATTTACAGAATATGAAACACAATCCTTAGGAGTCTATGTATTTCATTATAGAAAAGGGCTTAAACGATAATAAAATTAATGATTTGAATAAAAATAAGAAAGCTTGTTAAAGCCATTAGGTTAAGTCTAGTTTATTTGGAGTTTTTAAGAGTTGCAAATCAAATAGCAATTCTAAGGAAAAATATGAAAGAAAATACTACTAATAATAAATTTATTTGTAAATAAAAAGTATTGTAAAAAGAATCAGAAATATATTATGCACTATAGGCTACATGATTCACTAACATGTAGACCAGAGGGCCCCTGAAACTAATTAATATCTAGAGCTTTAGGACAGCTTTTCTCAACCTTGATAATCTTAAGACGTGTGGACCTCAACTCCCAGAATTTCCCAAGTAGAATGTAATAGTTGGCAGGAGAATTCTGGGAGTTGAGTTATATGTGTTTTTTAAAAAAATTCCAAGGTTGAGAAATTATCTTTAAGAGTCTCCACCCTAAAATAATGCTGCTTGCTTTGTTTGTTTGTTTGTTTGATTGTTTGTTTGTTTGTTTGTTATTCAGTTAACTGTAAGCACCTATCTGGCCATAGGCTTAGCTAATCTAAAGCTGCTCAAAGTCAATTGAATTGTATTCTAATTTTATTTATCATTCATTTTGTTCATTTTAAAAATAATTTACTATTCTGGTGTTTTGATACACATTTTTATGCATTTATGCTGTATTCTGTTATGCCATATGAAATGAATGAATGAATGAATGAATGAATGAATGAATGAACGAATGAGTGAATATCCTCCAGTGCTATCTCATTCCAGAACTGTAATTTACCTGGAGTGCCCAGAAATACAAGGTATTCAGTGCTCAGAGACATGGCCAAGGTAGGGAAGGCTGAAACCTGACTACCACTGAACAAGATACATAAGTTGGAATGGCAATACTGGGCAAGAGATATATGAAGACAGATTTTTCAGAGGTTTTATGGACTGTTGTGGTTAGCTGGCAGCAGGTCCGGATGGCTGAGGAGAGCAAGGACTCAGATGAGGGGTCAGGACCATTAGGGAGTGGACTGCTGCCTTCAGAGATTGTGGGGGCTGGCAGCAGTGATGAAGAGGTTCCCAAGGAGCCTGTGCCAAGTATGCGTGTATGCAGGATTGCTAGCAGGAAAGATCAGCTACAACAGCATGGGCTGCAAGGTAATGGCCCCTCCCTCAAGAAGATAAAAGCCAGCTGTGAAGCAAACGTTCTTTGTAGGAAGCAAAGACATTTTGAAACTCAGCCTTGTGGACATTACATTTGGTATTTGAAGACTCTTGTGTTGTAAACTATTTCTTATCTGGGTTTTTTTTTTTTTGGCAAACTTGCAAAAACTTGACAAGGATCTTTCTTGTTGGAGCTAATTAGTTGGAAACAGCCTTTTATCTGTGAAGAAACAGAATTCATAGATGAAACATTAGAAGATTATGCTGCTGCTTTTGTTTGTGTTTTCTCTCTTGGAACCAGATTTGGGTCAGAACATGGACTGGTAAGATGAGAGTGACTCTTGACAGACCAGGTGGATGGGCCCATGTCTGGAATAGTAACAGGCAAAGAGTTCCACTTCAACTCAGCAAGGTGGAGGTGGGGTACTGGTATGGGCTGGTATTATAAAAAATGAGCTAGTTGGACCTTTTCGGGTTGAAGATGAATTCAAAATTAACTCCCAAACCTACTGCTAGTTTTTAGAATACACTTTCTTCAAGCAGGGGTACAGGAAAAATTCTGCATCTTTCAAGAAGACCATGATTTTATTCAGGACAATTCTCCATCTCATGCATCAAAATACTCTACTGCGTGGCTACCCAGTAAAGACTTTAAAGATGAAAAAAATATGACATAGCCCTCTTCCTCACCTGACCTAAATCCTATTGAGGACTTATGGGCCCTTCTTAAATAGGAGATTTATGGTGAAGGAAAACACTACAGCTCTCTGAACAGTGTCTGAAAGGTTGAGGTTGCTGCTACACAAAAAGTTGATCATCAACAGATCAAGAAACTTACAGACTCCATCGTGAATGGAAGGTTATGTTATAGAAGAGTGACTATATTAGTCATTGATTTTTTTTGTTTTGAAATATAATAAACATTTATTTGTACATTTTGAGTTGCATGTTTATTATTTTCACTTTAATAGAGTGAGATGGGCAAATTTTCATTTTTTCATTTAGTTGCATAATAATTCTGCACAGTAATAGTTGTCAAATAATTGTGCATACATAGATATACTCTTTAAAAAGATGAAACCTCACTTTTACTTTCTTAAATACTCAGGTTTGAGGTTTGTTAACATTTTGGATTGACAGAGAGCACTATTGTTGTTCAATAATAAAATTAATCCCCCAAAGTACAACTTGCCTAGTAATTGTGCAATGTATTTTGTATTTTGGACTTGGCTTTGCCAAAAAAGTCAGATCACATTTAATTAAAAAATATTTTTTTTCCAACTAAAAGCATTTTTTTTAGAAGAACTTGTGATAAAGCCCAAAACTGTTTAAAAGTGGGGTTGAAATGTAATCATTTATAGATGTTGTTTTTCTTTGTGCAGCATTTTTAGGCAGGTCACTTTTGTAAAGAAGGCAACAAACAGTTATAATTTACTTTGAAGTAGAGATATTATTATAGAATGGTTGATAAAACATTTAGAACATGACCTAAGGATAAAATTAATAGCTCAGGAAATAACCTTTCCCTTGCCATCTATATTAGCATCATTCAGGTATTAATGCTGCCAGGAGACACAATTGCAAAAAAGTTCTTAATGTTTTGAATCAGTAGTTCTCAATGACAGGAGAGGGAAGTATCAAAGAACTATTTCTTTACAATAGAATATTACTAAAACCTTGAAATTTTGGCACCCAGCCTCCCATCTTTCTGCTATAAAGAGTGGGAAAATAACAAAATATCAGAGTTGATGGGGACCTTGGAGGTCTTTTATTCCAACTCCCTGCTCAAGCAGGAAACTCTACACCATTTCAGACAAATTATTGCCCAATCTTTTCTTAAAGATGTCCAGTGATGAGCACCCACAACTTCTGAAGGCAAGCTATTCCACTGGTTGATTTATCCTTTCTTTCTAGACTGGTTCTCCCCTTGTTTTGTTTCTATCCTTTGCTTCTTGCCCTACCTTGGTGCTTTGGAGAATAAATTGACCCCCTCTTTTTTATGGCAGCTCTTTGATATTGGAAGACTACCAACATGTCATCCCCAATTCTTCTTCTCATTAAATTAGATATACCCAACATATTTTTATATCATGGTTACCAAAACTGGATTCAATATTCCAAGTGTGGTATTACCAATGCAATATAAAGCTGTACTAACACTTCATGTGATCTTGTTTCTATCCCTCTGTCAATGGAGCCTATGACTGAGTTGGATCAGAATATTTAAATAGTTAGGAGTCCTAGATTCTTCTCACAGTTACTGCTATTGAGCCAGGTGTACCTCTTATATAGCCATGGATGTGGTTTTCTTGACTAAATGTAAAACCTTACTTTTCTCACCACTGCTTTTCATTTTGTTGAATAGGATCCAGTGTTCAAGTTTTCAAGAACTTTCAGAGTGTTGGCTACTCTTGCCATCTTGGTGTCATCTGAAAATTTAACGAGTTCCCCTTCTTTCACCTCATCTAAATTGTTTGTAAAGATACTGAAGAGTACCAGGCCTAAGACAGAACCTTGAGCTACCCCACTGCATGTAAAAGGAAAGTTCCATAAGGACTATATCTTGATTACAGTTGGTCAGTCAGTTACTAATCCATTTAGTGGTGAGCTGTCTAACCCACATTTTTCTAATTTATCAGCACTGGAATGGATTCTGATATGCTGGAAGCAATAGTCAAGTAAATGGATATTTTATGATTGATCATCGCTATAAACAGCATTTAATTTTTTGAAGTGCAAGGGTCCTATGTTAATCATTTTCTGAGAATGACCTTGACATGCTCTCAAAATGTTTTTTCCCTTTTCTGGACTCATTCTGTTTCCTACAATATCTGTAGCAGTTACTTTTTCTGTTCATCACTTAAAGAACAATGCTTTCATTTTCCTAGAGTTGTTTTAGTCAGCTTTATTAAGTTGCTCCATGAAATATTCTAGTATCAGTGCTAGTTTTAGATTTACAACTAGTGGAGGCAGCAATTCACAAACACATTATAACCTTCATCAGTGCAGGAATAAGTTATCGGTGATTTATAACTTCCTGAACTCACATGAGAATGTACCTATACACCTCATTTTGCATTGTTTATCTTTGAGATGAAATATGTGTTACTTAGTTTGGCATGAAAATATCTGGTATTCAAACATTTTCCCTATTTATTTATTTATTTAGATTTACAGGGCTGCCCACCTGAACACTGACTTTCAAAGGCATGCAAATTAAAAAAAAAACTAAGTACAGTTCCTGAAAACTATCTTTCCCTCTCCCTTTCCTTCCCCCCTCTCACTTACACACTCTCTTGTGTGTGTGTGTGTGTGTGTGTGTATGTGTGTTCTTGAAAATTTCCCCCTTCTTCCTCTTAATTTCTGATAGAAATCAAAGCATGTCTATCTGGAGTTGATTGACAGTTTTGGTTATAATGAATGCTTGTTATTCCATATACTCCCCCTTCTTCCTCTCCCTCTCTATATATGACAAAACTAATAATCAACTCCAAACAGACATGCTTTGATTTTTACCAGGCCCTAGAAGAAAAAGAGGAAATTTTTCAAGAACTTTTTAGTTTAGTTTAGAACCATAGTGGCCCATGCCTCCAGAAAATGTTATTTCAAATGGCAGTGATAGTAATATAGGAAGCACACTTCTTGGCCCTATTAGATGCTATTGATTAATAGATTGGCTATGAAACTCAGTCTATGGGCTTTCCTGTTGGATTATCTCCTGTGAGATGGGCAGAGATAATGGGAGAGAAATACCCTCAGATAGCTAGGGTCAATGGCATGTAGAACTTTCTAGGTAGTAACCAACACTTGGAATTGTATGCAGAAAATTGTTGTTAACTAGCAGAGAAGACATCGCAAGTGTCTTCTTGCCAGTCAAAATTGAGCTTCTGAAGAGCAAATCCAGCCCTCTGATACTTCATTAAGCCTTCCATGGGCCTCCCCGGCCTTTTGTAGATCCAAATTGAGCTCCTGGAGGCTAGATTTGCCCCTCAGAAACTCCATTTCAGTCTGCAGTGAGCTGGGCAAGGCCTCTGGATGCCTGAACAGGGCTTTTGAGGGGTGGATTCACCCTTCAGAAGCTCCATTTCAGCCAACAAAGTAGTAACTGCGAGCCAACGCCTTCATCCGTACGATGCCCGGATGGCCCTCGTGCAGTACCTTCAGGATGGGTATGCGAAGGGTGGTTGGGATGACGACTCTGGTACCCCACAACAGGCATCCTTGCAACTTAGAAAGCTCCTGCTGGCGAGTTTTAAATGGGGTGAAATCAACTGAATAGTTAGTTTCCGGCCACCCCCTCCCTACCCAGTCCAGAACCTGGGCGATTGTTTTGTCCTTTTTTGAATGTGCCATGATGTCATCTGCAGTCACTGGCAGCTTGAGTTCGTTGACCTCGAAAATAGCATGCACAGGAGCTGGGTCCTCGACTGGGGCCGGCAAGGGACAGCGGCTGAGGGCATCTGCGTGGCTCAGATTCTTTCTGGGACGATAGACCAGTTTGTACGAGTAAGCCGCCAGGAACAAGGTCCATCTAGTCATCCTGGGTGACAATACCTGTGGAGTTTGCTTGTCCCCTGATAACAGTCCTAGAAGCGGCTTGTGATCGGTAATGAGTTCGAAATGGTGCCCAAATAGGAATTCGTGGAATTTTTTGACTGCTGCTACTGCAGCCAGGGCCTCTTTATCTATTTGGCTGTAATTACGTTCAGTCGCTGAGAAAGTTCTTGAAAAGAAGGCAATTGGTGCCCTCGGAGCCATTGGAGAGTCTGTGGCTTAAGACAGCTCCTATCCCAAAAGGGGATGCGTCTGCATGCTAGGACCAAGGGAAGGCGTTGGTCAAATTGGATTAAGACAGCCTCAGAGGTGAGTAGAGATTTGACTGCCTTAAATGCATGGTTTTCTTTGGGTCCCCAGTGCCATGGTGAGTTTTTATCTAAGAGTCTGTGCAGCGGTTCAGCGACTGAGGCTTTGTGTGGGAGGAACGGCGTAGAAATTCAATAACCCCAGGAAGGCTTGTAACTCGGTTTTGTTGGTAGGCGTGGGTGCCTCGTGGATGGCCTTGACTTTAGATTCCACTGGGTGGATGCCTGAGGCGTCTAGCCTGTATCCTAGAAAGTCCACCTGTCTAGTGGCGATGGCACACTTCTCCGTTTTAGTTTGAGACCATGCTGCCTGAACTTCTCTAATACTGCCCTGACTCTCTGGATGAGTTGGGGTCTGTCCTGGCTGAGACCAAAATGTCGTCGAAATATGGAACTACGCCAGGAGGCCTTGGAGAATTCGTTCCATCAGTGATTGGAAAATACCTGGGGCTACACTTACGCCAAACTGGAGACGTTTACACCTGAACGCCCCTCTGTGTGTTACTATGGTCTGTAAGTCAGCCGTTTGATTATCAACAGGGAACTGTTGGTATGCCTGTGACATGTCCAGTTTGCGAAAATGGTGCCAGGTTCGAATGTGTGTAACAGGTGCTGAATGACTGGAACAGGGTATGCGCTAACCTGTAGATAATGGTTAATTGATGTCTTGTAATCAGCACAAATTCTTAAATTACCGTCTTTTTTAAGTGGGGTGACTATGGGGTCTCCCACTTAGCGAAATCAGTGGGTTCTATCACCCCTTGCTTGAGGAGCTTGTCTAGTTCCGCGTCCAATTTGGGGCGGATGGCGAAAGGTACTCTACGTGGTTTTCAGCGGACGGGAACTGCCTGGGGTCTACTGAGAAGGAGATGGGAGTGCCATTATAACAGCCTAACTCGCTACTAAAAACATCAGAATAGTCTGAGAATAAGGAGTCAACATCCGAAGTTGAGACAGCATGGATCCCTGTTACACTAAGGCCAAGAGAGGGAAACCAATCCAATCCCAAAAGACTAGGGAGGGCACCATTAACAACCACTAAAGGAAAATGGCCTTTGAAGGCTTGGAATTTAACAAGGAACTTGCCTTTCCCGAGGACCGGGATGTTCTTTCCTTGGTAGTCCCTCAAGGTGAGATGGCACTTTTGAAGCTGGTTCCTTGTCAGTCTGGGCTGGATCTTCTTAAGCGTGTCCCAGGAGATGATTGAGAGCGCTGACCCCGTGTCTACCTCCATGCGGCAGGGTTTACCTTCTAAGAAGACAGAAAGTGTAATTTTATTGGGGGTTTGAAATGTGTGGTTAGCATGGTAGCAAGTATAGCAGTTCTCTACTTGCCTTTGGGAACCAGGAGAAAAAGGAGATTTTTGTGGAAAAACGCGCGCTGCCTGGCAGACTCTTGCAAGGTGACCTTTCTTGTGACAGTTGTGGCAGCTGGCGTTTCTGAACCTGCAAGATGCCCGGGAATGGGAACCTCCACAGGTTAGGCACAAAAGGGTTTGTTTTGGGCCACTGTTGTTTCTTTGCCTCGCTCCTACCTGCGGTTGTCTCATCGGCTTGAGACGATGAATGTCAGAGTATTCTGCAGGGTCATCTTCGCCCACCACTTCTTCAGAGTGGACGGAGGAAGTGCTGGGCTTGGGTGCGGTGCCCTGGATCTCAGCTGCTGATTGGGCTGAGAGTTCAGCAGCTAAAGCTTCCTCAACGGCCTGGGGGAGATTTAAATCTTTTCTGGCCAGCAAACATCATTGGAGCCTTAGATCTCTTACCCCACAGATGAGTTGATCGAGCAGCATATCGTCCAAATAGTTCTTAAACTCACAATGTAGAGCTGCTGTCCTCAGGGCGGCCATGTATTGGTTGATGGATTCCCCCTCGGCTTGCTTCCTCATTCTAAATGTGAAACGTCTAGCGATCTGGGATGGTTTCGGTGAGTAGTGGTTGGAAAGTGTTTCCAGCAGCTCAGTCCATGGGACGTTCCTGATCTCTCGTGGTGCAAAAAGTGCTGTGGCGGTGTCGAAGACTGCAGCCCCACAGTAGCTGAGGAAGTAGGATTTCTTCCTATGCTCCGCAGCATCAGCCAAACCGATGGCATCGATAAAGTGGTTGAAGCGATTCTTATACGAATCCCATTTTTCCTCATCGGGCTTGAATGGTGGGAATGCCTGATTGACATTCATTCTGGATCCCTCAGTCTCTTAGCAGACTGGTCTGTCTCTCTGGGTGTTCGTGGCCCTGGTTTAACGCTAACCGTGAGCGTTGGCGGCTGTGGCTACAGCGCCCTAAACTCGCCTCAGTGACTCCAGCCTTCGTGAAGGCAGTTTGTATTTTCGCGCCTCTGCGAGCGTTTGGCGGCTGTGGCTACAGCGCCGTAACTGACAGCAATTTGAATTTTGCGCCCCTGGAGAGCATTGGCGACTATGGCTATAGTGCCGTAACTGACAGCATTCGAATTTTCGCGCTCCCTAGAGAGCGTTGGCGACTGTGGCTACAGTGCCGAACTTCACTTGAGTGGTTGAATTCAAACGGCAGCGGTTTGAATTTTGCGCTCCTTTGCGGCGGCCGGGCGGTTGCGAGCTTCAGCGCCCAACTTTCACTAACTGTAGCGTTCTAACTCGGCGGCACAACGCTCGTGACTTTCACTCTCAGACAGCAGCGATCTGAGCCCGAGCTCTCTGCGAGCGATACACGGCTGCGGTTCAGCGCGTGATTCTGTTAGCGTGATTCTCAGCTCTTTGAATGAGTGCTTCTGGCTAGCCTGCCGATCCCATCCTCGTCGCCAGTGTTGTGGATCGAGGGAAATGAGAGACTAGACCAGAGCATACAAGTAACTGGGTTTATTCAAAGAATAAATGGTTGTCGCGTCTGCCAGCTAACAGGCAGACTTGCCAGCGAACAACGGCTGGCTCAGCCCGACAGCCAGCTTTTATAGCCGACTGTCAAATGGAGCCAACCAATGGGAGCTGCTGGTGCTCCCGCTTAAAGAACGGACCTGGTTGGGAACACCAACCAGTCCCAAAGACATAACAAAAAGTGCTTTGAGTTCTAATAAGAAGACAAAATAAAAATGGCATTGGAACTCTTCTCTTTTTATTTTTTTGTCAAGAATGAAGTTTTCTATACTAATTACCTTGCTTCATTTCTCTTTTCACTCATCATTTCAAGTCAACAAATTATGTATGTCTCAGTATTACATTTTTCTAATAGAGCACTACAGATAATTTATCATGCTTTGAGGGAATCTAACAAAAAGAGTTAAACTCCATAAAAAAATTAAGATACCCTTAAGTTGAAATGATTCCTGGTGACTTGTATCCAGGGGTGGGATTCTACCAGTTGCACCTATTCACTAGAACCAGTTGTTAAAATTCTAAGCAGTTCGGAGAACCAGTTGTTAGAAGAAATTATTGGCCTAATCCTGTAAGGAAGGCAGGAAGGAAACATTCTTGTGTTGCTTACAGAAACTGCCTCTCTGTTAACCCTTGTTACATTCTTGGCAGGACTAGACTTCCTGTATCAGGAACTTCTCTGGAGTTTTTTCCCCCTCCTTTGCTGGTACTTTGCTTGTGTGGAGTGACCATTCAAAGTTACAATGGCACTGAAAAAAGTGACTTATGACCATTTTTCACACTTATGACTGTTACAGCATCCCCACAGTCACAAGAGGCCAGGCAAGGAGATGTGTGCCTCGATGTGAGTGAGGTCAGCCAGTCACATAACCACCAACCCATGCCCACCAACTAAGCCACATGCCTATATGGCCTCCCTACAATGCCTGGGCATGCTCCTGATAAGGTGGCTGATGGTCTCCTGAGAGATCTCCTCCCACACCTGGACTAAAGCATCCCCCAACTCCTAGACAGTCTGTGGTGCAACGTGGCGTTGGTGCATGGAGTGAGACATGATGTCCCAGTTGTGCTCAATTGGATTCAGGTCTGGGGAATGGGCGGGCCAGTCCATAGCATCAATGCCTTCGCCTTTCAGGAAATGCTGACACACTCCAGCCACATGAAGTCTAGCATTGTCTTGCATTAGGAGGAACCCAGGGCCAACCGCACCAGCATATGGTCTCACAAGGGGTCTGAGGATCTCATCTCGGTACCTAATGGCAGTCAGGCTACCTCTGGTGAGTACATAGAGAGCTGTGCGGCCCCCTAAAGAAATGCCACCCCACACCATTACTGACCCACTGCCAAACAGGTCATGCTGGAGGATGTTGCAGGCAGCAGAATGTTCTCCACAGCATTTCCAGACCCTGTTATGTCTGTCACATGTGCTCAGTGTGAACATGCTTTCATCTGTGAAGAGCACAGGGTACCAGTGGTGAATTTGCCAATCTTGGTGTTCTCTGGCAAATGCCAAATGTCCTGCACGGTGTTGGGCTGTAAACACAACCCCCACCTGTGGATGTCAGGCCCTCATACCACCCTCATGGAGTCTGTTTCTGACCGTTTGAGCAGCCACGTGCACATTTGTGACATGCTGGAGGTCATTTTGCAGGGCTCTGGCAGTGCTGCTCCTCTCCCTCCTTGCATAAAGGCGGAGGTAGCTGTCCTGATGTTGGGTTGTTTCCCTCCTGCGGGCTCCTCCACATCTCCTGATGTACTGGCCTGTCTCCTGGTAGTGCCTCCATGCTCTGGACACTATGCTGGCAGACACAGCAAACCTTCTTGCCACAGCTCACATTGATGTGCCATCCTGGATGAGCTGCACTACCTGAGCCACTTGTGTGGGTTGTAGACTCCGTTTCATGCTACCACTAGAGTGAAAGCACCGCCAGCATTCAAAAGTGACCAAACCATCAGCCAGAAAGCATAGGAACTGAGAAGTGGTCTGTGGTCACTACCTGCAGAACTACTCCTTTATTGGGGATGTCTTGCTAACCGCCTATGCTTTCCACCTGTTGTCTATTCCATTTGCACAACAGCATGTGAAATTGATTGTCAATCAGTGTTGCTACCTTAGTGGACAGTTTGATTTCATAGAAGTGTGATTGACTTGGAGTTACATTGTGTTGTTTAAGTGTTCCCTTTACTTTTTGAGCAGTGTATAACTTGTTCTAAGAGCCACAGTAGTGCAGTGATTAGAGTGTAGTACTATAGGCTACTTTTGCTGCCTGCCAGCTGCCTGAAATTTGGCAGTTCAAATCTCACCAGGCTCAAGGTTGACTCAGCCTTCCATCCCTCCAAGGTGAATAAAATGAAGACCCAGATTGTTTGGGGGCAATATGCTGACTCTGGAAACCACTTAGAAAGGGCTGTAAAGCACTGTGAAGCAGTATGTAAATCTAAGTGCTATTGCTATGTTGGACAATGTCTTCTATTGATTTGAAATGAAGTATCATCAATTGCAATCAGAGTAAAAAATACTGCGAAGATCATGACCAAGAGTCTAGCAGTTGGAAGGAACTGGATGTGTCAATACAAATTTAAATTACACTTTGTCATCAACTTTCTACATGCCTGGGGTAAGGGTGGATTAACAGATTAACAGATAATCAGAGTTGGAAGGGACCTTGTAGGTCATCTAGTCCAACCCCCTGCCAAGCGGGAGACCCTATACCATTTCTGATAATTGACCAATGTCTTCTTGAAAGTCTCAAGTGATGACGTTCCCACAACTTCCCAGGGCAAACTGTTCCATTGGTTATTTGTTTTCACTGTCAGAAATTTTCTCCTTATTTCCAGGTTAAATCTCTCCTTGTTCAGTTTCCATCCATTGTTCCTTGTCTGGTAGAGATCTTGTATCTACTAGGAAAGCATATTAGATAATAGGAGGATGTAGCTCACAAAGACAGGACTTTCAGAAAGTACCCTCCACAAATAGAACATAGATTAATAGAGTGGGAAGGGACTTCAGAGGTGTTCTAGTCCAACCCCCTGTTTAAGTAGAAGATCCTACATCATTTCAAACAAATGCCAGATTTTTTTAAAGATATAGATAATTTGTATATATTATTAATTATATAATTATTGTTTCATGATACATTATGATGTATGAATAATTATTTAAAATTATAATTTATGTAAAAGCAATTATTTTACTGCATGTACCTGTTTACATTTTGTTTCATTCAGTTAGTTTTTTATTGTTGACCATGGTTTTTTTTATACATTTTATTGATTACATATTAAAATATTGGACACAGTGCGACCATCCTTGCATTGTCCCTGCCATACACACTAAGGTATAAAATGAATAACATTATACTCATTGTGCTTTGCTAATTTTCTACTATTTTCTACAATTATTCTATCCAGTATGTTCATTTATATTTACACCATAAAACCTCATACATTGCCAATTTTATACAGCCATTTTATCCACTATACTCCATTGTGTTTACCTAGATAACATCAAATTTCAGTTCTATAGATCCTCGTTTAGGTATCAAATGTTTGTAATGTTTTCCACAAGCATCAACAAAATAATGCAGTCAGCTCTGACATCTGAACAAGCATGATTTTGGGGGGGAAATATTTAATTTTTTCCAATAATCAGTTCACTGGTCACATTATTCTTCTAAGGTGCATGATGTATATAATTTATACTAAGGATCTCTCTATTGTTTTCTTTTTTCTTTTGTTCTTTCATTCTCTCTCTCTCTCCCCTCCCCACCTCCCTCCCTCCCTTCTAATTTATTTGCCACCCATTGCCCTGTAGGGATATTTTTGAAGACTCACAACAGTGAAACAGAAAAAATTGATGAAAAATATAAATATAACAATAACAAAACAATGAAGCAATACAAATAAACAATGTAAATACGAATTAAATCAAAATAAGAGGGAGAGTAAGAAGTTCAGGAGGGGAGGTAGGGTTAGTTAGTTAGTCCGGTAGCCATCTCTAGTGTGATAGTCACCTACTGAGTCCCCAAGACCAATCAGCAGAGTCAAGTTCAGGCCCTTGGGAAAAGATATGGGGGTGCAGATCTCATTATCAGCCACCTGCTGAGTTGACTGTTGCTCCACTTCCTCAACTGTAATTTTTTTCTCTTTGATCTCCCACAGAATGCAAGTCTTCCTGCAACACACACTTACATATCATATTCTGGTACTATCAGTGTTCTCCTTTGATAATGTGTTCAGTGCTCTTCAGGCTAGCTTAAAAATTCCAGGGAAGAAAACAAATGGAAAGACAAATTCCTGTGCGTTACTGGAACATGACTTAAGGTGGGGAATTTCCTGAGCACAGAAAGGAGAAAGACAACTTTTTATCCTGATTCTTTAAACATTTATCTAGCATAGTAGATTTTACAATGTGCTAAAATTTTGCCATAATAAACTTTACACAAACAGATTTCTGTGCTGATTTACATTCTTATGTCATTGCACAAATTATGAAAATGATCTAATTTGCCCCAATTTAATAATTTGTATAAATATATTATTATAAAAATTACATTATTGTGCAAATGAAATAAATAATGCAAATAAAAAAATGATAACAGAATGATGTTATCATACAAATGATGTAAATCCACACAATGATATATTTTCTGATTTTATGGGAAATAATGAACTCCCTATTTTTTCAACTAGCCCATTAAATCAAAATTTCATTTTCGTATATCAATATTGGAAAAATACTCAATTCAATGAATTGAAATTTTTAAAAATGATCAAAAAAGCTAAAAGACTTTCAATGTTTGCTCTTCCTTATGACCAATAATCCAAGCACAATATATTTTAATTAGCTTTTGTTTTGCCTTGAAGTAGCAACCTTATTTTTCAGAAATATAGCAGGATCTCTTTTCAAATGTGTAGGAAAAGTCTTCATAAAAGACACCAGTATTATAAGAAAACTTAAATATTGATACTTTTATTTGAGACAAAATGTTTATAATCAAAATAACAATTACATATCAAAAAAATAATTACGCCATTGGAATAAGGAGTAATGAGAATTTATAGTGTGATTTGAAATGGAAAAATTATTGTCCCTGTAATAGATTAGAATCCAATGATAGATGAAGAATATATCACTTAAGGAGACAACAGCTAAGAGTTAGTGAACCAAGAATAAAATATTATTAGTTGCTTTATTGAATTTTCAATGTTAGTCAATGATCTAATTATGAGTTATTGAAAGATTCCTTAAAGAAAAAGTTATTTAACCTTCTAAGTATGTTGCCCCTATGATGTTTTGAAAATTGGTGTTAAGCAGCTGAAGAATCTACTGATCTTTGCAGACAGCAGCCTGAAAGAAGTTTGAATCTTATCGAGAGGGCATTTAGTGGCAAAACCACACCAGAATTGAAATTTAGGAAATAATATATGTCTCTGCATAGAACTTAAAGATACAAAGCCAGGAATAAATTTATTCTGGAAAACAACAAGTTCTTTTTGCTAGAGTCCAGACCCATGTGCATAAACAGGCATGTGCAAAACAACCACATCCTTCAGAATATTGTCCAATGACATCACATAAATACTTGGTTTTTGGGGGTATTGAAACACACAAACTAGTAGACAATGTGTTCTCATCATGTCCCATTGCACTAATATTTTAATTCACATACTCTTATAAATTATGCTTTTCCAGATATGAAGAACTAAGGCAGACCAAAATATAAATGCTTCCCTGAAAAGGTCTTTGATTATTCATATTTTTAAAGCAGCCAATTTTTCAAACAGCAGCTGCACATCCTTTACTTTTGAATTGATGATAAAAATTGCTTTGCAAGAAGCTGTGGATGACTGCAGCTTCAGTAAACCAGAATTTAAAGGGGAAAAATGATACATTATTGTGGATTCCAAACTAATCAATCAATTAGACTTCAATCAAATTAAACTATGCTAAATTTGAATTCAGAGTTGAATTGTAAATACTTTGGTAAAGCTGTTCAATATCCTGAAAGCCTGGTAACCAAAATATATTTTGTTAGAACCTCCAAAGAAATCTGAAGTATACATGCTGAGTAATTACTGTTGATTCTGAAATAATTAGGCCAACTTGCAATGTAGAACTCAGCACCCCCCTCCCCTCCAAAGGTCATCAGGAAAATAGAGCTGGCATGGAGAGTTGTTTGTCTGCATAGTTACTTATTATGAAACAAGATACACAATAGGTGAGCTTCATTTGATGTTCTTAATTGTGATGGTTAGCCATCATGCAGCAGTCATTTTTTTGTGTCATGTATTCTGGGTTATCTAAGGATATCCTGTTCTATCTTCTATTTGATGTGTGAAGATAATATGTTTCCCTAGTGTTACATATCTTAGTCATATTTATTCATTGTTTATTTGTTACATTTACATTCTAGAGTTCTGCAGAACTTTGAAAGGTTACATGGTGATATGATTTTTTTTTTTCATTTTATTTCCTAGATTATTGAAAAGTCTTGGTTCTTTTGGTTGACGTCACTGTGAGAACAGCTGGAAAATAGCAGGCTCTGCTGAGCCCTGCAAAATCCAGCCGGTAACTGCTATTGGGAAACCCTATGTGATCATAGCCGCCTTGCAAGGGAGGTGAAAGAATGAGAGGTGCTTCACTGACCACGAGGAACCTGCAGTTTCCTCATTAGGTCCAAAGCAAGCTCTCCTGAATAGCAGCAGGGACGATGGCCATTTTGTGGCAGTCATTAAGCTAGGACAACCAGGACCACAAGATTTGTCCTGGAATGGTTTATGGACAGAGCATTGAAACTGGGTGACATAATTACTTTTACTCTAAGGATCTGATGTAACTACAAGAATATCAAAAGATAACTCCTAAGGTTAACATAGCAGTGACTTAACACATGGAGAGAAAAAAAACCCTGAGAACTAAGAGGCAAAAGAAGCCCAAGAGAAGCTATACAATGCAGAAAGCTTGAAAAAAGCTCAAACAATTTGAAAAGTTATTTCCAGGAGAAATTGTCTTAATTTGTATTTTTAAACCCCCTTGATTTATCAGATAATCAGATGTTTTTGACAGGCTGTTTAACATTAGATTTGGGAATAAGAGAGCCATCTACTAGAAGAAGAGAAGTACTACAGCACTATAGCCACAGCATATTCAGTGAAAGTTATGTTAATACACACAAAGTCTAATCACAGAATAGAAGCAATAACATCTGAAGGATGGCCTGACCTTGACTCTATTGTTAGAAGACGACTTGGATAATTTGAGAACATTTACTGAGGTCTTTTTTTTCTTTCCCTTTTGAAGATTTACAAATAACTAAATTTTATTAAAATTGGTTATTGGATTATGGATTTGAAAGATTGGAGGAATCTATTGGATTAATTTGGACTTGGATTATTAATGGTATTTAACAGAACACTATGGGGCAAAAAAAGGAAAGTGTCAGAAGAAAAGAGAAAAGAAGGATAGCTAAAACTATTCTTTAAAATGGGGACAATTGGGAGATATATAATTGGGAAACTATAAGGCTGTAAATTATTAAGAATTTTAAAGATCATAAAATGAGGGGTTTTGGAGGTATAATTATGAGATTGATTAAATTTTATTAAGCAGGAGTTTTTAAATACTGAGATGTTGGAACTATAGAAACATACTATCTATCTATGTCTATGTCTATATCTCTATATCTATCTATCTATCTATCTATCTATCTACTATAAAATGGATTTACAAAGGACAGTAGAGTTATATGAAGAAATATAGTTTATGTTAAAAAGTATGTATGAATCTATAAAAGACAATAAGGAGGCAAGGGGATTGTTTAAAGATACAGAAATGAATGTAGAAGTTACTCAACAATTGGGGGAGAAAGAGGAACACGATCCTCAAGAAATGAATGAATGAGACGTTAGAAAAAGCAGTGGAAGGGAAAAATCAAAATGAGACGCAAGAAATCAAAAACAAAGAGGAGAAAGGATTAATTAGTAGAAGACAATTATATAAACCCTCAAAAGTTGATAACAGAATAGAGAGAAAAGAGAAAAATCTCTTTAAAAAAAACAAAAGGAAATCTTGTTGATGATAGTCAAATAATATAGCAGAAAGAGACAAAAGGTACTCAGAAGGGCAAGTTCAGTAGGCACAAAAAAAAAATCAAAAAGAGATAGAAGATTCCAAGAGAGGGAGATAAAAGGCTGACTAAAAAGTCAACAAACAATGGAATTTTAACAGTTAAGCGATTATGGATAATGAGAAATATATTAATAAAATGGGAAAATACATACAGGGAAAATAGCAGTATATACATTAATAGATAATATAATTTACTATAATCCAAATAAGATTAATACATAGGAATTTAGGATTAGGTATGTTGAGGTAATTCCCCGTTAGGAGAATGAGTGCACCCAGGGAGACATAGTGAGAGTAGTGAAGAATAACACACAACTAGCACACAGATACACTGTATAGTAAAATGTAGGTTTTTACTTCCAGTAAAGCCGTAAAGCAAAAGTCCAAACACAGTCCAAGTCATACACAGTTAAAGCTGTCAGTTTTCGGTCCAGGGATAATCCAAATAACGAAGTCCAGTATCAAAAACAGTTCAGTAACAGACTTAAATCAAACCCAAGAACTATGATCAATAGGGGAAAATGTAGGAATGGCAACACTCTCAGCAACAAGAGAACTGAACAATCCAGGTTTCTGGCTCCATCTGATGGCCATTTGAGAAACCACACCCAATTGCAATTTTAGCATTCCCTTAAAGAGATTTTAAAATGAGTATTAAAATGTCTATCCTGGTTTATATATTTTCCAACCCAACTGTGAGGTGACTTACATTCCTAACAAGGTAATCCTAAACTAATAATATGTATTATTAATATTAATAGTGTGTTAAAGTATATTGTGAATTTAAAATATTAAGGACAAGAAATTGTATTGGATTTTGAGATATACTTCTGGGATTGTTAAATATTGTTAATATTTGGCATTATTAGTAATGCTACACATTCGGAATATTGAAGTTATGCTGGAATAATGAGTAATTTTTTAAAAAAATATTAAATAATAGTATTTAGAGGTAACAAATACAGGACACAAAAAATGTTATTTATTTTTAAACAAATTAATGGGAAAATGGTAAATGGATTATGAAAAGAGACTAGCATTGTTGAAGTTGGAAGATTAGAACTACACATACTTATTTGTATTACTATTGTTAGTGTTGCTTAAAAAAGACTTGACACAGTCAATATATTTTCCATAATATATGTATGTTTATATTGAAGGGAAAAAAAAAACTTTGATGGAAAAAAAAGAAAAATCTTTGGTCTCTTGCAGTCCAAGAAATCCCAATGAATTTCCATAGTGTAGACTGAATCTTGGTTTCTCAAAACTTTACAATAAACACTTTTATGCACTGGCTATCATGCTATTCTTACAGTCATAATAACTAATTATATTTATCCAATAAGAAAATGAAAAGTTATCTCAATGCCATATTCTTGCAATGTTATTTCTCAACAATTTGTAAATTAATATAAAATGTCTGGCATTCAAACATATGAGCTGCTCAAAGAACAATATATTTAAAAGAACTTTCAGTTTAGCTGGACATTCGATCTAAGAAGATTTTTTATGGCACATTTGAACACAAAGCTATAACAATCAGGTTTGTTTTCATATGTTTCATTTTGAATCAAGAGAAAGCTTTTTCTATTTAAGTGTTTCCTGTATGTTTTATGTCATTTTGAATTTGTCATGGTAAAACAATGTTCTTCTCTGATAATGCATATTTTCCTTTTGTAAGACAAAGATATAAATAAATGTAATCACTTTGTATGCAAGAAGCAACAACATTGTAAATTGCGTATGGATTTATTTATTGATTCTCTTACTAGTCTTTCTTTTATATCTTATTTGAGAAATTCTTGTCTATGAGATTTTGGCATATAGTTTCATGTCTTCATAATTTAGAATAATAGCAAAACAGATCGATTTATCATTTTATATCAATATAAAAAAACTTCTGTAAGACAAAATAATATTTTTCTACTTTTCAATTTACAAGGTGTTTTGCTTCTTATTCAAATGTTGGCAATCTTTTTTACTAATTGTCAAAAATTACAGATGTCAGAACATTAAAGAAAACATGCTTACTCAATAGAGAGTCTTTTCAAATTAATGATATGGTTAAACTCTTGGCTCATAAATTAGGAACAAAATTTTAGAAGTGAAGTTAGATAGATCCTGGACAGTTTTGCTAAAAATAAAACTATACTATAACAGCAAAGAGACTGGAAAATATGTTTATTTCAATACCAAAGAGGAAAAAAAAAACCATGCAAAAATGCTCAAATTTCTGAACAGTTGTGTTTATTTCACATGATAATGCAATAGCAGTCACGGTTTCACAGCCCAGTATTCAACAATATGTAGATCAAAAATTGCCAAACAGCTGAATTGACAAAGTCATTGAAGTTCACATTTATATTATCTCATGGATGATGAAAAAAGAGTTCAAAATAATTTATATTTTTGTGTTATTTATTATGAAAATCTTTATTATAATCTTACTAGCATAAGGTATAGATAAGAAACAGAATTAAAAGAAGGGTCATAGGGATATAAATAGGTATAGGCCAATGTTATATATAGCTCTGAGAGGTTTGATTCTAGTAGACAGAGCTCAATCTTTGACATGGGAATCCAGGATTCAAATCCTGGCTGGTATTTAATTAACAAAGACCCGCAATGCTTCACTTGCCTACCTTAAATATGAGAATGATACAAACTAAGAGATTCATACCAGCTCAGACATCACTCAGATTAACAAGGTCCACATCAGAGGTTGAGGATCCGTTACAAGATGATGGTGAATGAGCTAGTAGAATAAACCATGCATGAGACAAGAGAACCAGGAATTGATGGAATGTTACCACAACAGTAGAACTAATGAGAGGGGATATATAAAATATATGAGAAAATAGATGCATGAGTTCTATGTATGGATAGAAGATCTGTATCCATACTGAGAAACAGCTAGTTACCCAAACTTTCAATGTAATGGACAAAAACTTGAGTAAGAACAATCACATATTACATATTGGACTCAGGAAACCTGGATGAATACTTGAAGCTGAAACATTACTACCACTTCCTCAATACAGAGCACAACAGCTGATATGAGGCATGGTTAAATAAACTCAACTCAACTCTCAATACTAATTACCAAGGCTCTGATTTCTCCCCCCAAATAGTTGTTGAGGTGTAAGATTTATTTTTGTCTCATTCACATTTTTCTGTGTTTTTTTTGCCAGAGCTGGGTCTTTGGCAGTCTTGGACCCTGGATTAGAAAGGGGACACTTATGATTGACCTAAGACAATATAGGTTGTGGATCCACCTGGGAGGAGGAATATTGAAGATTGCAGTTCTCTGTGGAAGCAGTTGAAAAGTCAATGGGCTTTGCCATCCTCCAACCAATAACACCTTATCATAAGCATGGCTGGCATTTTATATTTACTTTTTGAACTTTTGTTTTTGTTTAGATCTTCAAAGGTTAATTGGCTGGCTAAACAGAGGGAGGGGGATGCAACATCATCTATTTCCAGTCTACAACACAATTCTTTCAACACTTCCAGGAAGGCTCCAAACCCATTTGCACCACTCAGGTGACACTGATGACAAAGATAAACCTCTGGGTGGCCTTAACAACTCTCTAAAAGAATACAAATTACCAACTGTCTGCAAGGAGTATAAATCCTTCCATTACCCACCATCCAATCAGAGCTGAAGAAGCTTCTTGGATAAGAAGTCAAATGTCTTCAAAGAAAAACCAGATAGTCCAGTTTCCTTTTGAAAAAGCACCTTTGGGACAACTATGACCTGGATGACTGATAATCTCCATAGACAAATAGATTTAATAGTTTGAAATTATTTTGACCTTCTACACAAGGGGTGGGAAACCAACAGTGCTACATTATACTAATCAGCATTCAACTAAGAATGATGTTAGGTATATACAGTATATACTTTTTTTTGTATTTGGCAGCCTTGGCCCCTGGATTTGAAAGAGGGCACTTAGGATTGACCAAGACAATTTAGGTAATCCTTTTTGTATTTTTTTTATTTTGTTGCAATTGTTTTTTTCATATATTTATTGTACTAAGTTTATGTAAGCAGTGTCTATGCCTTGACTGAGCAATGCATTAATTATTGCTTGCTGGAATACTGAGTCAAATACTTTTATTGTAGTCAATGAAAGCTATAGACAAAGGCTGCTGTACTCATGCTTTTCAAGACTTGTTGAATAACCTATTGTGCTGTAGCTGCTTCTGAACCCATGCTTGCTCCTTTGGTTGTGTATCATTTAATGTTCACAATAGACCTGCACATGGATTAGAAAACAAGATCAAAAGAGTAAAACAATTGAAATGGAAATGGGCTGGTCATTATAGCAAGAATGGCAGATAGACCAAGGCAATCATAGAATGGTTCTCACTTGATTAAAAGCATCCATGGAAGTGACCTAAAACAAGATATATCGGTGACATATCAAGTATTGCCGACCCAATTGGCAAAAGAAAACTCAGGACCATATAGATTTGAAACATGTGGAAGAGGCCTTCATACTGCAGTAGATAGACAATGGCTAAATGATGTGGATGATGAAGATAGAATTAACATAGCAGGCATGCAGGCCAGTTATAAATACCTTGTTATAATTTGTTGTATCATAGTCACATACAAACAAAAATAACGAGGAAGGGAAGACAGAAACATCACAGTATCACTGGCTTAATGTGTAAACAAGATCTAGGCAATTCATACATATTGCTTGGTGGTGGTTAACATCAGGATCAGGAAGAATGCATAAGAGAATCTGGAGAAGTTCAGGGGCCAAAGGAGAAACTAGAGAGGATGTAAAAAGTAATGGCCAATGTGGTCCCAATGGATGGCTGTGACTCTTAAACTGGGAGAGTGGCTCCAATATATTCCAGTAATGACATCAGAACCTTCTGTCCACATGAGTGCAGTTCTAATAACAACTAAGATATTGAACAGAACCTTTAAATTCCAAGACTCTAATGAAGGACCTGAGAATGAGGAAGACACATGCCATCATAGGGGTGAGAAAGCAATTTTTACATAGATACTATTGAATACCATATAAATAAAATAAAATAAAATAAAAGACCATATGTCACTTGTCTATGAAACACTCTGTTATTGCAGATAGAAACCTGCCAAGACTAAGCTGTAAATCCCAGTCCAGATGTCATTGCCTAGTACATTTTGAGTATCATTGTACAGAACCTGGAAACATTCTATATTGTGACAGGACTGATTCCCCAAAGCAGCGGAATTTGTAGATTTGTTCAACATGTTCTGGATTATTGTATAGAAATAGTAACATAAGGTTGATATAGTCCAAATGCTGGAAGATGACATATTGTACAGTTTCTACATGTCCAGATTTGCAAGGGCATTGCCGTTCCAAGAAGGAAGTGTTTCTATAGTGTCCCTCAAGCATAACTAAAAAGACTGTGCAAAGTCAAAACTCTTTATCTATAGAAAGGCACTTGATTGTATAAATAATAACCAATTATGGATAATCCTTAAAATCATGATTGTGGCTACCACATTTGCCTATTGAAATATTTTCATGATTACTAGAAATCAACAGTGGAAACAAATATGGAGCAACTAAATTGCTGGAAATTAACAGAGTTGGAAGGGACCTTCTAGGTCATCTAGTCCAACTCCCCACCCAAGCAAAACACTTTACACCATTTCTGACAAATGGCTGTCCAATGTCGTCTTGAAAATCTCAAGTGATTAAGCTCCCACAACTTCCAAAGGCAAGCTGTTCCATTGGCTGATCGTTCTCACTGTCAGAAAATTTATCCTTATTTCCAGGTTGAATCTCTCCTTGTTCAGTTTCCATCCATTATTCCTTGTCTGGCATTCAGGTGCTTTGGAAAATAGCTTGACCCCTTCCTCCCTGTGGCAGTCCCTCAAATATTGGAACACTGTTATCATGTCTTCCCTCTTCTAGTGAAGAGTCTTTCTCTTCACTAGACTAGCCATGCCTAATTCCTGTAACCATTCTTCATATGTTTTAGTCTCTAGTCCCCTATCATCTGGTTGCTCTTCTCTGCACATTTTCTAGAGTCTCAACATCTTTTTTTATATTGTGGTGACCAAAATGGGTGCAGTACTCTAGGTATGGTCTTACTAAGGCTTTATAGAGTGGTATTAGGAGCCTCTGTGGCACAGTGGTTAGAGTGCAGTGTTGCAAGCTACTTCTGCAGCCAGCTGCCTACAATTTGGCAATTCAGATCCCACCAGGCTCAAGGTTGACTCAGCCTTCCATCCTTCGAAGGTGGGTAAAATGAGGACACAAATTGTTGGGGGCAATATGCTGACTCTGTAAACTGCTTAGAGAGGGCTGTGAAGCACTATAAAGTGGTATATAAGTCTAAGTGCTATTGCTATTAGTACCTCACTTGATCTTGATTGTATCCCTCTGTTAATGCAATTTAGGGTTTCATTGGCTTTTTTGGCTGTCACTGTACACTACTGACTCATACTTAGTTGGTTGTCAATTAAGACTATAATATCCCTTTCACAGTTATTGTTATTACTGTTCCGGACTAGCAGGATCGTAGCCTGCAAATCTGATTGGCCCGCTGATAACCGATCGTGATTGGTCACCATAGACTGATGCGATTGGCCAGTAAACGGGCTGCCGCGATTGGCCCTGCCAAGAGCGGCAAACTCAAATCGCCTTCATTGGCTGCCTAGCCGCAGCCAGCCCTATATAAGGGGCTGCTGCGGCTGGGGCTAGTTGCTCAGATCTGAAGTCACAAATAAAGAGCTTTAGTTACTATCTGAGTCTTGCCTCCGTTCTTGAACCGTCCTCCCAGATATAACACTGGTGACGAGGATGGGATGCGGAGGCAACAGAAGCTATTGAATTGAGCTAGCCAAAGGAGCATGTGGCTGACAGAGCGCAACGACGGTGACATGGCCAGCAGCGCTATACCACCCACACCATTCAATCCAGCTAGCGAAGACTGGGACTCATACATGGACAGATTTCAAATGTTCCTGGAGTCCAACAACCTCAAAGATGCCATGCCCAGCAAGAAACGAGCCGTTTTTCTAACCCATTGTGGACCAGCCATTTTTAAGATGGCTAAAGCCTTAGCCAAGCCAGCTGAAGTTAAAACCATGGATTGGGACACCCTTGCTCCCATCCTGCGCAACCATTATGCCCCAGCCGTGCCAACTCTCATTCGCAGACATGAGTTCTACCAGAGAGACCAACGTGAAGGTGAGAGCGTTGGGGATTTTGTGGCAGACCTGAGGAACCTGGGCGGTTTGTGTGGCTTCGCCAACCTCGAAGAAGCCATGAGAGATCGCATCGTCCTTGGCCTCAGAAACCCAACCGTCCAGAGCAAGATCATGGCCAAGGGAGACATCTCGTTTGCAGATGCCATAGCAGACGCCACAGCAGCCGAAGCCACTCGTAAATCAGCAGCACGAATGCGTCAAACCAGCGGGACCAACCGCCAACCCACCAACGATGCTGGGAAACCTTCAGACAAGTACACATCGACCACCCATCATGAAGATGTTGAGTCATCCTCCGACAGCGAAGAAGAAGAAGTCCACAGGCTCCGGTCAGAATGTGAGCAACGGGACCAGCGGGGTCGCAAATCCAACTACCAATGCGCCGGATGCGGGGGAAACCATCCCCGATCTGAATGCAGATTCTTAGATGCCATATGCCGTTTTTGCGAGAAACGGGGACACATCGCAAAGGTATGCAGAAACAAGAGAAATTCCAGCCCCAGACGGAGAGGGAGCAGCCCAAAGAGAAATGATGGCAATGCCACCACACAGAGGGCCCGCCCTGGCAACCAGTGGAACCGGTACAGCAGACCCCGAAGGTTTAACGACACCCCCAGATGAGAGGAGGCTCATCAAACCATCACCATCGGCCACGCTTCATCACTTGGCGCTAAAAAGATCCGAGTAGAGGTCACGATTGAAAACAAACCGTGCAACATGGAAGTCGACTCTGGGTCATCACTATCCATGGTATCCTGGAGAACACTCAAGCAGCTAATCCCCAACATCCAACGCCAAGACCTCAGCAGTCAGAGACTCATACTGAAAGACTATCAAGGCAATCGGATTCCAGTTGCAGGTACTCGCCATGTGCAAGTCTCATTCAAGGGACATAAGGCAATTCTACCACTCACCATCATAGACCGAGACCGGCCAAGTCTATTGGGTCTTCAGTGGTTCGCGCCATTAGGAATCGGAATGGCTGGCATCCATCATACTGAAGACAATGACTAGGAGGCGGCTCTCGTCCACAATTTCCAAGAAGTGTTCAACGAAAGCCTAGGCAAGTACAAGGGGTCCCCTATTTCATTTAATCTTCGCCCCGACATTGCACCCATTCGCCTAAAGCCACGCCAAGTTCCCTTTGCTCTCAAATCCAAAATTGACGAGCAACTGGACAAATTAATTGCGCAAGGCGTGTTAGAACCTATTGACCACGCCCGATGGGAGACACCAATTGTCACCCCCATAAAGCCTGACAGGTCCATAAGAATCTGCGGTGACTACAAGGCCACCTTCAATCACGCGCTACAGCAGAGCGCCTACCCAGTACCAGTTGTTCAACATCTCCTGCATTCACTTGGGGGTAGCAAAATATTCGCAAAATTAGATCTGGCCCAAGCGTATCAACAGCTGCCAGTTGATCCCGAGACTGCAGAAGCCCAAACTATAGTCACACATCGTGGTGCATTCAAATGCAACAGGCTCCAGTTTGGTGTAAGCGTAGCCCCAGGCATCTTTCAAAGCCTGATGGAGAGACTATTACAAGGGATAAAAGGGGTCGTGTCCTATTTTGATGACATATTAATAGCAGCACCCACAAAAAACCAATTAGAAAAACGCCTCAGAACAGTCCTACAGAGGTTCAAAAATGCGGGCCTCAAGGTTAAGAAGGAAAAGTGCCAGCTTTGCACAGAAAGGGTGGAGTTTCTTGGCTACCTCCTTGACAAGCAAGGAATCCACCCCACAGAAAAAAAATTGGCAGCTATCAAAAATGCCCCAAGACCCAAAAACAAAACTGACCTCCAAGCCTTCCTGGGACTTATTAACTTTTATAACATCTTCCTACCCCAGAAGGCGACTGTTGCTGAGCCCCTTCATAGACTACTCGATAAAAGGGCATCCTGGATTTGGGGACATCGGGAGGAACACGCCTTCCAGCAAGTAAAAGACCTCCTTACCTCAAAGGCAGTACTAATTCAGTATAACGAGACACTACCTTTGACTGTCACGTGTGACGCCTCACCATTTGGGGTAGGGGCCATCCTGAGCCACGTCCTACCAAACAGCTCAGAAGCACCAATTGCATTTTTTTCACGAACTCTATCAAAAACAGAAAGAAACTATAGCCAATTAGATAAGGAAGCCCTTGCTATTGTCTCTGCAATTAAAAGATTTCATGAATATGTTTATGGGAGACCATTTTCTATTATAACGGATCATAAGCCACTACTTGGGATCCTGGCGGGCGACAAACCTACTCCACACATTCTCTCCCCCAGAATGACGCGATGGTCAGAATTTCTCGCTGCCTACGACTATCAATTAAAGTATCGCCCGGGGAAATCTATTCCCCACGCAGATGCCTTGAGCCGCTCACTGCTACCCGAGCCATAGGGAGACCCAGCTCCCACACTCCCGGTACTGCAAATAGAGACAATGCCATCGCCTCCACTAACGGCCCAAGCCATCGCCTTTGAAACCAAAAGAGACTCTTGTTTGGCGCGAGTTCTTGGCTGGGTGGAGAGGGGATGGCCAGAGTACGACACTAAGGAAATGTTTAAGCCATTTAAAAACAGACAAACGGAACTTTTTCGCAAAGGGGTGCGTTTTGTGGGGAGACCGAGTTGTTGTACCAACTAAGTTACAAAAAGGTCTTGCAGATGCTACACGATGGGCACCCGGGCATCGTGCGATGAAAGCGCTGGCAAAAAGTTACGCCTGGTGGCCAGGTATGGACAAACAAATCGAAACCTGGGTCGCCTCTTGTAACAAATGCCAGGAAAACCACTCAGCTCCACCTAAAGCCCCACCAGCAGAATGGGAAACGCCCAGGGGTCCTTGGTCTCGCATTCATATTGACTTTGCGGGACCGACGAGAGGCCACACCTTCTTAATAACTGTAGATGCCTACTCAAGCTGGCTTGAGGTCAATAAAATGAAAGCAACCACTACTGAGGCGGTCATTAAAAAACTGAACAGACTCTTCGCCACACACGGGTTACCAGATGTCCTGGTCTCTGACAATGGGCCCCAGTTTACTGCCTTACCTTTGAACAGTATTTAGCGGAACGGGGCATCCGACACACACTCACATCGCCGTCTCATCCTGCGGCGAATGGCCGGGCTGAACGAATGGTTCAGTTTACAAAGAAAACCCTGCAGAAAATGGATCAAGGCAACATCCACGACAAAGTCACTAGAATGCTGCTACTACAACACATCACACCAAACAGCACGACCAACAAGAGCCCAGCTGAACTCCTGATGGCCAGGAAACTCAGATCGCCTCTAGATTGTTTGCACCCTGCCTACACCCCAGAAAAGCCCCTGGGTTCCAGCAGCAAGCACCGTGTTTTCAAGGTAGGAGACCTTGTTTTCGCAAAAAATTTCTCTGGGAATCCCCTTTGGATTCCTGCCCAAGTAACTCAAGTTACGGGCCCCCGCTCCTACCGTCTACTCACCACTGATGGCAGAGCATAGAAACGCCATATTGACCAATTGCACTCCAGACTAACCACATCTTCCAACCCTGACCCTAAGTTTGACACTAGGGGGGGAGGGGAAGCAGTGAACTCAGAATTAGAACCAACACCTGTTTATTCCGAGCTAACACCGAGATCACCGCACCATGGTTGGCAACACTCACCAGCTGCAGCTGAGACTGGACAGTCAAACGCTTCACCAAGAAGCAGCAACCAGGCAGGTTCAGTGAGCCCCGGGAGCCATGGCAGTAACAGTGAGGCTGAGGACTCTATCACCCCCGGGGCACCAGAGAAGAGCCCTAACCATGGCACCAGTTCACCGTTCCTGTTTGATCCAGCAAGCAATCCATCTGAACCCGGGTTTGAACAGGGACAAGTGGAATTGCGTAAGTCAGGCAGACAGGTGCAAAGACCTGCCTACCTGCGAGACTATATTACTCCACCCCTTAAACGGAACCGAGAGGGGAGGGGTGTTCCGGACTAGCAGGCTCGTAGCCTGCAAATCTGATTGGCCCGCTGATAACCGATCGTGATTGGTCGCCATAGACTGATGCAATTGGCCAGTAAATGGGCTGCCGCGATTGGCCCTACCAAGAGCGGCAAACTCAAATCGCCTTCATTGGCTGCCTAGCCGCAGCCAGCCCTATATAAGGGGCTGCTGCGGCTGGGGTTAGTTGCTCAGATCTGAAGTCACAAATAAAGAGCTTTAGTTACTATCTGAGTCTTGCCTCCATTCTTGAACCATCCTCCCAGATATAACAATTACATCTGGTTTCACCCAGTCTATATGTGTACTTTTTTTCTTACCTGAAATTCTCTACATTGATTTTCATTTTGTTAGATAGGGCCCAGTGTTCAAGTCTGTCAAAATCTATTTGTAGCTTGAGCCTGTCTTCGAGGGTGTTAGCTATTCTGGCCAGCTTAGCATCATCTGCGAATGTGGTAAATATTTGTGTTCCAAATTTGACACATAAAATTAAATAGTATCCTAATGCCTGGAGTCTTGCTGAGCAGCATATGAACCTCAACAAATAAATTGGACCCAATGTTTGGAAAAACTGAAGATAACTTAAAGACTAGCAACAATAGACAAAATAGATAGGACTATCATAGAGGTTACCAGTATATGCATATAAAAATGTAAGAAGCAGTTATTGATAGGATTTTGCTTGGCAAAATGATGTTCACTAGGTCACAAAATGTTATAAGTAGCTGAACGACTGAAAAATATTTTTATCAGGTTTTTTTTGTTCTCTATAATATAAAACAACACTGATTGCTCATTTGAAGAATTAAGATAATTAATAGCATATTCTGATCACTACTATCCAGTTTAGATCTAACAGAAAATGATCTCTCAACTGTGGGTGTAAAGTAAATTTTCATTAAGAATGCAAATTCTTCAAACACTGCAAAATGTTCTTCAAACATTGCAAAAATAATTAAGAATACATTTACTCCATTTGTGCTATTATTTGCACTACAAAATGAATTTAAATGCTATAAAAGAAAGGGTAGCATCATTCCTGATTTTCTAAAGTACATTATTACCTCCATGCACTATAAAGATAAATAATATTTGCTGATGTCCAAAGGAAATATTACCAGTAGCCATGAGTGTTTTGCAGGGGTGATGAATGGTAAAATGAGAATCGTATTCATTTTTAATTAGTTTATAATATATAATACAGACGTTCAAAAGAAAATAGTAGGAAAATAGAGGAGAAAGGAAAAGTGTAACGCAAGGAAAAAAGAAAGAATGGTGTTGACTTCTGACCCTCTTTGATGCAGTAGAATAAGATAGTAATAGCAATCCTCAACTTTTTATTTTTACATAATAATATAAACTAGCCATTTCTATAAAAACAAACCTATTAATTAATAAAACCCCAAATTAAAGTTTCATTTTTTTCCACCTCAAGCACAAAGTCCAGAAACATTTCCAAGTAGAAATGAAAGGAATTGTATTTTTTTCTTTAATCAAATCAATTTGCCATCTTTGCTAACTCCATCAACTGTTATATATGTTGACAGCAACCATTCATTGTCTAAATCAAAGTTTCCTTCCATTTTTGTGTATAAAGTAATCTTGCTGCCGTCAACATACATAACATCAATGTTATTTTTCCAAGCCTTTTTTCCATTAAACCCAGAAGAAAAGTTTCTGGTTTATCCTTATATTCACTTTGAGAATTTTCTGTATTAAGATGTGAATCCTACTCCAGTATTTCTTTGTTTTATCACATGTCCACCATAGAAGATAAAAGCTGCCTTCTTTACATTTACATTTCCAACATTCATTTGAAATACCTTTATATATTCTTAATAACTGGGATGGGATTCAACCAGTGTTACAACTAGTTCATTTTTTTTAATTTGTCATTTGCTTACAAGATAATAGGTATAAGTAAAAACATAGTTATGAATACATGGATACATATAAAAAAATTAAAAAGTATATAAAAGAAACAAAAGGACAGGGATGGTAGGCATATTGATGCACTTATGCACACCGCCTACAGACCTCTTAGGAAAGGGGTTAGCTCAATAGTAGACAGTCTAAGGTTAAAGTTTTGGGGGTTTGGGGAAGAAACCAGAGAGTCAGATAGAGTATTCCAGACATTGACCATTCTGTTGCTGAAGTTGTATTTCCTGAAATCAAGTTTGGTGCGATTAACCTTGAGTTTGTATCTATTGTTTGCTCATGTTTTGCTGCATGCGCTTTTGAAGCATTTGTGAAAAATCATCAGCTGTGCCGCCCGGACAGCTGACAAGCATGGATGTGCAGCATTTGAAAATCCTCTTCATTCCTGCTTTTTCAACCTCAGCTGAAGTTGAAAAACTAGGAAATAAAGGACAGCCAAGAGCCTGGGTGGGTAGGTGGGCCAGATGACCAGAAGGCCATCACAGTGAACTGATTCAGTGTCAGCTGCACTATGGAGCTACCGGTTCTATAGAACCAGGCCGAACTGGTAGCATCCCACTCCTGCTTGACAACATATCTGGTGTTAAGTAGCAATGATACAAGATTTTATAAAAAATCTTCTTTGAACTTGTAATTTAGTGTAAATATTGGACCTTTCATCCACATATTCTCCCATTGTTCCAGCATTACATTATATCCAAAGTTTCTTGCCAACTGCATAATACAATGCTTTGCATATTCATTATCCAAAATGAGAATCATATACATGACATAAACTTGCTTCTTTCATATGTATGTCATTAAATTTTGCTCTATATATTTGCAACATAAATTGTATCACAACTGCATAATGTTAATTTCATTTTTTGACAAAACCATTATGTCCTTTAGCCATATTTGTAGCCATATTGCATATATTCCATAGCATAAACTGACATTCAAATAATGTGCTTTAAAAATTCATCTTCAAATTTCAAAATGATTCTGTAAATACACTGCATGTTAATTACAATTTATTGAGTAATTAACAATAAAGAATATAATTTGCATATTTTCAGAGTGAATTTAGTGCTGCTAAACATAAGGGTGTATGTATTGGCTATTACAGTATGTAACTCTAAACCCAATGTTGACTAAGGTGTGAGAATTAGTTGAACAGGATGAAAATTTATAGAAAAATTCCAACTTTATAGAAAATCCCAACTTCCCCCATCTGTCTAATTTTGTTGACTATAGTAAGAATTTATTTCAACAATCTATTCTAGAACAATTTATGTTTTGAAAATATGTCAAGCTGTGGAAAAAGACAATCTGTCACATCATTCTCTTATCCCCAAGAAAAATAAACACATAAAGCAGATCTACTGCATCTAATCCCCGCAATTCCATAGTTTCAAGTAGTTTAGACCAGTGGTCACCAACCAGTGGGCCGGAACCGTTGGTGGTCCATGAGAAACTTTTGGTGGTCCGCAAAGAAATGTCACCTCCCAAGCACTTCCTCCAAAGCAATTAATCCAGGTTGCACGGGAACAAAAGGCTGCACAGCCCACATGGCCCGCAGAAACACAAGGCTTGCATCGCTTGCATTGTGAACAACACGAAGTAGTCAGGGGAGGGGGAAAAGGGCAGAAGGAGGGAACTTGCCCCATTTGCCCCACATGCCTAGCCTGGCCACTTTGCTGCTTCTTTCTGCTTTTTTCTTCTGCTTTTGGCTGTGTGCAAAGAAAGCAGCAAAAGTCTTTCTTTCTCTCCCCCAAACTCTACCAGAAATGAACTTTGGGACCCTGCAAGGCGTTCTTCTCCAAGAGGGTGCACCGGCAAAGATTCATTTCTGGTGAGTTTGGGGGAGAGAAAGAAAGACTTCTGCTGCTTCTGCTGCTTTCCTTGAATGAAGCCAAAAGTCTCTCTCCCCCTGAGAATGGAGCTGGAGATGGTATCCTGTGATCCCAAATAAAGAATAATCGATCAGTAGGAAAACGGAGTGGGGAATTTTCCTGCAGAGTTTTTGGGGGATTATCCCAGGGTTTCTGGTCCACGGGATTTATAATTATGAGTTTTGTGGTCCCTGAGGTCCAAAAGGTTGGCAACTCCTAGTTTAGAAAATCTTGAGGTCTCTTAGCAATTGCTTGGAAAGGAGAAAAGATGCTGGGTTCAGTAATGTGCAGCTTGGAAGTTCAGACTGATCACTGGATGATATACTGGATTTTTGAAAAGAAACACCAACACAAAGGCAAAGTACTGCTATACAGCAACACAAGTTCTCTAATTTTTGATCAATGAAATTTTCTCAATACCTTTATATACATACCTCATTTAAAATATGGCTATTTCTTAGAAGAAGTATGACAAGAGGAAAAGAGAAGGAAAAGCCTAGTTCTTGGTGGTTCTTACTATTATACCCAAATAAATTAGTTTTATAGCATGGTTTGACTTAAAGCAGAGGTGGTATTCAGCAAGTTCTGACCAGTTCTGGAGAACCGGTAGCAGAAATTTTGAGTAGTTTGGAGAACCAGCAAATACCACCTCTGACTGGAGATTTTATAGTATCCTTCCCCTGCCACGCTTACCAAGCCACACCCACAGAACTGGTAGTAAATAATTTGAATCCCACCACTGACTTAAAGGATGTGAGACTGTGTAATTTGATAGAGGGGGCTAGCAGGTGGAGGAGATGGGAATAATTGATAAGCCAGAAACAATCAATGATGTGCAGTGATACAACTTGTGTCTATAGCAGGAAAATTGAAATCTTGCCTTCACCTGACCTGCTCCCTTCAACCAATAAAATTAGCATATCAAGACTATTGCAAATACACATCCAGTTCCTGTGGTTCTTCATTTTAGTTTCAGTGGGAAATACCTCCTAAAATTCAGTGGTACATTGGAAGACAATAAAATATGGATTATATGGAGACATAAGATACACCCATTGACTTTGGGGTAGTACTTTCAGGCACATGTCTAAAGAACAGCATGAAATTTTAAGTTATTTACCTGCTTTTATTATACTTATAAACCTTAAACAGCATGAGATTTAAGATTATTTATGTGCAGCTAGATTGAAAATCCATATGAAACTTTCAACATTGCATTCTTTTTTTATTATTATTTCCCTTTGAAGAATCTCGGATAACTTCCAGCTGATCTGCTGGATCTGTAGTACAATTTTCTGTAACTTTCTTTGGTAACTGATTCAGCTTTCTTTTTCCTTCAGTTCCCCCATGGTTCTTGTCCCTTAATAGTTTTTAGAAATAAGCAGCTATTGGTTACATGTCTGGTGAAAAATAAACACACTATTGGTTCATGGGCAGAACAGCATTGTGGGACTCTGGGTTGATTAATGTAGTAGGAGAAAAAATGTTTCAAGATAATAAGCAGAAATACATAATTGACTAGCTAAACATAATTTCTTTGCTTTTTTTAAGAATAGACCTTTCTATTCTTTTCTTTATTTTCCTTAACTTTATTTGCCTTTCTGTTTAATGAATTTATTGAACTTTTATATTAACAGAGGCTTTGTATCTTCCCCTCTGATAGATTCCTGTAAGGTCAAACTTGATTATTATTTAGAAGGAAAACTACTAGGAAATTGCAAGTGTTAAGTTGTTTTTTAAAAAATGGTGAAACATTTCCATATAGCTACCCTTGGCTTTTGACCATTCATTTAGAAACAGTTCAAAATTATGACAGCACTGAAAAAAATAACTTACAATAGTCCTCATACTTATATACTTACAATATCCCCATAGTCATGTGGTCATGTGATTGAAATTTGAACACTTGGCACTGGGAAATGTTTACAATGCTTGCAATGTTCTGGGGTCACTTGATAGCCATTTGTGATCTTCTCAGCTGGCTTCCAACAATCAAGGTAAAGAAAAGAAGCTTAATAATTGTATAATTGTTTTAACTATCATAGCAAAAAAAAAACCACCATAAAATCAGGCATCACTTAATGACTACTGTCAGCTGTTCATCCAATATTGAGGGGGTGAACAATAAGATACCAACTCACTCGTGTAGCTTCAGTGAAGTTTTTATTCTCTCCCACGCCACATCAACAGGTAACAGAGATCAAAATCTGTTAAAGTCAGCCCTGGTTTTCGTTGCAACCCAGAGCTGTATTTATACATGTTGTACACTGGAAAATAACCTAATTACTATAATCACCTTCTGGCCGCCTTTGCTGCCTAACATCCGACATCCTTAAATTAAAGAAACATGGTAACTGTACCTTTCCCCTTATCAGTGATTCCACGCACCTCCATGACAATTCACCCTATCCCCCATTCGCCCCACACCATTATTACACCAACACCCTCTTGATATTCAGCCACGAATCTTCATTATTGCACCACTCCTTGCCAGGAAGTTGATGTCAGTCATTTGAGGAATTCTCATCATAACGCCAACGTGGTAACACAGTCAATGTAAGGTAAGTAAATGACTATGGTCATATCGCATCTTAGCTGTCTTGGCTCCAGTCCCTTCGTCATTGGAGTTGTGACAGGTGGCCCCCTCTACCAAGATTCTGCCTAGAATACAAGAACACATTAGACAAAGGGATAGCGTGTATAGGGGTTACATAACGGGCCCTGGCTTATCGGGATGAAGGTTGTGGAATCTTTGCCTCGGTCTATCTGCACACATATCTGACTCATTCACCCAGGATGCCTCTGATTTGGGATACCCTTTCCATAGCACTAAGTATTGAATAGTATGTCTTTGTATTCTAGAATCTAGTATTTTATCTATTTCGAATTGTTCTGGTTCTCCATGTACTGGTTTTATAGGTATCTTGTCGTTTCTATTAAAACTTGTCTTCAGTAAATTTGTATGAAAAATGGGATGAATCCACCCTAACCATGATGATAATTTGAGTTTAATTGTCACAGGGTTGATTACTTTTACTATATCAACAGGGCCTAAATATTTTGGACCCAGTTTCCGGCTGTTCAGTTTTAATTTGATATATTTTATCTCCCATCTGGAAGGGTTTAGTATCCTGTTGTTTTTTTGTTTGCTTGAGTTTTATATTCTCTGGAAGCTTTTTCTAAGGCTTTTTGTACATTACTCCAACATCCTTGTATTTTTTCTGACCATTCTTTAACACTAGGTGGGTCTTCTTTTTGACAGGTAAACTCCGGAATTGGGCCGAATTCCATACCATATACTATATAAAATGGACTGTACCTGGTACTGCTATGCAGTGCATTATTGTAGGCAATTTCAGCAAATGGTAATAAATCTACCCATTCTCTTTGTTGATGTGAGATATACGATCTTAAATATCATTTGACCATGGCATTCGCTCTTTTTGCGGCTCCGTTTGTGCTCAGGTGGTATGCCGAGCTGTGTCCCTGAGAAGAACCCATCAAAATGAGGAACACCTTCCAAAATCGTGCCATGAACTGCACCCCCCTGTTGGATATTATTCTTCTGGGTGCCTCGTGTAATCTATATACTTGTGTCACAAACATGTCTGCCAATTGTCCTGCCGATGGTAGGGCTTTACAGGGGACAAAGTGCACCTGTTTTGAAAATAAGTCAACTATGGTCCATATTACAGTGTATCCCTTGCTGTTTGGCAATTCAACAAAATCCATGGCTATATCTTGCCATGGATGTGTTGGCTCTAATACTGTTTGCAATAGTCCCATTGGTTTGCCTACTCAAGGTTTAGATATTGCACATACATGGCATGTCTTTACATAGTGTTCAACATCAACCCTCATTGTGGGCCACTAGCCACCTTGGCAGGCTAGGTGTAGTGTCTTTAAAAATCCGAAATGTCCTGCATGTTTTACATCATGACAATTTGTAAGTATTTCATCCCTACATGTGACTGGTATGTACACTTTATTTCCTCTCCAAGTTATGCCATCTTTAAATGAACACAAATGGGAAATTTTCTTAAGCCAATCATCCTTTGCAGTAGCATTTCATATGGTGTCATGGGTTGTTTCCTTTAAGCAAGTCATTTGACCAACATTTTTGGGGTTGAATAATATCTTGTGTTGATTGATATTGAGGCAACCGGGACAAGGCATCTGCCATGATATTCTGTCCTTTCGGTGCATACTTTAGTTTGAAGTTGAATCAATTAAACTACAGGCCCCACCTGACCTGCTTCGGAGACAAGCATCTTGGTTTTTGTAATGCTTCTAAATTTCATTGATCTGTCCACACTTCGAAAACTTCCTGTGCCCCTTCCAGGAAATGTCTCCAAGTACTTAGTGCCCATTTTACAGCAAAGGCCTCCTTCTCCCATATCGCCCAGCCTCTCTCTGTAGTAGTAAACTTCTGTGGTGTATATGCGCATGGCTGTAGTGCTCCAGTTTTGTTCTCTTGTAACAGGACAGTCCCTATGGACACATCACTCACATCTGCCTGCACGACGTACTTCTTCATTGGATCAGGATGTCATAAAATGGGTGCTTGAGAGAATAACGATTTAAATGTTTCAAAGGCTTGTTGACATTGCTCAGACCATTTAACCGGTTAGGTTGGCTTTGGTTTTTCTATTTGTTTCTTTGTTTATAGCAACTCAGTTAATGGCAATGTAATGTGGGCAAATTTAGGTATACATTGTTGATAAAAATTTGCAAAGCCCAAAAAACTTTCTACCTGTTTTCTTGTTTGGGGGATTTTCCATTCCATTACAGCTTTTACCTTCATTGGATCCATCTCCAATCCTGCATTAGAGATTCGGTATCCCAGGTAGTCCAGTTTTGTACAATGGAACTCACACTTAGATAATTTTATATATAATTTGGCATTTAATAATTTAGTTAATACACTCCTCACCAATTGGCCATGTTCTTCCATGGCTTTTGTGTAAATAAGTATATCAGCCAAATATACTAGCACCCCATGGTATAAATGTTCATGTAGGCATTACTTGGAATTGATAGCTTCAAAGGGGACAATTGAATGTTGTTTTCCATTCATCCTCAGGTCTTACTCTCACCCAATAATATTCCTCGTGCAAATCTAATTTAGTAAAGAAACGTCCAGTTGATAAAGTAGCCAACAGCTCACTGATTAATAGTAAAGGGTACAGATTATTGATGCAGACTGCGTTGAATCCTCTGAAATCAACACACAAATGTAGGCCACCATCTTTTTTTTCTCAGAATAGTACAGGGGCAGCTATGTGCGAGCGTCCAGTTTTAATGAATCCCTGGGCTAATTCTTTTCTAGAAAGTTCCGCATTTCTGCCATTTCCTTTGGTGTCAATGCATACATCTGGGGTTTTGGTAATTTTGCACCTGGAATCAGTTCGATAGCACAGTCCATTGGGCGGTGTGGTGGTAGAATCTCACACTTCCTCTCACTAAATACTTCTGTCAAATCCTGATATACTTATGGAAAAGAGGAACTACTATGTTCCTCTATCAAACTGATGGGCTCCAATCTTGAACTCTGTTGTTGTACTTCTGGTTCTTGCTGTGGCAGTTCTGGCCTATAATAAACCTCAACCATCTAAAAACCCCTTACCACCAAATGGTGGGCTTCCAATGATCCAACCATACTAAACCTAAAATAACTGCCTCTCGCATTTCCGATACTACAATGAACCTTAATCGTTCCCAATGGGCTCCAATTTCTAATTGAATAGGAATGGTCATCATCATAGCCAGTACCCCCCCCCCAACAATGACCCATCAACCTGCTCAAACTTCATGGGTGTAGGAAGGGGTTCTAATGGTACATTCAGTTCATCCACAACACGTTGACTAATCAGACATCTGGTACATCCAGTACCTATCGTACTCCATATTGGCCTGTAAGTCCTACATTATCTAACACTATAGGTGTTATAAATGGCCTAACAGGAGAGCTCACCATGGTGCCTTTTTGGCTGTCGTCACCACTGTCACACAGTCCCGACACAACTCTCTGCTGACACTGCTCACTGTATTGCTTTGTCTCTCGTGTGGCTGGAGATATTGATGGTTCTTTTTATGTGACACCCTGTGATTTTTCACAACTACCAACTCCCCTGCCACTATATCCGATTTGTGGAATAATTCTGGAAGGATCCCTCGCTGTTTGCTTCATACGTCCTGTATCTATCATAGGACATTCGAATGCCCTATGTCCCACTATATTACAATGAAAACACCTAAGATTTAAATGATCCCTGGTATTATTGGCTACAATTCCTTGCACATCCCTTCCTATTCCCACATTCATCCCAATCGAACCAGTTTTTCGTGGAACTTCAGATTTCTCTCTAAACTTCTTCAACCCTACGTCTAATTCGACAACAGTTTTATACCATTCTGTTATTCGTTTGGGCATACCCCTGTAGAGACAAGCCTGTCATAATCCTTGATTTAAACTGGCCCTGAATTCCCTAATCAAAAAACTTTCTGGCCAAGTCCACAACTTTCCAGCCAATCATCTGAACTCCCTGACATATTCAGCAGCTGGTCTTCCATTCTGTTTTAAGGCCATTATTGCTTCCTCAGTCTGGTGTACTCTAGACTTATCCTCCAATTGATTATGAAGTGAATCCAAGAATAACCCTACATCAATCAATTCTCTAGCATGGGCACAATGTAGCTCTGTCACCCAATCTGCTGCATCTCCGGTTAACACCCCAGTAATTACTACTATCATTGACCATTGGGAGGGGTAATATGTTGCATATAATTCCAAATTATTTACTACTTGGCTGAGAAATAAAGCTATGCAATCAGGATTCCCATCAAAAGAAGTTTGTAGTGGGGTGGACCCCTTACCATACACTGTTCCCACTGGCCAGTCCTTCTGGGGTATCCCCAAGATCCTTCCTGTGGTTCACGTCAAGGTAAGGACTCTGAACGTTCGCCACTAGATGTCATGTGTGTGGCTCCTCTTCTTTTGGGCTCTGAACCCACCACCACCACACCAAGCGAGGAATTAAACCCGGCTGAAAAGTCATGTGTTGTTCTTCTATGGTTACTATCTCTTTCATTCTGGGGCAGAAAACTAAAGAAAGAAATGTTCTCCATGTTGCTTCCCCAAGAATGTTTGGTGTCATGACTGCTGATACTCAACTCCCCATATTTTACGCGAAGAAGTTCAAGAGTACTAGCTCCAAGGCTGGATGGGGATGTGCTCCAATCATCTCCCTCACCTATCCTCCTTTCTGTCCACTTCTAAAAAGTGTCAGCATGCACAGGGACATGAGCAGGAGACTTACTCTGAAGAAACCCCATGTCCTCCACTAAGTCAAACCCACTCCTCCATTCCGGCCGAGTTTTTGGTCGCACTACCTTTTGCAAGCTGTCATCAGTTCCTCTGTCCGAGCCTCCCGTTCCTTCAGCAGATGGGATATTACCCACAACAACATTAGCGCCATTGGCTCCCAGCTGGCTCTCCTCCTCCTCCTTCAATTCATCCTCCCCATCTTTACCTTCAGCCATAGTTCGTTGCTCCTAGGATTCCAAAAGAGCGGAAGCCTCTGGAGGAAATAAACGGTGTGAAGGGAGAGAGCCGACTTTCTCTGTCAGCTGTTCGTCTGATATTGAGGGGGTGAATGATAAGATACCAACTTACTTGTGTAGCTTCAGTGAAGTTTTTATTCTCTCTCATGCCACAACAACAGGTAACAGTGATCAGAATCTGTTAAAGTCTGCTCCGGTTTTCGTTGCAACCCAGAGCTGTATTTATACATGTTATACACTGGATAATAACATAATTACTATAACCACCTTCTACCTTCACTGCCTAACATCTGACATCCTTAAATTAAAGAAACATGGTAACTGTACCTTTCCCCTTATCAGTGATTCCATGCACCTCCATGACAATTCACCCTATCCCCCATTCGCCCTGCACCATTATTACACTACCACCCTCTTGATATTCAGCCATGAATCTTCATTATTGCACCACTCCTTGCCAGGAAGTTGATGTCAGTCATTTGAGGAATTCTCATCATAACGCCAATATGGTAACATGGTCAATGTAAGGTAAGTAAATGACTATGGTCGTATCGTTGGCTGTCTCGGTTCCAGTCCGTTCATCATTGGAGTTGTGACAACTACCTTACTTGGTGATGAAAATTCTGGTCCCAAGTTTGTAAGTTGAGGGCTACCTGTATTTTTGCCAAGAAAATTGTATGAACATATGCAGGAAGTCAACAAAAGTGAAGCATGATTCAAAATAGAGTTTATTTTTACCTGTAGTTCAAATGAAATGCAGGTAGTAATCACTGACATATAATATATATTTTTAAATTTGGTAGAAATTGTCTATTTAGAAAAATAAAGCCCTCAGTGCTGATTTAAAGGCATATGAGATGATGAAAGAAAAGAAAGTCTTTGTCTAGTGATGCTTGGACAGGAGTTCAATTTGAGATCCCATAGAATTATGTCTTCATTACTTGATTGGAAGCAATAATTAATACATCAGTTCCATTTAGGGACATAGCCATCATAACATCTAGTTTTTCTGTTGCTATAACAGTAATTTCTAATAAAATAAGAATTCTTATTCCCAGACATTCCAGCTCATTTCTCCTTTCTTCTCAGTCATTTCAATCCATCTTCTTAATAACCATACACATGAAACAATTCTAATTAAATTCATTTAACTTTTGCCAACACAGATAAACTTATATGTCTCCCTTATCTTTTTTCTGTTTGTTTGTTTATGTATCTCATAAGGATTCACATTTGGGTAATGAGTTTCCTAATAGACTAGGATGAGGTTAAGAACATCTGGCATGTTATTGTTTTTCTGTTGAAAAATTGACACATTTGAAGCTGCAGCACTGACTTAATGTAGTTTTCTTTCTACATTGGCTTGTTTGTTTGTTTGTTTATATGTATGTATGTATGTATATTTACTTACTTACTTACTTACTTACTTACTTACTTACTTACTTACTTACTTACTTACTTAAGAAGCTGATTGGTGTAGTGCTTATTAAATCCCATTAGGGAATTTGTTGACAATAAGCCATTCTTAGAAATACAATCCACAATAAATAGATTAGATCAACTAAATTAGTGGGTCTTTCAATTATTCAAGATGGTTCAATCTTCCCCACCATAGGGGAGGGGAATCCTTCCCTTGTATGTATGTTAGAAACAACTTTACAATAGAGGAGATTAACAAAAATGACTTATGACCATTTTTCACAATTATGACCATTGCAGCATCCTTGTGGTCACATGATCAAAATTCAGATGTTTGGCAACTGACTCATATTTATGATAGTTGCAGTATCCCAGTGTCATGCATTTGCAACTTTCTGACAAGCAATGTCAATGGGGAAGCCAGGTTAACAACTATTTATTAACTTAAAACTGCAGTGATTCATTTAACAACTCTGTCAAGAAAGGTCATCAAATAGGGCAAACTTCACCTAACAGCTATCTTATTAACACCAAATTGTTTGCTAGCCAAGGCCAATGAGCATGTCAGGGAAAATTCAGTCCTGAAATTCAAAATCAGGATCTTTGGTCAACTGCTTCTAAAGAAAGGTGGGTAATTAGTGCCACTGACTCTAACCTGGAAGATGCTTGCTATAAGGTTTTCTGGCCAGCCAGTGGCAAAGGTTAAAGTAGCTTCAGATTGGCTGTTTTCTGTATATGTGCTACAGGATTCCTTCACCTAAGAAATACTTGGCCAATGCTGCAGAAATTCAGTGTTCCTTTCAACTTGCTGCCATATTTTTCTCTCAACTTCTTTTGGAATGAAATTCCACAGGAAAGGCTGAGAAATAAAAGTGAGCACACTGACCAGTGAAAGCAGTGTTGTTTCACTGAACGTATATAGAAGAATGCTTTACACTTCATTTGAAACTTAGCTGAAATTAAAACACTCCTTTTCAGCTTTGCATAATTTGAGGCTTTAAGCCATAAATCTGGTATAGCAACTCCAGCTATTCACCTTTCATGCTCCCTATGAGATTGCCTGCACTGCTTTCTGAAGCTGGCCAACTTGAAACACTCTCCACATAAAGAAAACATTCCAGATTGGTTCTGTGGCACACCCTGCAGGCAACCTTTCAGAGTTTGCCAACACTCCTCATCCTGGAATCATTTCAGGCCGAACTGAAAGAGAAGGGTCAGCTTTCTAGTGCAGCATTCCTGTGGTGGAATTCAAAATATTTTACTACCGGTTCTGTAAGCATGGCTTGGTGGGTGTGGCTAGGTAGGTGTGGCAGGGGAAGGATACTGTAAAATCTCCATTCCCACCCCATTCCTGAGGGAAGGTTACCACTGGTTCTCTGAACTACTCAAAATTTCTGCTACCGGTTCTCTAGAACTGGTCAGAACCTGCTGAATACCACCTCCGCATCATTCACTAAACAAGGATCTTTTCCTTCCTTGCATTTAAAAAAACCTTATTTCATGTTCCCCTAGTGGCCAATTCTTGAATTTTATTTCATTTTAAAATTAAGAAATCTTTGGACCACAGATATATTTTATGCTCAGATTGAATTTGGACATATAATGCACACATTTTAGTGGTCCAAACTGAAGTTCAAACTAGAGATTTGGGCTACATGAATTTAGATAATAAACATTTTGTATTTGAAAACATCTAATTTGAAAGATGCTGGATTAGAAGGAGGCCATTATGGAGATGGCAAAGGAAGGTTCTTTACAAAACAGTTCCATATTCTAGTTTGTATGCAGGCAACATATGGTCCTTGAATATGTTAAATGTTGACCTAATTGGGTGAGATAATAGAGTAAAATGAGTTTATATCTTATTTTTGTGTAACTATAAACCAAAATCCAGATACTGATGAAAAAGAGGATCTCAAGTAATGCTGCCAATATAGTTTTTTCCCCTTACTTTTAGGCAAAAGAATCATATCTGAAATTTAAAAAAAATCACAATGGGTGAATAATGCTACCACAGATTAATACAAATCATGTTTTTTTTAGAAGAACTCTATCTTAAATATTTAATTTAATTTTTGTCTCATAAAAAACTAAATTTTCAAGTCATGGAATGTTTTTGATATTACTGTATTTTGAGTCACTGTAACATCCCTATAGTTTGCTCTAGTGGGAAACAACTCCTAAATAGGTTATAGCACTGCTGGATTGGCATATTTATTCCACAGAGATTTTCAAATAACAAATGACACATTTTTGCCTTTGTAAAATAAACACTGAAAATTAGTCCAGATTTTGGGGAATAAATTAAACATTTACAAAAGACTTGTTTTGTAACTTTTAATTCAAATTTTATGCACACAGTATTTTTTTTTTTTTTTGTATATATTACAGTGTCAGCTTCAAACTTTTCCACCCGAGTCATCTTTTTCCTTGAAAAATTGCTTTCCGTCACAAAATTAGGTCTTTCTTGTTTGTTCTTTTCCGGAAACCTTTCTCACAATGGTTCTTTATGCTATAAAATCTAATATAGAAAGCTGTTTGAAGTATGTCTAAGTAGCTGTTGTAAGACAAGGAATAAGAATGTACTAGCTGAGACAATCTTTGTACATTTCCTAGAGGAATTGATACACACTGACAGGTCCATAAGAACAAGCCAGAAGAAAACTCTGTGTGTTTGTGGCTTCTGATTGATTTGTAGAGAACTACAGGGAAGCTAGGAATATGATAGGTATTTTTGAAGTTTAGAACATAGAACACGGAATAATAGGGTTGCACAGGACTTTGGAGGTCTTCTAGTCCAACCTCCTACTTATGGCAAGAGATCCTATACCATTTTGGATTTTCTTTGGGCAGAATAAAAGAATGAAGGCAAGTATACATGTCCCAGGATAATGTTGCGGGATCCAGTCTGAGTCAGTCACCAGGAGATTAAATCTTCTGAGCTTTCAGATTTATAATAGAGCCAATCTTCAGGTAATTTCTCTCTCACCAAATGTTATGGAATTCTGACATTCTGGTAGGAGAAAAGTTCCCTGAGAATGGGCTCCAAGATGAGTTCCAAAGCTCGGAAGAATAAACCTCTGGTTCTGGTGACTGACAATATTCCAAGTGTTCACTTACCAAAGGCATTATAAAGTGCTACTAATAGTTTGTGTGATATTGATTCTATTCCTCTGTAAATGCAGCTTAGGACTGCATTGGCTTTTTGGATGGCTGCAGCATGTTGCTGGCTCATATTTAAGTGGTAGTCCATTAGAACTAGATCACTCTCATGGTTATTGCTATTGAATCAGGTTCTACCTATTCTATACTCGTGCATTTGATTTTTCTTACCTAAGTGTAAAACCTTACTATTCTCACCATTGAATTTCATTTTGTTAGATAGTTCCCAGCACATTCTTTGTATCTTAAATTTCTTTCATATGCTCAGCCCTGCTGGTTAAAAGAATTTTATCAACATTAACACAAGCAAGGGCTCCTTCGTTACCTTCATCTCCATCTTGAATTGCTTTCAGAGATTCCATGCAATTCCTTCCTTGAGCAATTCTGATGACCAGCAATATGATGAGTGATGTGTTTCAGATTTGGCTTAATTAAATCTGAATGTTTTGCAAAGATTCTTTTGTGTTAGAAACAAAATATTATTGCCTTCAAAGAAATCAAATCTAAATCTTAACTTTGCTAAAATGTTGAAGTAATTAGTTATTCTTAAGTAGATATTGACTAAAAGAATTCACTATTTTATTTTATTTTTAGTATATGGAAACATTTGACTGAGAGGAGACAAAAAAAAAGTTAGGTAATGATCATGTCTGTTTTAAAATATCTTATCTAATCACGCTAGGTTGTGATTTTTTAAAATTAATTTTATCTTTTTTTAAAGGAAAGTTTACAACACTTTTTAGAACTTAAGGACAATTTTTGTAGTCTGCTGCCTTCTGTTATTATTTTATGATTTCCCATTTTTTCAAGCCCAAAATTATTCTAACTTTCCAGTCTTGTAACTATCAGTTAAATTATTCTTACTTATTTTTTGATGTGTGTCCCCACCCCAGAACTGTGGGATAATATATAATCCCTTAACCATAGCAGTTTGTGAAATGAGTCCTTCATACTTTCCATTCCAGTTCAAATCAGGTTTTTTGGATTGCAATTTGGAGATTGATTTGTTAGTGCATAAACTTTGATCAAAAACCACATCCTTCAGCTATAACATTGTTTGTTTTTGCAATATTTATTTTTATATTTAAAAAAAACATCTCTTTAGGTGAACAATGTGGTTCCAGGTTTTTACATTTCAATACAAACATGTCCATAATTACATATTAAGCTTTCATATCCAATTCCATATCATATTATTACTTGTTTCATTTTTCTTTAAATATTCTCATGCATTATTTTACAATATTTTACGATTTCTATATTCTTTACACATGTTTTCTTATGTCCGTCATATTTGCAAGTTTTATCACATACTATTATTCCATTCATTGTTCAACAAAATTCATCTTAATTCTTATTATCCAAAAGTTATCCCCTTTCATTGACAATTCAAGCTTGCCAGCCCTTTACCTTATACATTTCCCCCATTTTACTCCATTTGACCAGTATAAAAATTTATAACAATATAGCCATTTTTAATTACCCTATTCTACATTAATAACAATAATTCCTTAACTCCTATATATCATATACATATACATATACATAAATGCATACATACATACATACATACATACATATATATATAAAATCAGATTCCACATGGTATTGCCTTTTCTCTATTACATTCTAATTCATATATTTATTCCAAAAACATTTACATAATAAATTTATTTTCCCATTTTAATCCATTCAATTAATTTTGAAAGCTAATAATAATCTTTTCTTTTCAAATCTCATACTCCATATTTACTTTATTCATCACATTGTTAAATATTAATCAATATTCTTATAGCAAATTCTTATTTCAATATCTATTCCAGTTAAATTTTTATCTAGTTTAACAATAATTCTTAATAAAATATCAGTTCCAATCTTTTCTATTTTTATTCCATCTATATTCTTAAATACCACAATATATTTCCATGCAGATTCCCTTTTCCTAATCATCTTCTACCCATCATCTCTTGTTCTCCTGACTATATTATTTTTCTCATCTTAGCTTGCTTTCTGTTTTCTATCATTTTTAGTTCTTTCTCTTAATTTCCCTTATTTTCCCTGCTTTTTCTCTCAATTTCTTACTTCAATTATTTATTTTATCCCCCTCTCTCTTTTGATCTTCCCTCTACAATTCCCTCTTCTGTTGTTTCCTCTTCCTTTGTTTAACCTTCCAGATAATTCCTCATTTGTTTATCACATCAAACCTTAAAATTTTAGTTTTTACTGCTTTTTTGTCCTTTCTTAATGTTTGTTGTTCCACTTGTTCTTTGAAGCTAGTTTCTTCTTTGCTTAACTTCTCCCACTCTGGCTCTCTTTGTTCTTCTTTGATTTGTGTCACCATTTCTACTTTTTCTAGTAAAGTACTCCATGTTTCTGAACTTTCTTTCATTGTTTCCTTCACACTTTGCAGTTCTGAACTTATTTCCATATATATTCCACTCATTTTGTGCACTTCTTCTTTTTCTTCTTTAATATTTGTATCCAATCCAATTATCCAGTAGTTTATTTCAACCAGCATCTTTTATGTTTAATTTTAACAGTCAATAAAAATCTTTGTCTTTATTTCCCAGTTCTATACAACTTGCTCCTTTTCAAACTCATTTTGAAAGCCACCAATCAATCCCGGGATAATATCTTCATATATCTCTTTACTATAATGTTTTAATATTTCACTTTTCAGGGGTTTTGTTGTAATAAAATTCCTCTTATTCCATTTCACATTCCAACCTTAAATAGACCAAACGCTTTACAAAAATCAATGAAATTTTTCCTTTACCATTAGATGGTGCTCTTAATTCAGTTTCCACTTTCCACCTTTTATTTTTCTGCTTTCCCTTTTTAAAAAACTTTTATTAATTAACACAGTCAATTCCAGCATTTAATCAATGCCTATTTAGTGCCAAAATCCAATAGTTATCCAATTGAGTTCCCAAATCGGATATAGTTAAATGTTTTCCTCAAAGGTTTTTCATATCCAATTTAATTCTTTTTCAAAGTCCAAGTTCTTGAGTTTCCAATTTTTCTCTCTCTCTCAAGTCACCATTTCTACAATCTTTATTGAGAATTCTTTCCATTAATTCCATGGTTACCTTTTAATTTCCAGATATTTTGCCTGGTCCACACACTGTTCACTGCCTCACCACTCCAGCACAACCTTATTTCCTCGGTTAGCCTTCCATCTTCAAGATGGCCATTTTAGACCACTGCTACAGTCCACCTTTGGAGGGAGTGTTCCTACCCAGGGAGGGGAGATGTGGCTCCCCTCGACCCAGCAGATGGTCTCCCCCTTTTTCACCACCATTACAAGGTGGCTCCAGCCCCATTTGGGACCCTCCAATGGGTAGAGCATGATTTTAAGGCACACACAATCGTAGACTCTGATCTGTCTTTGAAGGAAGTGCCACTTGAAATCCCTACCAATCCAAATCAGTTTTGAATATCATTCTGCAGGAATTATCTTCATGTGTTCAATCTAACATATAAGGAATATTGAGTAGTCTCACCTTTCTCGCATTCATGTTGGATAGCATAAGTGAAAAACTAGCATATTTTTGTAACATGATTATTTACAGCTTTATATGGAAACATGTTTGAAGCTTTCAACTGCAGACAACCACATTATACACTTGGAAGTCTTTGAAATAATTAGAATAATCATACAAAATTATTCTTTTGATAGATTATTGTCAGCCCTTTGAAATAGTCTAGACAAGAAGCCATGATATCATTACCTTTATTGTAAGGTTATGGTAACAGAATCTTGCAAATCTGACAAAAATAGTTTCCTCTCTCCTATTTTTAGTCTCCTGAAAACAAAGAAGGGTCCCTTCTGAGATATTTTCTATACTCCCATCCCTCATTAGGATTAAGGTTTCGTTTTTAAGACCATTGTTTGCACAGTGGTTCTTCCTCCTCTCTCCAAGGCAATTCTCACTTATATCATATATATAAGGATCAAACTATTTTCTGAAGCACCTGTAGGCCAGACAATGGATGGAAACTGAACAAGGAGAGATTTTACCTGGAAATAAGGAGAAACTTTCTGACAGTGAGAACAATCAACCAATGGGACAGCTTGCCCTCGGAAGTTGTGGGAGTGCCATCACTTGAGACTTTCAAGAAGAGATTGAGCTATCATTTGTCCAAAATGGTGTAGGGTCTCCTCTTGGGCAGAGTGTTGTAAACAAGTCTTCAGTCAGGTCTGCAAAAGAAGCGGGAGACAGCATGACAGCTGATTGGCTGCTGTGTCTGACAACGCACTATAAAAAGGAGTGCTGTCAGATGGGATCAGCTGTCACCTATTGGCCACAGTGTTAGTGCATGGTTTGACATTTTAAACTTTGTTAGCTGTTAATAAAAGGGTTATCCTGAATCCACTGGTCTGTCTTGGTTATTTCACTTTCACTTATTTCACTGTCTCACTCAGAGTAGTGAGACAACCAGCTAGAAAGTCAGAGCTTGTTAGCTGAAGTCACTCAGAGATGTCCATTGCTGAAATGGCAATGGCACTCTCCTTTGCCCCATATCAGTTGGGAACTGATACTTGGGAATCTTATCTTTACAGATTTGAATGTTTTATTGAGGCTAATGATCTGCACAACATTTCACTGGAGTGGAAGAAAACATTTTTCTAGAATATTCGTGGCACTGAAGTTTTTGACATGGCAGCTGCACTCCTATCACCTTAGACAGTCCATGAGGTTTCTTGGGAAACTATGTTGACAGTTTTGGGGAGTCATTACATGCCAAAACCATCTAGAATAACCAGAAGGCACACTTTTCAAAGGTGTTATTAAGCTGAGGACGAGACTATAAGTAAATATATGGCCATGTTAAGGAAATCTGCTCAGCATTGCTGTTCAGAGAATTAGAGAATATCCTTCTGGATCAACTAGTGTGTGGCAAGATCTCCACCTCCAATGATGTTTACTAGCCAAGCCAGACCTATCACCACAAAAAGCTATAGATAAAGCTCAAGCAGCTGAACTTTCAACCCAATCTGCAGCTGAAATTCAGGGAACAGGTGAAACAGTAACACCCAGGGGACAGCAGTCTGTTCATATGGAACAGACTGATTTAGAGAACATGGATCCTGATCAGGATATCTATTACCTCAGGACACCAAAGTCTAAAAGTGAGTCCAATGAGGAAAAACCTCACCAAACAAGACCTCTTTGCATTGGCTGTGGGGGTAATCACCAGAGACAGGCTTATAGATTTAAAAATTCAGTCTGCCTTCGCTGTCAAAAGAAAGGGTGCTTAGCTAAAGTTTGTAGGGCTCTTTTACCACTTCAGAGCTGAAAATTTCAAAAAACCAGGGTAAAAGGAACAGCCCATTACAAAGACTGCTTTACATTAGATAGGCAGGAGAGAAACATTACAGCAGCACTAAGGCAAGCAAATATATTAGGGGGATTTTTTGTGTGTGTGAAAATTGAAAACAGGCCCTGAAAAATGGAAATAGGCACAGGGTCTTCCCTATCTATTGTTTCTTGAGTACTATTAAATGCCTGGTATCACAGATGTCAAAAAGATGGTTACAGCCCTGCAGCCCCCACCTCAGAGACTATCAATCAAATCTGGTGCCAGTCATCAGAATACACAAATTCCAGGTAAGTTTCCAAAATTTTGAGGGGAAACTTCCATTAGTAATTGTGGAAGGCTCCCTTCCCATTTTATTGGGGTTAGATTGGTTTATGTCATTGGGATTGGGAATCAGTGGCATCAATTTCATATAGGAACCTGATTTAGATAATTTGTTACAGGATTTTAAAGATCTTTTTGATGGGACCCTGGGGAAATATACAGGCACCCCTATTTCCTTCAACCTGGATCCTCAGGCTGTGCCTATCAGACGCAAGCCTAGGAGGGTTCCCTTTGCCCTTAAATAAAAAATTGATGAAAAACTGGACAAATTAATATCTCAAGGGGTATTGGAACCAGTTGATTACTCAAAAAGGGAGACCCTAATGATAACACCTGTGAAGGGTGATGGATTGGTACGAATCTGTGCTGATTATAAATGTACAGTCAATAAAGCACTACAGGTACACTCTTACCCTGTGCCTGTGGTTCAACATTTAATACATTCCCTAGGTAACAGCAAGATTTTCACCAAGTTAGACATTTCACAGGCTACAAACAGTTGCCTGTGGATGACATGACCACGATTATCTCACACAGAGAGAGGCTTTTAGGTGCAAGCACCTCCAATTTGGAGTTAGTGTGGCCCCACCAAAGTATACCATACTTTGATGAGATATTGATAGCTGCCACATCTCTAAAACAACTTTTTGATAATTTACACATCATTTTCACTAGGCTTCAAGAGGTAGTACTCAAAGTAAACAAAGATAAATGTAAGGTGGGGGTCAGCAAGATAGACTTCCTAGGCTATTCCATTGATGCTGCTGGTCTCCATCCCACTGAACCTAAAGTCACTGCCATCCATAAGGCACAAATTCCCCAAAACAAAACTGAGCTTCAAGCATTTCTGGGGCTTTTAAACTTGTATGCAATCTTTTTACTTCACAAGGCAACTCTGGCAGAACCTATACATAGATTACTAGATAAAAACACACCCTGGGTCTGGGGCCAGAGGCAGGGTGCAGCATTTCAGGCTGTAAAATCTCTTCTGACCTCAGATAGTGTCTTAATCCAATTCAATGAGGAGTTACCTGTTGTATTAGCATGTGATGCTTCCCAAATAGAATCGAGGCAGTCCTGAGCCACAAATTTCCCACTGGCAGAGAAGCCCCAATAGCCTTCTCCAGAACTTTTGCTGCTGCAGAGCAAAAGTTCTGGAGAAGACTGACAAGGAGGCTCTTGTCTAGCCAGACTGAAAAGGAGACTCTTGCTTTGGTGGCTGGTGTAAAGAAGTTTCATGAGTACCTATATGGCAGACATTTTGAGCTCATGACAGACCACAAACCATTACTGGGTTTATTAGCTGGGGACAAGCAGACATCCCAAGTGTTCTCACCATGCATGATTCTTTGGATTGTGTTCCTGGCTGCCTATAATTACACATTAACACACTGGGCTGGAAAGAACTTATGTTATGCTGATGCATTGAGCTGCTGCCTTTTGCCAACTATTGTCAATGACCCAGCTCCTGCCTCATTTGTATCACTGATAGATGAATTCCAGACCCCAATTACCACATCAGATGTTGCCAAGACATCTACACAGTACAAGGTAATCTCACAGGTGTTGGACTGGGTTAAAAGAGAGTAGCCCACACAGCCCAATTCTAAAAAATCCCAGCCTTTCTTTGTACAACAACATGAGCTTTCAGCACAAAGGGGATGTTTGTTATGGGGGTGCAGAGTAGTGATACCATCCACCTTATATTAGCAGGTATTGGAATCTCTTCATGAAGGGCACCCTGGAATTGCTAAAATAAAAGGCCTAGCTCAAAGCTATGTATGGTGGCCCCAACTAGATAAAGACATTGCTAACTGGGTGCCAGCCCTGCCAAGTCTCACATCCTGCACCCCCAAAAACAACACCTACTGAATGGGAGAATCCTAAAATGCCTTGGTCAACGGTACCTATAGACCCAGCAGGTCCATTTCAGCATGGAACTTTTCCAGTAGCTATGGACACTTATTCTAAATGGTTGGAGGTTGTGCCCATGTCATCCACCACTTCAGATGCTATCATCAGAACTCTTAAAAAGTTATTTGCAACACATGACCTACTAGACCTTCTGGTGTCAAATAATGGTCCTCAATTTACTGCTTGTGGGACTGGGTATCAGACATGCCCTCTCAGCCCCTTTTCATCCCACATCCAATGGGCAGGCAGAATGCATAGTGAGGTCTAGCAAAGAAGCTCTGACCAGAATGGGCCCAGGTGATTGGGAATACAAGGTGGCTAAATACCTGCTGTACAGCATGTTACCCCAAGCCTTACCATGGGTTACAGTCCAGTAGAATTATTAATGGGCCGGTGCCTCCTAACCCATTTATATAGGCTGCATCCCAATTATGCCCCTGACAGGACCCATGAGCCAAACATGAACCTCAGAACATTTACAGAGGGTGATTTGGTTTTTGCCAGGAACTATGAGGAAACGCCATTATGATGCCCAGAAAGGGGGTAGGCATAACTGGACCCCGTTCTTACAGGATGTTATTGGATGATGGGAGGTTGTGGCATCGACACATTGACCAGTTGAGAAGTCACCCAGCTGAGCCTAGAAACACCAAGGAGTCTAACAATAATGCAATGTCCACACCAAGGCTGAATACACCAAACCCCTGCCACACTGAGGCCATGCAGGACTTACCATTGCATCTGGAGCCAGGCCTTCTGGAGTGATCCAATGGCAATATTCCATCTGCTGCTAAGTCCAGCACTCCCAATAGAGTGGAAGCTTCACCAGGAAACAATCCACAAGGGCCGACAAACTACAACTTAGCAACCAACTATCCAAGTGAACAAACTTTGAACACTGCAAAGATCTTCGAGGAGCAGGCGATGCCCTGTGTATCTCCAGGATTATGCATGTGCCATCCAAGGAGAGAGGAGTGTTGTAAACAAGTCTTCAGTCAGGTCTGTAAAACAAGTGGGAGACAGTGTGATAGCTGATTGGCTGCCGTGTCTGACTGCGTGCTATAAAAGGAGCGCTGTCAGACAGGATCAGCTGTCACCTGTCAGCCACAGTGTTAGTGTGTGGTTTGACATTTTAAACCCTGTTAACTGTTAATAAAAGGGTTATCCTGAATCCTCTGGTCTGTCTCAGTTATTTCCACTTTAATTTAACACAGGGGGTTAGACTAAATGACCTACAAAATCCCTTCCAACTCTGATTATCTATTATCTGTTATCTACTCCACAGTTCATGTAGAATGATGTATTTCAATATTTTGTTCTGTATTCTGCTATATAAACATATATTAGTTGTATATAGAATTGTTGTATTTGGCAATATGGAGGACAGTTTTAATGGCTTAAATTTGTAATTTGTAACACATTTTGAAGCACTGGAATAGAACAGAAAGTCTATATCAATTGTCTGCATCATGTTTTCAGTTCTAAGTGTAAATAAACAATAATACAGCACTAATCATTGTGACTGGTAAGGATAGAATTTTACTCTAAAATAAAAACATTGGTCTTTACTGCACATAGCCAGAGGTAGTATTCAGCAGGTTCTGACCAGTTCCGGAGAACCAGTAGCGGAAATTTCGAGTAGTTCAAAAACCGGTGGTAACCTTCCCCCAAGAGTGGAAAGGAATAAAGATTTTACAGTATCCTTCCCCTGGAGTGGGGTGGGAATGGAGATTTTACAGTATCCTTCCCCTGCCATATACACCAAGCCACATCACCATTAGAACTGCAGAAAAAACAATTGCTACCAACCTGCCTTCCATTGGGGACCTGTATATTGCACAAGTCAAAAAGAGTGAAAATATCTACAGACTCTTCACATCCTCGACATAAATTGTTTCAAATTCTACCTTCTAAATGACATTATGGGGCACTGCACATAAGAATAACTAGGCACAAGGACAATTTTTCCCCGAATGCCATCCCTGTGCTAAGCAACTAATTCCCACAACACTGTCAACTTATTTAATAAGACTGTATTACTATTATTCCTCTATTACTAGATTATAAACACTACCTAATACCTACCTCTTTCCACTTATGACTATAACCGTGTTGCTTGTATCTTTACTATTTATATTGTTTTATTTGTCCCCTAGTATGCTTTGATTGCTTATTAGTAACCTATGATTATCACTAGATGTTGTATTTATGATTCTTGATGAATTAATTTTTTTCCTTTATGTACATGAGAGCATATGCACCAAAGACAAATTCCTTGTGTGTCCAATCATACTTGGCCAATAAAGAATTCTATTCTATTCTATATTTTAAATGTAAAAATCCATGCAACTATTTCAGAAAGTGCCAAGGAGTCCTTTTTATAAATCGGTTCAAGATTTTTCTTTAAAAGAAAAAAAAATTTAAAAAAGTTTTTTTAAAACTGCCTATTTTATCAACATAGTTAATTTAGTTAAAATAGTTGATTAACTGAAAAACAGTAGCAATGTATTAAGACTATTGTTTTGCTCTTCCCTCCAAGCTTATTTATAACCTTTTTTGAACATCTTGTCTGAAACCTCCTGTTCTTTTAACTCAGAAGTTAATGCTTCCTGATCACTTGATCATAAAACCAATTTATGATCTGTCATGACTGAAGTCATGACAAATGATTAGACAGAGGATTATGCTCTGGGCCACAGGAATCATAATTTCTTCATAAAATGATGGAGTTGGTTGACAGAACTATCATATAGCTATGACAATGACTCAGTTGTTTTACAATATGTTTCGCTCACAATATCTTTTAAAAAAACCTTTCTCTTAGAAATATTTTCATGTCATATTCTAATTGGTGGATTATTTATGGGTATTTATCAAATATATATATAGTAACTTAAATATAAAAATTCTACCATCACAGATTGCTGGAAGTTAAATTTAGTCTGTATCTTATTCAAGCTGGGAAAGAAATGCAGGGAAAGGAAAAATAATTTTGAGGCAGGCTGCAGTTGAAAAGGAGGTTTCTGTTTTTTGCACCAGTAACAACAGTGACAACAGCATATATTCCTGGGTTCTGCTGGCAAATAGGGGTTTTGAGTGAGTTTTTGGACCTTTTTTTATTTATATGTCATCATCTGCATGAAAATGTGTTCTTTCTGGGTTTGTTTGTGTTTTAAATTCTGCTGTGAAATTCCTTTTGTGATGTTTGAGGTTGTGACTGGCCCAAGAGGTGAAGGGAGATGAAAATCTTAAGGTGTTTTGTTGTCTTGATTTAATCTTGTTAGCCTAATCAATTTCAGTTCCTGGTCTATTCTGCTGTCTATTTGGAGAACTCTTTAGCCAAGCCCATTTTACTATGTATACATTGTTTTGTGAATGAAACTTAGTTTCTTTAAGCTTTGCCTACAGACTGTTTTAGTGGAGGAAAGACTAGGACTGCTTTCTGTCCTTGTTAAGGAGATTTTTGTCCTCTTCTCCTTCAGGGGAAATATTCTACTCTGCTTCTTTTCTTGTTCTGTGAAATATTTTATTCTGCGGAGGGCGGCCCTTTTTACAAGATTAACCAACATAGAATTTGTTCTTAACAGATATTTACAATTATTAAATTAAAGGATTGAATCAAGGGATTATTCCAATTGATAAATTGCCAGCTGAACTGAATTAATATAGAGTATCTGTCAATTGTACTGATAGGAATTAATATATCTGTCAATTTCAGCTTGAGATGTTTTCCATTTGGAATATTAATGCTTTGTATAGATTTTTTTAAATATAGTCCCTTTTGAGATGGTTATAGGCTCTTATTTCAAGTTATATGTGCTTAATTGAATCATTAAAATTAGTAGTGTGAAATACAGAAGTACATTAATTCCTTAAACTAACTTATATTTTCATAACCTGAAACTCATTTATTCATCTTCATTTGAAATGCTAGAGGCCAGGAGTATATTGCAATTTTCTCTAACAACAGAATGCCCATTTGATACAAATTATTCTAATTGTACAGTCAAATGTATGCTTATCCTTTTTGAAAAACTGGGTTGCAGTATTTATGGGGCTACAGAACCACACAGGTGAATCTGGTTGCTTTTTTCAAGAAGTTTTCTTTTCTTTTGCTTTCATTTAGTTTCTGCTCCGCAATAGCAGAAAAAATTGCTGTCAGCTTTCAGCAGTTGGTTAGAAAGTTCCTTCATCAGTTTAGGGCAGTGATTGCCATCCAGTGGGCTAAGGACCACAAGAAAAATTTGGTGGTCTGCAGATAAATATCACCCCCCCACAAAGCATCCCCCAAAGCAACTAATCAAGATGCATGGGAACACAAGGCTTGCATTGTTTGCATTGTGAACAACACAAGGTAATGAGGGGAGGGGGGAAGGGGAGGGGGGAACTTGCCCCACTCTCCCCAAGCACCTCGCCTGGCCACCAGGCTGCTTCTTTCCACTTCTTTCTTCTTATGCTTTTGGCTGCACACAAGGAAAGTCTTTCTTTCTCTCCCCCCCAACTCCACCAGAAACGAATCTTTGGGAACCTGTAAGGCATCCTGCTCAAAGAGGCTGTGCCAGTGTGACAAGTCTCACAAAGACACATTTCTGGCAGAGTTTCAGGGAGAGAAAGAAAGACTTCTGCTGCTTTCCTTGCATGAAGCCAAAAGTCTCTCTCTCTCCCTGAGAACAGAGCTGGAAATGGTATCCTGCGATCCCAAATAAAGAACAATCAATCGGTAGGAAAATAGGGTGGGGAATTTTCCTGCAGACTTTTTTGGGGATTTTCCCAGGGTCTCTGGTCCACAGGATTTAAAATTATGAGTTTCGTGGTCCCTGAGGTCCAAAAGGCTAGCGACCCCTGGTTTAGGGACATAGCTTGTCCACTCTTGTCCTAGAAAAAATGCAAATGTTGTAATGTGTGGATACATGATCATGCAGAGTTATTTTTAAAACTTTTTTAAAAAAAATATAGAATCAAATTATTAACAAATATATTAACAAATTCAAGTATCAGGTTTGATTTGATAGATATCTGAATGTAATCATCACATATATAATTCTTCTAATAATTTTGCTGTAAGTCTGTTTGACTATGATTATATTCATAATATATATATAATTTTATTGAATTACCCTATTTTAGGGACTTGCACAAGATATTAAATGATCAGTTTACTAAATGGCTAGGCTTCAAGATAAATCTTCAGAATATTTCTCATAGTGTACAAATACAGGCTCTAGATCTTCATCTAGTTAACAAAGCCAAAATGGAATTCTTAAAACTATGGAGTCTTGGTGTTCTCTCTTGCACACTCTGCTAGAAGAGAGTAAAATTTGCTGTTTATATACAGTAGGTTTTCCCCATCATCATTAGAAGTGGTTTGTTTTCTCCTTGATTGACTCATCTGTTTACTGTTTCCTGCTTATTTGGGTGTTCACAGTTTACCAAATGAAGTAATTTCTCAGTTGAAACAATTTTCCAGTTAAAATTACTAGGATTTCCCCTATTCTTAAGGGAAAATATTACACTGATTATATTAGCAGAACAATTTTGTATTCTTTGGTGACAAACTTGTGTTTGTATATTTTGGCATAAGGTTCACTGAATTTATAAAATTTTAACTCTGTTGAGAGAGTAATATTGTAATAAAATGAAGCATCCAACATATACTGCAAACAAAAACTCTTAACCAGTATTTTAGAGTTAAGAGTAACTGTGATACCCATAGGGAGATTTTTTTTTCATAAATATAAGAGAAAAATCCTAGATTATCTTAGTAGCATTTTAATTGTTATAGAGGGAGCTTAATGTTTGTTAGCACGTATGATGTGTCATTTCTCTTTTTTTCCTTGATTTAAAAGACAATATGATTTCATGATAAAGATGAAGAGAAAAAGTACAAATGTCAACATTTTAAAATGTTTAAAAATATGAACTTTTTTGATCATATTAGAAAATATGGCTTAAAATTTAAATAAAGAAAGCCTGAAATTTATTTCATAAGGAAAATAACTCAGTGAATTCTGTCAAAAAAGACTAATTAAAATGTTGACAAGAAATATATATCAAATATTCACCAATGAAAATCAAGTTTAGATTTATCTGCCAAATATTATGATCTATTTTTAGCTACGTATTCATGCATAAAGTCTCAATGCATTCAAGTATTGGGAAAAGAGTCAAAGTATACATAGTCTTATAGGACAAATACATTTTAAATCAATATATATATATATATATATAAAAATAGCAAAACTTACTCAAAATAACACATTATCTAATAAATCTACAGCATATTCTCTGAAGGGTCTAATATACATAAAAATGTTGTTTTAAAGAGTAGAGAACACTAAAAACAGCATACTAACCAGAGGTGGTATTCAGCAGGTTCTGACCAGTTCTGGAGAACCAATAGCAGAAATTTTGAAAAGTTGGAGAACTGGAAAACACCATCTCTGCACAGAGATATTAAAGTATCCTTCCTCTGCCACATCCACCAAGCCACACCCACAGAACCAGTAGTAAAAATATTTGAATCCCACCACTGACACTAACAAATAGCATACCATAGGTTTTCAAGAAAAGGGCACAGAGACAAATTCAGTAGAATTTACAAAATCAAGATAGTGGTTGCAGAAGCCCTTTTTCCTTTTTGTACATATCATATCCAATTTGTCCTAGTGTAATGAATCAAAATGCCAAATTTTTATAATAAAGAGCTAAAATTCAGAGGTTGCAGGCATGTTTATGATGCTGAAGGTATCATAAATGCAGGATCATTTTGTGCTCCAATTCTCCATAATAGATTCTTTAATATTTTCATTTTTAAAAATAGAACATTAGAGGATTTTCTTAATGTATACTAATTAGACTTAACAAAAAAAATAAGGTAGCTGTATGACACTTTGAACTGTTCATTACTTTCACAATAATATGTATCAATAAGAATGAAAGGCACTGTACAAAAGTTTAATTAAAATATATTGGGGATTTTGCTGGAAACCTACAGTAAAGGCAGTGGTGGGATTCAATAATTTAACAACCCTAATGATTTCTTCCAACAACCAGTTCACCCAACTGCTCAGAAAGTTAACAAGCGGTTCTCCTAAAGCGGCGTGAACTGGCTGAATCCCACCACTAAGTAAAGGGAATGTATTTAATTATACATGTATTAACTGCAGTTATTTGCACAAAATTGGAAAAGTGATGAGATCCCTATAGATGAGAATATGATTAGGAAAATATTAGAATGTGCAGAAATGAATAGATTAATGTCTGCTATAAAGGAGAAAAACAAATTGAATATTACATGACATGGGGGTTACTTTATGGATGGTTGGAGAATAAAAATAGAAGTGAGAAATAAATGGAGATTAGTGAAATAAAAATATATGTTAAGATAGAGATGTAAACAATATAATGATTATTATATATTATATATATTTTATTATTATCATATTATATATTATTATATTATATATGGTTAAGATTACCATACTCAATATATTTTCATTAGAAGATATGTTAAGAGGGAGATGTGAATAGTTTTAATGCTGATTATGAATATTGTAGGATTACAGAATTATTATTAGTGTAATTAATACTGTAAACTTTGATTTGATTGCACAGAGACATTTATATCCAGATGACACACTCTTTAATGGAAGATGATATGTTCAAGTTAAAAAAATAAAAAATAAAATAAAAAAGGTTTAATTAAAATGGTATTGTTCACATCAGTGTTTGAACTATATTCTCAAATTGTTACAGTCTCTCTTTTTCTCCTCCTTTAACTTGATTGCTTAAATAAACAAAAACCTTATGAATATAGTTCTAGCAGGTGACTGACCTGCTAAAGAACTAGCAGCTTTTCTCCCTGATTGCATTCTAATCAGAACACCTGAAACATAAACTATATTGTAACTTTTTGAAGGGAAGGGGCTAATCTGAAACCTGCTGCTGGTTTACTACCAGACTCCTGCCAATTCTGATAATAGCTCATACTTTACAATGATTTCGGAGAGATTGAGATGTCATCTTGAGACTCAAGATTCATGATCCCTTGCATAATGGGAAACTAGATAAGGGTTTCTACTTTGCTGAAACTTTTGCTCATAAAATGTAAATGTGGAGTTTGTGGAGTTTTCTCATTCAGAAGCAATCTTTCTTCATTGTCTCTTGGATTGGTATTAAAAAAGAGGGTTAATCTGCAGGTTCTAATCTGAACTTCATGTTTTCCAATATCCATGAAGTTATGGCACAGAGGTTTACAAGTAAAGAAACCAAATTCTAAAATAAACTGCTCTCCTGGGTTGGTATGTTGCTTAGCATTTGGTAATTTCCCTCTTCATTTCTCAAAGGCTAAAAAAGAGTTTCTGGTTTAAAAAGACACAAATATTTTTGAGAACATTTTGAGAAATTCATAGCTTGTCCATATTTTAATATGTTTAATACATCAAAGATTACAATAGAAATGAGATAAAATCAGAGATGGTATTCAGCAGGTTCAGAAAGGTAATGGAAATTTTCAGTAGTTCGGAGAATTGGCAAATATCACCTCTGCTCCCATCTATTCTCTGCCTCCAAGTCCCAGCTGATTGGCTGGGTCTTCTTTTGTTGCCCTGCACAGGAGAATGGAGCTGGAAAGCAAATTAGTGGGGTGAGGAGGGAATAGGATTTTGAAGTAACCTTCTCCCAGGATTGGGGAGGGAATGGAGATTTTACAGTATCATCCCTCTGCCATGCCCACCAAGCCAAGCTACGCCCACCAAACCATGCCCACAGAAGTGGTTGTACAAAATTTTGAATCCCACCACTGGATAAAATGGAGTAAAAAAAAAAAAAGAAGTCAACTGATTTGTTTATCTAAAGATCATTAGTTTAACATAATCAGATCACAGTTCATCACGAGTACTTGATACATGTTGAATGAAGGTGGGTTTTTTCCAATTATAATTCAGCAGCCAGTCTTTGCATGCTCAGAACTGTCTAGATAATTATGGTTGTCAGAACTTGTAGTTAGGGGTGCTCAAAGATTGCTGTTTTCAAGCTCTCTCACGCCTATCTCCCAGCTACTACCACTTGATGAGTGCTGACAGTTCTAGGGAAAACAGATCAACTAATGCTCTGCTGCCCATCCACCACAGCAGTTAAGTATGTAGCATCCAACTTTCTTTTAGATATTTGGAAGCAAGTTGAGGGAGGGGTGATGCCTTCATATTGTCTTTTATGTGTTTCCATTATTGGAAAGCAGAAGCTGAATCTGATGGATTTTTACCCAGATCCAGGACCATAGTGCTTTGTTCTTAAAAGTATTGATTTCTGGAGGAAAAAAAGCTTGGGAAATGCTGTCATCCATGACAGAAATCTCTGAAGTTTAATGCGTTCCATGATTGATACCTCTGCAATTTAGTTGACATTTTATTCTTTGAAAATAATCCAATTCAGAAAAATCTAGAATTTGTATAGCTTTTAAGGTTCAAACAGCTTCTTATGTAAAGTATCTCTTCAAAACTAAGCAAGTACTAGGCTTACAAACATGATTACTCAGAAAAGCTAGCAATTATCTAATTTTTATTAACTTACTAATTTTTCTTTATTGAACAGTGGTTCTGAAATAGAGGCTTTCAGAATATAAATTAAAAATCTTAGTTTTTTGTATCTTTCAAAAATGTTCTCATTTAAGAACCTGTGTGCGTACATATATACATACACATAATTTATTTTATTTAACATTTTTTTTAAAATTCTGCTTGTTTTATAATTTAATATTCATTTGCTCATTATCAGATTAAAAGTTGTCAACAGGTCCGTACTACAAAATTATGGAAGTTTTCAGATATTATCTGTTATATCTGGGAGGATGGTTCAAGAATGGAGGCAAGACTCAGATAGTAACTAAAGCTCTTTATTTGTGACTTCAGATCTGAGCAACTAACCCCAGCCACAGCAGCCCCTTATATAGGGCTGGCTGTGGCTAGGCAGCCAATGAAGGCGATTTGAGTTTGCCGCTCTTGGCAGGGCCAATCACGGCAGCCCGTTTACTGGCCAATCGCATCAGTCTATGGCGACCAATCACGATTGGCTATTTGCGGGCCAATCAGAGTTGCAGGCTTTCGAGCCTGCTAGTCCGGAACACCCCTCCCCTCTCGGTTCCATTTAAGGGGTGGAGTAATATAGTCTCTCCATCAGGCTTTGAAAGATGCCTGGGGCTACGCTTACACCAAACTGGAGCCTGTTGCATTTGAATGCACCACGATGTGTGACTATAGTTTGGGCTTCTGCAGTCTCGGGATCAACTGGTAGCTGTTGATACGCTTGGGCCAGATCTAATTTTGTGAATATTTTGCCACCCCCAAGTGAATGCAGGAGATGTTGAACAACTGGCACTGGGTAAGCGCTCTGCTGTAGCACGTGGTTGAGGGTGGCCTTGTAGTCACCGCAGATTCTTATGGACCCGTCAGGTTTTATGGGGGTGAAAATTGGTGTCTCCCATCGGGCGTGGTCAATAGGTTCTAACACGCCTTGCATGATTAATTTGTCCAGTTGCTCGTCAATTTCGGCTTTAAGAGCAAAGGGAACTCGGCGTGGCTTTAGACGAATGGGTACTATGTCGGGGCAAAGATTAAATGAAATGGGGGACCCCTTGTACTTGCCTAGGCTTTCGTTGAACACTTCTTGGAAGTCGTGGACGATGGCCGCCTCCCAGTCATTGTCTTCAGTGTGATGGGTGCCAGCCATTCCGATTCCTAATGGCGCGAACCACTGAAGACCCAATAGACTTGGCCGGTCTCGGTCTATGATGGTGAGTGGTAGAATTGCCTTATGTCTCCTGAACGAGACCTGCACATGGCAGGTACCTGCGACTGGAATCCGGTTGCCTTGATAGTCTTTTAGTATGAGTCTCTGACTGCTGAGGTCTTGGCGTCGGATGTTGGGGATTAGCTGCTTGAGTGTTCTCCAGGATACCATGGATAGTGATGACCCAGAGTCGACTTCCATGTTGCACGGTTTGTTTTCAATCGTGACCTCTACTCGGATCTTTTTAGTGTCAAGTGATGAAGTGTGGCCGTTGATGATGGTTTAATGAGCCTCCTCTCATCTGGGGGCGTCGTTAAACCTTCGGGGTCTGCTGTACCAGTTCCACTGGTTGCTAGGGCAGTCCCTCTGCATGGTGGCGTTGCCATCGTTTCTCTTTGGGCTTCTCCCTCTCCGTCTGGGCTGGAATTTCTCTTGTTTCTGCATACCTTTGTGATGTGTCCCCGTTTCTCGCAAAAACAGCATATGGCACCTAAGAATCTGCATTTGGATCGGGGGTGGTTTCCCCCACATCCGGCACATTGGTAGTTGGACTTGTGACCCCGCTGGTCCCGTTGCTCACGTTCTGACCGGAGCCTGTGAACTTCTTCTTCTTCGCTGTCTGAGGATGACCCGCTGGTTCGACGCATTCGTGCTGCCAATTTACGAGTGGCTTCGGCTGCTGTGGCGTCTGCTATGGCATCTGCAAGCGAGATGTCCCCCTTGGCCATGATCCTGCTCTGGACGGTGAGGTCTCTGAGGCCAAGGACGATGCAATCTCTCATGGCTTCTTCGAGGTTGGCGAAGCCATACAAACCACCCAGGTTCCTCAGGTCTGCCACAAAATCCCCAACGCTCTCACCTTCACGTTGGTCCCTCTGATAGAACTCATGCCTGCGAATGAGAGTTGGCACGGCTGGGGCGTAATGGTTGCTCAGGATGGGAGCAAGGGTGTCCCAATCCATGGTCTTAACTTCAGCTGGCTTGGCTAAGGCTTTAGCCATCTTGAAAACAGCTGGTCCACAATGGGTTAGAAAAACGGCTCGTTTCTTGCTGGGCATGGCATCTTTGAGGTTGTTGGACTCCAGGAACATTTGAAATCTGTCCATGTATGAGTCCCAATCTTTGCTAGCTGGATCGAATGGTGCGGGTGGTATAGCGCTGCTGGCCATGTTGCTGTCATTGCGCTCTGTCAGCCATGTGCTCCTTCGGCTAGCTCAATTTAATAGCTTCTGTTGCCTCCGCATCCCATCCTCGTCGCCAGGGTTATATCTGGGAGGATGGTTCAAGAACGGAGGCAAGACTAAGATAGTAACTAAAGCTCTTTATTTGTGACTTCAGATCTGAGCAACTAACCCCAGCCGCAGCAGCCCCTTATATAGGGCTGGCTGCGGCTAGGCAGCCAATGAAGGTGATTTGAGTTTGCCGCTCTTGGCAGGGCTAATCGCGGCAGCCCGTTTACTGGCCAATCGCATCAGTCTATGGCGACCAATCACGATCGGCTTTCAGCGGGCCAATCAGATTTGCAGGCTACGAGCCTGCTTGTCCGGAACATTATCAGATATTGATTGTTCAGAATTCAGAACAATGAATTCCATATGGTACCTGTTGAACCAATCTAAATATTCCAGAGTTACTGAGCTGCTGATGTTGCTTGTTAATTTAATTCTATAGAATTTTGACAGCCTATTATCTCAATGAAGAAAATAAATTCTTTAAAAATAAAATCTATAATCCATTTTGAACAAACTGGCTATAAAAATAGAGAGGCTTTGCTTATTTGTGATTACTTCTTTCCATTACCTTGCTTTATTGTTTGATAATAATCATTCTCCATTCTTATTTTAAAAAGTAATAAATCACACACAATATCCTTAAATCAATAGTATAAAATTCTTTTTATATTTATGTTTAGAAATAGTTCCTAATGACATCTAATGTAAAATTTGTCCCAGTTCAATATGAGACCTATGGCCAATGAGTTTAGTTTAGACTTAACAGGAGAGAATTACTAGATATGTCTTTTTGGTTCATCTTTTCAAAGATATTCCTTTAACTAAACAGAGCAGCAAAATTTCCATGGGCTGATTGCCATTGTTTTGGTTTAAAAATTAATGAAGAAAACATCATTTTATTAAAGAAGTAAGATTTGTAGTAAGGTAATTATACATCTTTTTAACAAAGGATGCTTTTGATATCACCATATGTAATCTGTCATTTTCTAAGAATACTCTAACATTTTCACTTGGCATAAAGCAACACACTACTTTCACAAATAAGTGTTGTTGTTGTTTTCAGATAAATCAGCACATTCTCCATAATTGGTACCTGTGCTTTATGTACAGTGAGAGCAAAGGATGACTGTATTGAGAACTATGTCTGTTGAAAGCTTAGTCTTCATTTTCTAAAAATTGAGCATAATTCTTGGAATCATGATAATGTCATTGTCATGACATTGTCCAATTATCCTTGTTACAGTGTAATTCTTGTGAAGGTCTTCGATAATCATTCACATTCCATTGCAAAGCCTAGGAAGATTCAAGCTCTTCATTAAAATGATTGAATATCTTATATTTCATTCCAGTTTATGTAATGGCCATTCAGAGAGTTCAAACTGAAATAGGAATTTTGTTGGAAAACGAGTGGCATTAGCCACTTCACTGAGAACATTGAAGAAGCAATGGTTTTTTTTTTTCATATTTCAGGCAAGCATTTAATGCATACATAATTGATGCTTTTGTGTTTTTGTTTTGACATTAGAAAAAGCATTTTTATTCATGTTAACGGGTATTTTGAATCCTGAATGTACTTTCCTACCACCAGGCATCATTGTTGCTGCAATATTGAATCATGCTACAGTAAGAGCAACATGTCTACCTACTGTAACTCTAGTGAGGATCAAGTGGTAACAAGTGTCCTTCCCATTCATCCTAGTGCATTACTGAAAATTATTGAAAAAAAGTTACTTTGCAAGCACTTACCCACATAATCATATGCTGCTTTTTGCTCATTAATCAGTAGGGGTTCATTATAAAAATTGCTGCTGTTTATCTCTGTTATATTATTGCAATATATGCAATAATTACTGATTGTCACTGTTTCAATTAATTATGCAATTTGCTGGTTTTGACAAATTATATTTCCTTATTTTTTTCTCAAATCTTCAAGTTTTTCTTTGAAATGCAAAAGAGCTTATTCTTTTAACTGCTGAGATTGATTCCCATTACTCAGCATATTTTGGGTTCTTAATATTTAACACCATATACAATGTGAATTTCAGTAATATTTTTATTTATTGATTTATGCTCTTTGTTACCCACACCATGAACCATTCTGATAGATGGGTTTGTCTGCCACGGGTGCTGTCCTTTGAAACAACATATTCCCCTGAGGTGAGATTCACACTGACCCTTCACCTTCTGTAAGGGCCTGAGGACAAAACTTTGCCAGAGATCCTGGGACCCCGGTGAGGTGAATCATTCTGGAGATGGTTAATAGATTAAGAGAATACTCCACCTTCTTTTTATTTCCATCTTTTAATTGTAATTTTTTAGAATAACTCTGATTATTGTTACTACTTTGTCTTTTTTTAATGCTTCTGAATTTAATGTTTGTAAACCATTCAGACAGGACTGGCGGCACTTAAATCTAATATAATTAAATAAATATTCATACTGGTAGCAGTACAACTACTTAACAATTCATACGGATTTTGAATTGTTAAGAGTTGTATTTCTACCAGTATTGATTATTTAGTTATTTATTACACCCCTGAATTCTGTTTTGAGAATTTTCTTGGTAAGAAATAGTTTCTCAAATGGCTGAAATTCTATTTTAAGAACTAATTTCCTAGCCAATTAAATACTTTTGCTCTTATTTAGTTAATTAGTCTGAATCAATGGTGCTACTATTTGAGAGGAATGGAAGACAATTGGATTTCAGCTGTCTGAGGTATTTGAAACTACCTCAGACAAGACAGACTTCATGCACCTACTTCAGGATTTTCTATTGTGCATCAATATCTATTTCCTAATATCTTAATTAGAGGCTATCAGTAATTAGAAGGTTTTTTAAAAAGCAGCTGCCTGTGAAATGTATATCAAATTTACCAGTAGTTAACATCATAACCACTCCCCTTTAGTCCCAGAACAATGAATAATAGAGCCAGCAATGTGGAATAAATTTGAAACAGTCTATTCTCATCTATTTTATGTTTCTTAGATTGTGTAGTACTGATGGTGAATAGCTTTTCAAAGTATATGCAGCAGAATTAATCACAGTTGCCTATCAACTGCACTGCTCACTATGAATTCTAAACTTGTTTGAAAGTTATTGTTTCACAACTTTTGAACAGACTATTCTATCTACTAAAATTTAGCTTAGTTGTAGGGAAATTTAAACAGTACATTCTAGTAATTTAATACTGAACCCATCACTATTTTTTTAAAAAAGGTAAAGTTGACTAAATTGATTCCTCTATTGATTATTTTATATCTACAGGTTCAAGACAAAGAAAGATCATGCCAGAATTAGGACAGTTCCTAATTAATATGTTATAATTACAGCTTTCACATCATTTCTCAAGAGTGCCATTATATTTGAAAAGAAAACTATGTGACATTAACAGAAAGTATGTTGACTTTACATATCAAGCTGCACATTCATGAGCTTGCTGACCATGGCAAAAGTAATTGTATCATCTACCTACATGTCCTTATTTGGACTCTGTAGTATGTGTTGAATCAGATTATGAAGGAACAATATGTATTATTCTATCAGGCTCCAGAAACTAAGAAAAACACATTGTGAGTCTTCCAAACAGATTTCTATTTTGTTCTTCACCTGTAGACAGATTTTTGCCAAACTACCACTCTCATAAATCATATGAGAATTCTTAGGGAACAGCCCTCTTTACCAGAGCTGGTATTCAGCAGGTTCTGACCAGTTCTGGAGAACCGGTAGCAGAAATTTTGAGTAGTTCGGAGAACCGGCAAATACCACCTCTGACTGGAGATTTTACAGTATCCTTCTCCTGCCATGCCCACCAAGCCACACCCACAGAACCAATAGTAAAAAAAAAAAAGAATCCCACCACTGCTCTTTACCTTTTCTCTTACACAAACTATCAGAACTAAATTGTCTCTTGCTTCTATGTATTGATTCTCCTTCCCTGCTGAGAATTTGGATTATATTCTATTATATATACAATTAATAAAACTTTCAAAATCTTTCTTAGGCATGGTGAGCTTCAATAATTCAATGAATGGATTAGAATGAATTATTAATGTGAAAACCATTAAATCACCAAGATATACCTGAGGCAACTTATTAATGTTTTCCTTATATTAGCTGCAAAAGTGATAGTAGCATGATTAATAATAAGAATGCTGTTAAGAATGAACAAATCTTGAACAACAACAGAGTAGAACATATTAGCTCTATAGTACAAAAGAAAGTCCTGAAAGACTGAAAAGCCTTGACCATAAAAGAACTTTGAGAGATTGTTGAACATATACGTTGGATGAATGAATGAATGAATGAATGAGAACAAGACTTATTATAGTATATGACTAAAAAGGATCTCTGAGTAAAGTCAGCACAATATCCTACCAGGAATATAATAGCAGAGAATAACAGGATGAAATAGTATACCAGTGAGGGGCACGAAGAACTTTTAGGTAACTGGAAATTATAAAAGAAGAAAAAAAGCCTTGGATGAGAGCTATTAACAATATGGACAAATGGAAATAATAGGCCAAAATAATCATACAGAAAAGAAAGTTCAGGTTTACATTTCATTGAATAGTGAAAAGTTCCTAAGAATAAATTATCCAGCTCCTTTGAGGAAATTATATAATGTTAATTAATTTTCATATAGCTTTGCCTTATTTTTTATTTAACTTATTGGCCACACATCATATCATAAAGTAACTCTGGGAAGCCACTTTATTTTAATAGTTACCATCTTATCTTGATGATGCTCATTCTCTTATGTAGTTTGGGCATTCAGGATTAAAATACTTGAAAAATTGAGAGATGTATATCCATACCTTGTCTCAATGGCTTGCTGTATGATTTCTTTTTAGCATCAATTTTATTCAGGGAATCTTGAGCTTTCTCTCATTTATATTTTTCTTTAGCTCCCATTGCATAGATATTGCAGAGTAGATAAGAATATCTTTGCTTTCACATCAATCAAGCAGTGGAGGGATACAAATTTTTTTACTACTGGTTCTGTGGGTGGGGCTTGGTAGGCATGGCAGGGGAAGGATACTGTAAAATCTCCAGTCAGAGATGGTATTTTCCGGTTCTCTGAACAACTCAAAATTTCTGCTACTGATTCTCCAGAACTGGTCAGAACCTGATGAATACCACCTCTACAATCAAGGTATAAGAAAAGACAGTATCATAATAGATCTAGATACTCGGGTGACATAAATACAGATTATGAATATCATGAAGGTGGGGAAAATATGCTTGTTAATATGCTTGTTATTATGCTTGTAATTATCTAGGGATCTTCAAGTAAATTTTGAGATATAAATGGTATGAGAATACAATATAGATCTACATATTAGTAGAAACAAATATTGTGTCACCAATTTTATTTTGCTAGATTGAATTTAACATGTTGTTTTGAGATGCTGCATGGTTGGACATAAGATCAGTTGAATCCTTATTTACATGTGAAACTCAATCACTACCTGTCAACTTTAAATGATTATATAAAAGAAAGTATATATGTTACATTTACATTGCACAGTTCAGAATTTAAAGATTTCTAACTGATTTACTATTATTCTGAGACAGCTGTCTACTAAAGAAGTGAAAATGCTGAATAATGATCTCCCTACCTACTTAAATACATGCATATACTCATTCACCTGCACCCAACAGTGGTAGCAAAGACAGAGCTTTTTCACACTACACTCCAAAGAGGGTTCCAATTATATAAATTATATAATATTTCCATACTTTTTATGCATTCGCTTCATAGGAGTTCTTGGGAAATTTAAGAAATACATTTTATAATGAAGTGTTCAAATATTAAAACTTAATAAGTCATAATCAGGGCTTTTAAAGTGAGAAATTGGTTTTTCTATTAAATGCCAGCAACTAAAATTTAATTTATATATCTACTTCAGAGCAGTTGAAAAAATTAACAAAACCTAATGTAATATAATGGATTTTGAAGGCAGTTAAAATAGTGATTAATAAAAGGCCATTTAGGAATATAAGCCAGAAATCCATTATTTTATTGCAAGTTAAGGTTTGGACTGTTAATGTAATGAAAAGAGGTTTAACTTCCTTCCTTCTTCATAAAAGAAATTTACTTGAAGAGATTAGTAGAGATATAGGGTGAGTTTGAATCTGAAAATCTAATGCAAAAACTTGTTAAGTAATTACATTTCTTATGAGTTACAGGCATTCCCTAGGTTTAGATTAGATATAAATAGGTTACCTATTACTGAAATGGCAGAAAACATTCTCCTTCCTTTAGCTAACAAAACACTGAAATCACTCAAAGCTTTCAGGAGCCATTGAAGTCCTATGTTTTGGTTCCTGAAAACATTATATGGCTTCAGTGCTTCATTAGCCTGAGGAAGAACAAACCCATCTAGTAAGGCAATCCTTTGTAAATATGAATTCCAAATTAAAGACACATTCATATTAAAATTAATCAGCACTGCTGGGAAATAAGGAAAGAAAGAAAAAAGATAACCAGCAGAAAATTCTTGGACTTAAGTTTAGGAGAAAATCTACCTATGTTGTTCCTAACAGTTGACACAGATTTCATAGAATATTTATCAATCATTTACATTACAGATAAACATTCATAATTTTACTCCATTAATATCTGAACAATACACGTTATATTTGATATTCATTAAAATGTTGCTGGATTGGTTTTCTCTGACTTCCAAATGTATTTGGTATATAACTCGCTCAGTTCCTTGCTACATGGCTTTGAAATGTTGTAATTTCAACATATCCTGAAAGCTACTTTGATTGGGGAACCACTATATTAGATTTTGCACATCTACTTCAAAAATGTACTAATAATAGCAAGATTAAAAGTGAACAAGAAAGAAAATGAGTTACAACAAACAAATTATAGTAATATGCATATCAAAGAGTGAAAACAGTGTCAAGTTCTTCAAATATATTTGAGCACTGAAAGAAGATGGGAGAAAAATCTATATCTTTCTTTTGAAAAAAACTTTTTAATTGCACATTTCATTAAATAAACTCAATGTCATTCATCAAAATTTATCTTAGCACTGAAAAAAAAAACAAATATTGTAAGTATCTACAGCTGCCAGTATAACTAATTTCACTGCATAATTAAATTTAGAGTTAAAGTATACAACATTGTCTAAATACAAATATGAAGAGTTTGAGGATTGACAGAGAATGCATATAAGCAACATTTAGATTCTGAATCCAATTTGATACTGCATATAACTGCCACCAATTTCCCATATTTCCTCTATATAGAATAATAGACTTGAAAGGGGAATTTAGACTAAGAGGTTCAAACCAATACTTAGACTGGGGATCCAAATGAAAGTATCAGATGAAAGTATCAGCAGATGGTGGTTTAACTTTTTCTTGAACTGATTTAATGACTTCTCACTTTATCACTTCTCTGGGCAATTGTTCTCATTGTCAAAATGTCTTATTCATTAAATTATATTCTAATGTTCAATCAATATGCCATCCAAAACTTTCATTGTTTCATACTATACTCCAGGAGGAGACAAACAGATCCTGTTTCTATGTGGTATGCTTTCAAATATTCAAAAAAACCCTATCATATTCCCCTCTCAGATTTTTTTTGTCCCCCAAGGCTAAACACTTCCTTTAATCTCTCTTTATCATCCTTATTACTCTTATATGAACCTATTACTTTTTTCTAAATTTTTGTTAAAATATGATGCCTAGAATTGGACACAGTTCTTAAGTTAGGATCTTTCAAATACATTTGAATGATTTATGTTTGTGATTACAAATTTTATTTTTGTGAAATATACCATCTAAAACTATGTTTGCCTTTTTTGCATAATATATTGCTATAGACCAGAGCTGTCAAATTTGTGGCCAGATGTGTCACATACTGGCCATGCCCATGCCCAGTTTAACAAAGGGAAAGATGGAGTTTGACACTCCTGCTATAGACTGTATCACATTCATTTTGCAATCAACTATAAAAGTTCTTTTTTCTAGTACTATTACCAAGTAAATTATCCCCATCCCATACCTGTGGATTTGTTTCCTAAGTGAAGAAACTTACAAGCAGATCTTCTTGTTCCAAAACTCATACCACTTCTTGGAAATGATCAAAGATCTACACATGGAACAAGAAGATCTGCTTGTAAGTTTTGATGTGGTTTCACTATTCACTCAAGTCCCGATAAAAGAAACTCTTGAAATCATCAAAAATAAATACCAACCAGCTAAACACCTCATGGAACTAGCAGAACACTGCTTAACCAACACATATTTTGATTCAGTGGTACATGACAAACTACTACTAAAAATAAAATCCTATGGTATCTCTGGACAACTGCATAACTGGGTAGAAGCATTCCTGTCAAACAGACAACAAATTGTCAAAATTGGGAGCGTCCTATCAAATTCTGTATCTGTCAATAGTGGTGTCCCCCAAAGCAGTGTTCTAGGACCAACTCTCTTCATACTCTACATAAATGACCTCTGTGATCATATTAAGAGCAACTGCATTCTTTTCGCTGATGATGTAAAGCTGTTCAATACCACAGACAATACTGCTACCCTTCAAAAAGATCTTGACTGTGTATCAGAATGGTCAAACAAATGGCAACTTCAAATCTCAACAAATAAATGCTCTGTCTTACATATTGGCAAAAAAAACCCGAAAATAAAATACAAGCTGAATAGTCAAGATCTTGTTGATGATCCAAGCTCTGTAAAGGACCTTGGAATACTCACCTCCAATGATCTAAGTGCTAGAGCCCACTGCAACTACATAGCCAAAAAGGCATTGAGAGTTGTTAACCTAATCTTACGTAGCTTTTTCTCTGGTAATATCACACTACTAATTAGAGCATACAAAACATTTGCTAGACCAATACTCGAATACAGCTCATCAGTCTGGAACCCACATTACGTATCTGATATTAGCACAATTGAGAAAGTCCAGAAATATTTCACAAGAAGAGTTCTCCACTCCTCTACTCATTGTAGAATACCTTATGCCACCAGACTTGAAATTCTAGAACTAGAAAACCTTGAATTACGCCGTCTTCGGTCTGACTTAAGCATGGTATATAAAATCATACATTGCAATGTCCTACCTGTCAATGAATACTTCAGCTTCAACCATAACAACACAAGAGCACACAACAGATACAAACTCAAGGTTAACCGCACCAAGCTTGATTGCAGGAAATACGACTTCAGCAACAGAGTGATCAATGTCTGGAATACTCTACCTGACTCTGTAGTTTCTTCCCCAAACCCCAAAAACTTTAACCTTAGACTGTCTACTATTGACCTCACCCCTTTCCTAAGAGGTCAGTAGGGGGCGTGCATAAGCACACCAACGTGCCTACCGTCCCTGTCCTATTGTTTCTTTTATTTTTCTTTTATTTTTCTTATATGTACCCATTTCATGTATTCATAACTATGTATACACTTATACTTATTATCTTGTAAACAATTGACAAATAAAATAAAATAAAATAAATAAAAATAAATAAAATATTTCATATACAAAGGACAAAAATACAAGCAAATTGAAGGAGCCCCTATGGGATCACCACTGTCACCCGTCAAACCTGTTCATGGAAGAATTTGAATCCAGAGCCCTAGATAATGCCACCCACAAACCCAACTATGGTTAAGATACATTGATGATACATTTGTGATTTGACCCCATGGAAAAGAAAACCTAAACAATTTCCTAACACACCTAAACAGCACACACCCCAAAATCAAGTTCACCATGGAAACGGAAACAAACAAACAACTACCATTCCTAGATGTACTAATCTACAAAAAAACAGATGTCACACTAGGACACACCATATACCAGAAGAAAACGCACACCTACTGCTACCTCAGTGCCCAATTCCACTACCACCCAGCACAGATAAACTCTGTGACCAAAACACTAATTGCCAGAACCAAATGCCTGGCATACAAGACACACATAAAGACTGAACTATGAACCCTGACTAAAGTACTGATAGCCAACGGCTTCCACAAAAGCAAAATCATTGGCTTGATCCACAAAAACACACTGAGACATAATGGAGACCTAGAAGATGAACAGATCTATGGAACAGCTGTCCTGCCCTACATAAGAGGTACCTGAACAAAGCTGAATACCCCCAATATATATATATATATATATATATATATATATATATATATATATATATATGTATATGTATATGTATATGTATATGTATATGTATATGTATATGTATATGTATATATATATATATGGCATTCAGCTTTGTTCGGGTATTTTCCCATGTCATTGTAGTTGTGCTTTTAAATTTGTAGCGACATTTCAGCAGAATCTCATCTGCCATCATCAGGCTTCTGTATTCTGTTCGTCTGTGAGTCAGATTTTCACAGCCATTTCTGTTTTAAATTTGGGGCTAGCCTACTGCTGTGCCAGAATGTTTTTTTCTTCATCCTGATTGGTTGGGAGTCTTAATCTGTGTTTATTGGTCTTGGAGTTTGCTGTGTTCTGCTTGATTGGTGTTTCTAATATCTTCTGTCTGTTTTGTGGCTTTTTTTGGTCTTGATTGGCTGGCAACATTGTGTTTCCTGTATTGGAGGCTTTTAGTGCGTCTTGGCTCTGAGTAAATGGACAGTATCATTTATTAGGAAGCTAGGTTTCATCTGAGTGCCTGGTTGGGGTGTGTTTGAGCTGGAGGTATCGGGGGGATCTGTTTGTGCCCAGGGGTTTGCCTGGCTTGTGGTGTGGAGATTTTTTTGTTTGTGAGTGCAGGCTTCCAAATAATTGACAGTCTGGTGGAATCATCTCTTCTATTCATGCTTTCAGGTCTTTTTTCAATCTCTATGGCTTCTCTTATAATTCTGTAGCTGGGGTTTTCCATACTGGCTAGGATTTTGGTGCCATTGAAGTCGATGCTATGACCTGTGGCTTTCATGTGTTGGAGTAGTGAGGAAGTGTGTTCCAGCTTTTTGACTGCATTTTTGTGTTCATCCAGGCAGGTACTTATTCTTCTATTGGTCTGTCCAATGTATCTGCCATGATGCACAGGGGACTTCATATATGCCTTGGTTTCCCAGGTCAATTTTATCTTTGGGGTTTCTTTGAATGGCTGCTATTTTTCTGTCTGTTTTGAAGGCAGTCTTGATGTGATCCCTGTGTAGTATCATACTGATTTTGTCTGTAGTACCTCTTATGTAGGGCAGGACAGCTGTTCCATAGATCTGTTCATCTTCTCGGTCTCCATTATGTCTCAGTGTGTTTTTGTGGATCAAGCCAGTGATTTTTCTTTTGTGGAAGCCATTAGCTTTCAGTACTTTAGTCAGGGTGCATAGTTCATAGTGCATAGTCTTTATGTGTGTCTTGTCTGCCAGGCGTTTGGTTCTGGCGATTAGTGTTTTGGCCACGGAGTTTATCTGTGCTGGATGGTGGTATGATTGTAGTGGTATAGAATACTAAACAGCTAAAGTTATATTCAGTAGACTGTAAACATAAAAAAATTATAATGAAGTCAGCATTGCCACTTTTTATTGTATTCATTAACTGGTATATGCATATGGCACATATGTCCTATTGTTTCTTTTATTTTTCTTATATGTATCCATGTATTCATAACTATGTTTTTATTTATACCTATTATCTTGTAAGCAATTGACAAACCAAATAAAATAAATAAATAAATAAAAAACAAAAAACAAAAAGCTGCTTAAATAAGAATGAGTTAGATTCTAAATATTGTTCACTTAGAAGCTGCAATAAGTATAATCACAGCCTTAGTGATGCATCAGGTTTTGGCCCTTAGATTGATTCTTAATCTAGAAAAAGTACACCATTCAGAAGATGTGAATAATTTAAGTAAAAATAATAATTCCTGGGTATAATATTAATATAATATAAGTCACAATTCAATCTCTTTCATTAACAGGAATCTTCATTCCTTGCAAAAATACCAAGAGGCAAGACAAAACCATTAATCCCTCACCCCCAAAAAACATATAATTCATTTTTTGGAAATTATCCTGGTTCTCAAGAAAATCTTTGCAGAAAAAATTCCCTTGTTTTTCCATTAAAAAAAAAAAACTTTAGATCTCCAATGACATAGAAATAAAAAGGAGATCTCCAGTTCATAAAAGCCCTTAATCCCTAGATATACAATAACAAGGGAAGGGAGAAGAGAATTATATTGTGTAATTAGCATACTAAATGACAGGACAAGTTAAGTTATTTACTCTTAAGTTATTATTCATCCTGCAGCTGTTAAACATACAGAAGTTGCATTTCTGCCATTCCAGTCTTCAGAACTTAAAACTGCCTATTATGATTGTTATTAAATGTATCATTTTTCTCTTTTTATTCCTCTTTGACTGCCCTTAATATTCCATTTGGAAAAAGTGTTAGGAACTAATCTCACTTTTGGTTTATGACTGAGCTATCATTGATTCCTTTCCAGTCACTGCAAGTACTGACTAGGTTTTATAGACATGCTTTCAGAAGACCCGCCCCCCCAAAACCCTATTTTGTTTCTGTTAGCCTACAATTTATACTAGCTGAAATTTAAATAAATGCTTACTGAAGTATTCAAGCAGAAGAGGTTATATCCAAGGGATTTATATATCCAAGGGATTTATGCCTGAGATGCATTTTAAATGATATAGTTCACATTTATGTCATTCATTTAAGATCTATTGTTCATTTTTGATAAAAGAGAAAGGTAAATAATTTCTCAGTTCAATCATGAGCATGACCTTCTACTGAGACTGTGTGTCTGAAATCTTTTCATAAGCATTAATCCTGCCAATCAGCAGTTTATTTGTTTTTTAGAGAGAGAAATAATATATTAAATTCAATTTCTTTCCCTATGTAAAACCACTTTAAAATGAATGTTACTTGTTTGCAGCTGTAACTACAAATCCTGATAATTAGATTAGAAGTGATCAAATTATTAAGTGCCTTCTTCTGTATATAGATACACAGTCCTTTATATCATATTTTCTTAATATATGCACATATAAACATATTAAGAAAAATCACATCTTGAAATATGTACTGGAGAAAATGTAGATATATCATTTTAGAGAAAGAGATATATGAAATCTATGTATTTGAGGAAATTGCACCTGAACATGAATGAACATTTTCTTATTTATTTGCCTTTTATTGGTAAAACGATGCAAAAATTGGATGGAACAAATTTTATTCTGTAGATGAGGTAAATAAATCTGTAGAAAGTCTGGTCCTTTCTACAAATATTGCTGCTAAAGTTGTCCATGGTCAGGAAATTAAAATAGGCTGTGGATAACATAGACAATGATGGAAGGGCAGCATCTGTCCTCTGAAGTTAGCCAAAGAGATAAAATTAAATCTTCATAATGTCACTTTGGACACTATGCATGATGGTGAATGCCCATTGTTCACCAATCCATAAACAGATTCAGATCTGTGATGTCAATAGCAATTGATAAACAACACTGTCCAGGATGTGTTCCATTGCCACAGAACCATCTCCATGTCCCATTCTAACTTTGCCACCAAGACTCCAGTGACATATGTAACTCCGATCTTTTATTTTCAAGTCTTGGAGGAAAAAGGAAAGCAAAATGGATGCAATGCAGAAAATAAGTTATAATTTACTCCTGACATGTTTTGCTAAATCCACTTCAAGTTCCTTTCAACAAGAAATTAAAGCCCTTGAAAAACTTTAATTGTGCCTCTCAAAATGATGCTTGTTTGACACAAATAGCAGCCAATAAACAGAGCCTGCAAAGGTTTATTCAGAGCTGAAGCATAACATTTGCAGAGCAAAGCGACTAGCATTTGAACAATGAGTTGACCTTGGCAAGCAATGCAAATTTCAAAGACAGTCTAATTCTATTACGAATGATAACTTTCCAAAACAGTTAATTTGATTTGAAGACAATGTTAGACAGAATATGAGGGATCATTCATCTTGTTAAAGAAAACATGCGAAGTCATTTAGTCAGGTAAATATTTTTATTTTTCTTAATTCCAAAAATAAGAGTTATTGGATGAGCAAGAGGAACTAAAATCTAACCAAGAGTTAAAGGCACAAGGAATAGAGATAGATTGGTGCCATATTTAGAAATTCAGACAAGGTACAAAAAGATTTAGAGCAATATGGTTTTTATAAAGACCAACAGGAATTAGACAAAATATTACAGGGGACAGGAGAAAAATGATCACCAAAATGTATAACTATATTTTAAGATTTAAAATGGAGGATGAAACAGTTAAGGAGACCATGATAACCTGGGCCAAAAATTTTGGGTATAATATCGAATTGGAATATTAGGAAAAATTATGGAAGATAAATTACAAACTAACAATGTCAGCAGCCTGCAAAGGAAACTTGTATAAAATGTTGTATTGCTGGCATTTACCCTTGGCAAGATTGGCTAAAATGTTCCCTAACAGGTAGGCAAAATTCTGGAAATGTGACCATGAACAAGGAACTTTCTTCCATATATGGTGGACATGCCCCAAAGCTAAGAAATATTGGCTCAAAATTAAGAATTGGCTAGAAGAAATTACAAAATAAAAAATTGAGATTAAACCAGAGACATTTTTATTGGGTATATTAGGATATAATATCTGTAAAAAAATTCCAATACATAATACTTCATATAATAACCACAGCCAGAATTGCCTTTGTCCAGAACTGGAAAGACGACAATACTCCTTCAGACATAATGATAATAAAAATGGTTTTAGAATATGCAGAGATGGATAGGTTATCGATGGAATTAAGACAGAGAAGAAACAGAGTGCTATGAGATTTTGAATTTATGGTAGAATTAGTTGGTAGGTAGATGCAAAGCTGATAGATGAAGGGTACATAGGAGCTATAATAAGATGGGATAAATATTGTTTGTAATCTTGTAAATATTTGGTTTATGTTGAATTATGTAATATATAGTAGCAACCTACATAATTAGAAAATACGTTAATGTGAGCGAACACCAATACTGGAACGCTGTAATGATTGGAAATGTGTTTTTATGATGAAAATATGATTAATAAAATTTATTTATAATAAAAAATAAGAAAGATATGTTTTCTGTCATGAATGAGTACATCTGAAAGACTACTGTACAGGGGAGAGCAAGATAACTGATAGATGTGAGGGTTGAGATAGCACTATTATAACTGGAATTAACATTTATAGTTGGGAAAATGTCAGGTCTGGATTTCTGAACTATGGAAACTCATTTTCTCATCACTTACTGTTCATTTCTGTAAGTCTTTTTATCTTTATAGAGAATTATAGATAACTATGTCTGCCCATTTGTTACTGATTATTGACATGCTGTCTTGTCTAGATTCAGTTGATTATCTGGTTCATAATTGCATTTAAACAGTGATCCTACATATTAGTTCAGTACTGCTCCAGTTTTGATAGAAGAAGAAAAACAGAACTGGGTTTCCTCAGCAGATTACAAATGAAAAAAAAAGGCTTATTTGGTTAGCTATAATTTTAAACCTAGCTCACTCATAAGAGAAATTAATCCTGGCCAAACTGCACTGTATTGTTCAATAATAAGCATTTACAATTATGTAAAATGTAATTATAAAATCAATTGTTTGTGTGTGAGTAGGGATTAAACAGATCCTTCATCAGGATACACAGAACTTGCTACTAGTCAAACATCTCTTAACTTCTCCCACTACAAATAATTAAGAAGTTAATTAAAACCTATTTGCAAAATAAATCAAAGTAATAAGTGCACAATTCTGGCAAAACTTATCCTTTGACATCTAGCACTACAAATAAATAGTTATCTTATAACAGGCTTCCTTTATAGTATCACTCCATCTTAATTAATAAATAGAACACACAACAACCAGTATATAGCAGCTAGTATTATTGCTTTGGGTAGTTTACTCACCATATCTACACCTGGCTGGAGATTAATAGTAGGAATTGCAATAGCAGCAAAGGGAATGCAGATATAGAGTAGACCAACTCCATTAAAACAAATTAAAAGATATTTCCTCTTTCCCTTCCACTGATTTATTAGAGCTGATAAAATATGCCTATCTGACCAATCTTTGCATTTCCTGGAACTGTCAATCACTTCCTTCTAGTAAGAACTTGCTAAGTTAATCAAAATAAAGTGATTATCATAACACATTCAATAACGTTTGACAGTTTTATGAAAGTGTCATTCACTTTTTAAAGTGCATACTTGTGTAAACTATCTTCCATATTTCAAAGACAAGATCAAATTAGACTAGAGTAGACTAGAGTAGACTAGACTAGAACAGGGGTATCAAATCGCAGACCATAGGCCAGATACATCATGAGCTCGCCATGCCCACCCCCATTTTAGTGAAGGTGAAAAAAGTCGTGATCTGTCATGTGATGACAATGTGATGCCATGAGTTTGACACCTCTGGAATAGAATAATAGAGTTAGAAGGGACCTTGGAGGTCTTCTGGTCCAACCCCTGCTTAGGCAGGAAATCCTATACCATGTCAGACAAATGGTTATCCAATCCCTTTTTAAAAACTTCCGGTGTTGGAAAATCCACAACTTCTGGAGGCACTGTTCCACTGGTTAATTGTTCTGCCAGGAAAATCCTAGGTTCCTTCTTTCCTTGATTAGTTTCCATCCATTGCTTCTTGTCCTGCCTTCAGGTGCTCTGGAGAATAGCTTGACTTCCTTTTCTTTGTGGCAACCCCTGAGATATTGGAACACTGCTATGTCACCTCAGTCCTCCTTTTTAGACATACTCAATTCCAGCAACAGTTCTTTATGTTTTAGCCTCCAGTTCCCTAATCATCTTTGTTGCTCTTCTCTGCACTCTTTCTAGAGTCTCAACATTTTTTTTACATTGTGGTAACCAAACCTGGATGCAGCATTCCAAGTATGGCCTTGGAATAAAGTGGTATTAGCACCTCATGTGATCTTGATTCTACCCCTCTGTTAATGCAGCCTAGAACTGTTGGTTTTTTATAAATAATACATGTATTACAGATCATGATTTTAAAACCTGTCTGATTTTAAAGAAGGACAACTGAAGGAGGCCAAAGGATGTTGGTTTATCTTGAAAAGGCAAGTGGACAAATGGAGCCTTAAAAGTTGCACTTCACCCACAAGAACTTAATTGTGGGCAAATCCATATCTTTCAATTGCTTTGTACCCACTTCTAAATCAAATGAAGGAAAGGGAAGACAGTCATCTTATCCTAATGCTAAACTTATCAACAAAAGAAAAGAAATAAAAATAATGCACTTAAAAATCAACACAACCTCAAAATTTATAATCATCAAGCTGCTATTAAAATGTGGAAATTAGTTATTTTGACTCAGTAGACCAATGCATCTGATATAACTCTTGCAACTTCTTAGCTTGTCTTTTAAACATTGCTCAACTTAAATAAATTTTCCATTTAGCAATTGGCATGATGCCAACATTCAGGTGCTCACCTTCACCATCTCTACCATTTTAAAGTCACCTTGGGAACTTCATTATATATTGGTTACAATGTTTGAATTCCTGGGCAGAACTTTTGTTCATCTGGCACACAACTTCTCTGGAATAGATTGTCTATGTAAACCTTCTTCTGTAAGTCCCAATATTTGTAACAGAATAAGAAATACTATTTTTATATTGCTACGTTTATTTCATGAAAAATGAACCAATGTGCATTCATATCCCTGTGTATCCCACGGAATTAAGCAGAACCAACCTGAGTTTCCTTTGAAAGCTTTCTTCATTTCCAGATTTAAAACATATTTTTGTAACTGTCAACTATATATTTTCTCCAAGGTCATCTCTGGGACTTTGCATTTGCAATACTCAGTTCAGAATTTTTTAAACGTTGCTTTTTTTAAGTTGTTCACTATTTTTATATATTTTTAACTGAAGCTGGGACAAATCAATTAAATTAACTTAACATGCATTTCACTAAAACAATTAAATAGATGTTGTAAACTAGTTCATTGGAATAAATGAAATGCAAAATTATTAATTTTCTACAGGTAAATAATATTTAGTCATTACATTGGTTTGGTGTAGTGGCCAAGGCACCAGACTAGAAACTTGGAGACCACAATTTATCTTCTAGTCTCATCATAGGCATGAATCTGGTTGGATGACTTTGGGCTAATCAGTTTCTCTCAGCCCTAGGAAGGAAGGCTGAGAGAACCTTGCTTAAGAACCTTGCTTAGAAAACTGTAGGAACTTGTTCAGGCAGTCTCTGAGAATTGGATATGTTTGAAGGAAATAAAAAACATAAATATAAAGCATTATAGAATTCATGTCATGTATATGTAAAAGAATGAGAAGTTCAAATTGTATTTTAGCCTATTTTCAAGTGTGTAAATCAATAATGATTGATATTGTTATGCAATAAGATCCTTAAACTATTTCCATATATAGTGTTATTTATGTATTACCATAACTGTACACAACTGTATAGCTTTACACAGTATCCATACAAATACCAGAGAATGTTGTATTGTTGTGTAGAAAATATTAGAAATGACACCTAAAACTGGGTCATGAAATGGTTTTGGAAATCAACAAAGAATGTTTGAAGGACAATGCACCAAGTAAACAATTTATTCCATTTTATTACTATCACATTGTTCACACAGGTCAAATTCATCTGACAGCAGAATAAAATGAAATTTTATAAGGGATTCTGGCAAGTTTTTATATATTAGAAATTCTTTGTACTTTTTGTGAATGTGAAAGCCAAAATTAGATTTCCTCTCTTTCAGGAAGCAGGAGTATGGCAGAAAATTAACAAGTTTTCATGAGCTACAGCTCATTCCACCAGATGCATGAAGCAGTTAAAATGATTTAGGATTTAGATTGTGTCCGTGTACCTGTGAAGCGACTTGTAGTTCACAAAAACTTTTAATAAAACTTAAAGTCAGAAAAGGTGCTATTTATTATGATTCTTGATTATCATGAATTAACATACTATCCTCCATTAATGTCTTTCTTATGCCTATAACTGATCCTCATTCTTTCATCATTTTATCTGGGAGAAACTGCTTCTTACATCCACACTTGATATTTTTAGATCCATGCTCTTTAAAAAAAATGTAAATAAGTGGTGTATTGAATTTCCCCAAGAATCATAGCTGCTTTATCAAGAACACTTCTTTTTTCTCTTTAATGAGCAAGATTGTCTGCATAATTTCTCAAGTCTTGATCATTTGTAGTACAAAACCTCTTATCCTCTAATTCAGTGGTTGCCAACCGGTGGGCCATGGCCCACTGGTGGGCCACAGAGAAATGTCCCCCCAGACCACCTCCCAAAGCAATTAATGCAGGCTGCACAGAAACACGAGGCTGTGCCACCCCCGCGGCCTGTGGGAACCCTCCCCGCCCTTGCCTGCTAAATTGCTATTTTCCCTTTTTTCCCCCGACCATCAGCTGTTCTGCTGTGCCAGGAGATTTAGATTAGCTAGGAAGCAGGAAATGGCTGGATTTCTTGCTTTCTAGCTAATCTTTAAATCTTCGGCTCTGCTTTCAAGCACAGCCGAACCTCCCTTAGGACTGAAGGTTCTATTATTCAGTGTAGACTCATGGCAAGCAAATTTTATGTGACAGACTCAGGTTGCTGATGGCAGATAGATAGATCACTATCTATCACTATCTGAATGAATCTGTGATTCTGGAGCAACTCAATCTACCTCCCAGCTTTGCCTGATTTGGGGTAAAAGTTCTCTTTTTTTTAATAAAAAAATGAATCTGTGATTCTGTGATCTTCCTGCCTGCTTTGCCTGATTTTGGGCAAAAGTTTTTCTTTTTTTATATAAAAAACATCAATATTTACATACATGGTTTGTTGTGATTTAATTTTATGAGTTTGCTTGCAAGCAAATTTTATATGACAGACTGAGCTAGCCGATGGCAGACAGATAGATCTCTGAATGAATCTGTGATTCTGTGAACAACTCAATCTGCCTGCCTGCTTGGCCTGAATTTGGATAAAAGTTGCTCTTTTTTTATAAAAAATATCAATATTTATATCAATATTTATAATATTTACATATAAGCCATGCCCAGTCAGCCACATGACCACCAAGCCACACCCACAAATTAGGCCATGCTCACGGAACTGGTTAGTGGTCCCTGGAATTTAAAATTATGAGTTTGGTGGTCCCTGAGGTCCAAAAGCTTAGTGACCCTGCTCTAACTCACAGTTTGAATCACATATTACTCAGATCATAGAAGGTAATGTACATCCTATTTGTCTCTTCTTTGAACAGGAAATACTAACTGGAAATCAAAAACTTTCATACTTGGAGTTTTGAGAGACTATTATATAGTAAGGCATACCTCAATTTATCTTTAAGAAAGTTTCCTTTGTTATCTACTTAAGAGCATCTCCTCAGCTACTGTTGATACATATATGTGCATGTGCACATGCTATGCATATGATGTTTGCATAAAATTTATAGCCATGATATATCATTTAAACCAGGGGTCACCAACCTTTTGGACCACAGGGACCACCAAACTCATGATTTAAAATCCCACGAACCACTAATATGAATTTTAACTGACAGTAGCTTGCTAACATTGGTAGGAAAGTCAGTCCCATATTCCAGAGCTGCAGTAGTCATAGGATTGGTCCCTTGGTCATCCGGGAGCAGCTCCTCCTCCAGTCCATGGCAGACCCAGGTGGAAGATCAGCTGCTCCAGGATGACCAAAGGGCCAGTCCTCTGACTACTACAGCTCTGGAATATGGGACTGACTTTCCCACCAACATCAGCAAGCCACCCCAGGGCAGATTTCCCTCCCCAGCCATTGGTCTTACCTTCCAGTTCCAGCTCACGTGGCTCTACTCAAGGTAAGGTTTGCACTTGGCTGAAGGGTGGGGGTCAGTGGGTGGGCAGGCCATGTGGGCAGCACAGCTTTGTGATCCCATGCAGCCTGGATTAATTGCTTTGGGGGGAGTGCTTTGCGGGGGACATTTCTCTGTGGACCACCAAAATTTTCTCGCAGACCACCATTGGTACCCACCCCACCAATCGGCAACTACTGATTTAAACTATAGTAAAATGTGCTTTTCCCTTTGCCTATATAACAAGGTGCATTGTATTGATTCAGAATAAATATCATACAAAGAAATGTATTGCACACATGTTTATTTCATTAATAGATTAATAGATTATTAATCCTTATTTTCTTTCTAAGCAGGTTACTCCCAATTATTGCACACAATTCCAGCAAGTACCTCTTCTTTCTATTTCTAACTTACAGAGTCAAACAGCATTACACACGTGTAGATACAATTATGACTAGGGAAAAATTAGAAAAAAAACAAAGCATTTTGCTTAAAATATTTGTGCTTTTCTAAAACCAATTATTCTGGTTCAAAATCTAAAAGATGACTCTAATTACATTCTTTCTTTGAAATATCTCTGTATGTGAAATGTTTGAGATTTCTAATATCACTTTAGGAGGAGATGCTGCAATTTCTTTTAGCAGGGAGTTGTCAATTGCATTTATGTTTCATTATCAGTCAGCAGCACAGCATGGATGGCTAATTAAATTAATCTGTGAGTTTCCCTTCAAAGTCATGTTATTCAGATTCACAAATATATTCTCACATACAGTATATTTTAAAAAACAGCTTCAGTTGAATTTTCCAAATGTTCTTCAAGTGTCCCATGTAGAACACATTGCAAGTATGAGATGATCAGGATTTGAATAATTGAGCACAGAGAATCATGATCCAAGAAAGGTCGCAACTAGTGCCCAACTTGAAGTTGTGCAAAGGCTCTTTGCTACCTGCTCTTTGAGCAGAAGTTGTAAGGCCAGGTCTATCTGGTTTAATTCTATTGTATCCAGAATTAACAATGTCAAAGTCCCAGATCTTGAAGCTTCCTGCATCCAAACCAGGGGTGGGATTCAAATTTTTTAACAACCAGTTCTGTGGGTGTGGCTAAATTGGTGGGCATGGCCAACTCAATATCACTTACATTGAGACACATCCCCTCGCCTGGCCTCTCATGACTGTGGGTATGCTGCAACAGTCGTAAGTGTGAAAAATGGTCATAAGTTACTTTTTTCAGTGCCGTTGTAACTTTGAATGGTCACTCCACACAAGCAAAGTACCAGCAAAAGAGGGGACATTCCTGAGACAGGAAGTCTAGTCCTGTCAAGAATGTAATAAGGATTAATGGAGAGGCAGTTTCTGTAAGCAACACCAGAATGTTTCCTTCCTGCCTTTCTTACAGGATTAGGCCAGTATTTTCTTCTAACAACCGGTTCTCCGAACTGCTTAGAATGTTAACAACCGGTTCTAATGAATAGGTGCGAACCTGTAGAATCCCACCCCTGATCCAAACCCATCCAGTTTTTCCAGGATTCAGCTGAAGTTTAAATTTCTCCATCCAGAACTTGGAAGAATGTAACCTGCCAATAAAACATGTAACTAACATAGATAGATGAACCTAAAGACCTCATTCAATATGGCATCTATCCAAAACCATAGGTTCTGTCCAAAGTGAACATAAATGCTATTCTATACAAATTATTCTATCATATCCTTATATTGAATTTCCAACATGTGTTTGATTAAGCAGTTTTGGGCATAAAATGCTGTCTATATATGGACTGATTAGACCAATTGTTTTTTGTTTATGTTCTTTATGTGAATGTTTTCATATGAAATCATATGAATGTATATGAACATTTTTCAAGGAAGGCAAAGCTGCAAAGCAGGATGTGATAGAAATTTACATGCATTACAGAAGTTATGCATTCAATCATTCAATATGAAATACACACTTTTTTCTTTATTACTTAATGAATATGACAAATACATGTGTTATAGTAAAAAGTTCTTCCAAGAAGAACACTCAGCAGCCAGTATAAATGAAAGTTGATCATAACCTATAAATTTCAAGATGCTAATGAGGGAGGCTTGCTGATCAGTGCCTTTTAGAAAACAAGCTGGATAGTTTTTTTCCAGTCTTTACATGACATAAGGAAAATATACAGTAACCTCCATACTGCCAATACTTATTTCTAACTCATGTACAACATGCTAGGTCCTCCACCAATTTTAATGCCTATATAGCATTGTAGTATTTTTTTCATGTTGAAAAAAAATTAGGTCCATGTATTTGTTTGTATACATAATGCAAAAGTTTGTAGAATTTGTTTTTAAGAAACTGATCCTGGTTTCATAATTGTATGAATATTTTTAACAAATTTATAAAATTTGCTCTAGTAGAACGTTTTTGCTTTTGTTATAGACAAGGTTTTAAACACAGTACTTTGATTCTGAAATATGAAAGAAAATGAGAAAATATATTGTGTAGGTCACAGCAAGATAAGGATACTGTGCTACACCTCCATTTCATTGATAATATTTGGATTTAAATATTGTCTCTTGTTTCATTCTAAATCATTTCATCTGAGATCATTACAAGAGATATAATTCCAATATAAATTATTAATTATAAATCTTTTTTTGCTAGATAGGTACCAATTTAATAACATTTGGCTGAATAGATCTACCTCTCTTAAATTTTCTGAACTTATATTACTAATTTTGTTCAAAGTTCATTACTATTTAGTTCAATGAATCATTGCTCTTTGGATGATCTATACAAAGAAAATACTTTTTTTTTTCTACATTTTTGGTTCATAGGTTAAATAGATTATATCATTTAGTAGAAAATTGATATTACCAGTTCAGTAAACAAAAATAAAACATGCAACAATTCTCAGTGGAACTGAAATGTAGCAATATTTCTGTTGGGTTTGTATATCATGTAGCAGTTTCATTCTTCAATACTCTTTATAGTATTTTTAAAGTTGTACTGATATTATGAAAGTTCTTCAATTCAAATCTCAAAAGAGTCAGAAATCAGTTTTAAGTTTGACATCCTTTTGCAACCTACAGTGATTTTATTTCTGCAATCTATCAGGTGAAGCCCTTGTGAACATTTTATGGTCCAGATATCCAATATCAACCTCCATTACTTTTCCCTCTTTCTTTTTGCTCCATGTTTGGCTATTGAATTTACACTCTTTTTCTCCTATCCCTCCTTGGATTTCAGTTTAGATGGGGGCTAAATGATTTATGAATTACCTTTATTTTTATGCAAATTATGTTTATTTAGAAGTTTATTGGTTGATTCTTGGTAATGAACTGTGATAAAAATGAACTTGACTATTTAATTTTGTTATTTGTTGTGAACTTCAATATTCAATTCATAAATGTTGTCCCTGTTGTATATTAACTAGAACACTGAAGAAAAAACATCAGCAGACAATTAAAGACCTATATTCTGTCTTTATACTGTATGTTTCCACATATCTCTGTGGAAAAACACCATTGCATCCCAATATACCCAGAAGCATTATTGCTAGGGGTGCAATTCTACTGGTTCGGACCCGTTCTATTGAACCAATTGTTATAATTCTGCACAGTTTGGAGAACCAGCAAATTGTGCCCCTGGCTGGCCTCTCCCACTCCTCCTGCCTTTTCCCACCTCACCCAGTCAGTCCTTATCACATATGTACAACATCGCACACATGCACAACATCACTGACTGCATTCTCCCCTACCCAGTCACTCCTTGAGGTATTTCTCTTTTTTTCCTTCCCAACGACCAGCTGTTCTAATGATCCCCCTTGCTGTCTTACTGATTTACCCAGGAGCTTCCCTGAGGCCCAGGAGGCCCAAAAAGGGAGCACAGGGGGATGCTGCAAAAAAAAAAAACAAGGTGCCACACTCACACAGTCACATGGCCATGCCCACCTAGCCAAGCCCACCTAGCCACACCCGCAGAACCAGTTGTTAAAAAAATATGAATCCCACCCAACCCCTAATTATTGCTATTATTTTTATATGTATAAAGAAATCATGGTTTCTCTCTGGTTAGCTAATGTTTGCTTCTGAAATAAAAAGCCTTTATAATTAACAGGATATTTTGATCCATATTACTTCAGGCCTCACCTGCTAAATTTGTTTTAGAAAGCAAATTGCTTTCTAAAGCAGTTGTTTGATAACACTAAATCATGTTTTATGAGTTTATACATTTGATTTATGCATTTCCTTTTTTCTTTTCCTACTCTTTTGCATACAGATGCTATAACAGGCACTTCTACTATAACCTTTTAGAGATCTTAATTGTATCAGAAGTACCACTGTATGTACCACTGACCCATAGGATAATCTCCTTTGCCTCATAAGGAAGCCGATGAGGGCCACTTGGTTAAATTGCTAAAAAGAAACACAATTCCCCTTAGTTTAAAGTTGGATAATAAAGGAGGAATTTGCATGTATTTTTGAATTCCAAATATCTCCAGGAGCATCACCTAAGTGTCAGGAAAGAATTTTAGCCCAACAAAATCTTATTATGGACTTCCAAAGAAAGGAATCCAACACATCTTTAATACTCTCCAACTCTTCAATATAAGCAGCACTTTTTCTTTTTCTCATATTTCTATTAAAATCAATATATATATTGTTACATACTTTCACAATAACCACAAGCTCATATTGAATTTTTGTGTTCAAATGAGATATTTTTATGTTCAGCTGACATATCATTTTTCCATTCAGCTTTTATTTTAATTTTCTTTCATTCAGCAGATATTTTATTTTTTTATCTTATTCATTGTTATTTTATATATTCATCCATCATTTTATACATCTGTGGATTACAAACTAGACAGCAACTCAACATTGAAAAATTTTAAACATTGGAATTTTTAATGAATTTTCAGAATTTAAATTTTTGAAATTTGTGACAAAATCCTTTTTATTTTGAACATTTTGTTAAGTTTTTAAAAAGTAATATTTAATCTGGAAAAAAACAAACATAGTCATGGAAAAAGAGACTGACACTATTGTGATTTGTAAACTATGTTCCATGTACATGCATATGCCCATAGAGGATCCAAATTACACATGTGCCAAATGTAAACTAATTAAATTACTGGAAGAAAAAAGTAAAATATCTAGAGTGAACTCTAACTCAACCTACAAAATAAAAAAATCCAATCTAAGCAGGAAGACTTCCAACTAAGCAAATTGAACATAAATAAGGAATAAACAACTTCTAAACATTCCAGCATCACTCATAGGGAGGAAAAAAACAGCAACAAAGAGCAATGTTGTTTAATCCAACCCACTTCAGTGCAGTCCCACTGGAGTTGAGCAATCAATTCCATAGCTTTCTCCTGGAAGACAATATGCAGACACCTAGAAAAGTAGAATCATGTCCCTAGAAAAGAGGCATCATCAAGTGCTCCTATGATAGGAAGAAAAGTAGCCCAAACTTTCCTAGGGAAAAAAAAGATGAGTGTTGGTAAGAGAAGATTCAATTCCCAGGGGATCAGAGCCAGCCACCTGCAGACCTAATATATATTCAGTTAAGGGAAGTATGTTGTCTTCCTGGAGCAACACTCAAAGATGTAGCCGAGAACCTGTTTAAAATTATCAACGCCACAATTTATTACCTCTTTCTCCTTCTTCATGTGGGGATGAATGACATGACAGTGAACCTGAAAACAGTATTGAAACATTACAAGTAGCTATGCAAGAAAGATGAGTTAGGAGCACAAGTAGTGTTTTCATCTGTACTTTCAATGAAAGGCTCACATCCAATAAAAGAACAAAAGATTTTCCTTCCATACCATAGAAAAACATGCCACCCTAATTGGAGATCATGGCCCTCCAATAATAATAATAATCTTCTATGTCTCAAGTTTATCCATTCTTTCACCCATGTAAGTACAGATGCCTGATACTATAGCTCCCAATCCAGTAATCCAAAGTCCCCATTACCTTTAGAGTCCTGTAACAATTTCAATTTTATTCTTGCATTTTTTCCCCTTGCCAAATATATTTCAAAATTGTTTCATTCAGTTCTTCAAAATATTTTTTCTCTAATTGTATCAGTACTGTTTGGAATAAAAAAAGTAATTTGGGTAATATATTCATTTTTATAGTAGCTATTTTCCCTATCATTGAAAGTTGTAGGTTCTCCAACAGCTCCAAGTCTAACTTAATTTGATGCATTAGCTTTGTATAGTCATCGTCTTTCATTGTTGCACATCCTGCTGTTAGATAGATTACTAAATATTTCACTTTCTTTACTATCTGAAGATCTTCCTACTTTATCAATTTGTTTCTCTGCTTATCTGTGAGGTTTTTAACTATTATTTTTATTTATTTATTTATTTATTTATTTATTTATTTATTTATTTATTTATTTATTTATTTATTTATTTATTTTCAATCCTGCAAGTTCTCCATACTCCTGAATTTTTCCTATCAGTCTGGGGCGGTTTCTAATGGCTTTCTAGTATAAAAACTAGGCCATCTGCAGATGCTTGTAGTTTATACTTTTCTTTTTAAAATTCCATTCCATTTATTTCTGGATCCTGTCTAATATTTCTAATTAACACATCCAATGTTAATATAAATAACAATGTGGATAGTGGACACCCTTGCCTTGTGCCTTTTCTTAAGTGGAAATTTTCTGTCACATCTATATTCACAATCACTTTTCCTCTCTAATTTGTATAAATTGCCTTAATCGTATTTGTATTTTTTTTTTTTTGCCAAAGTCCATACACTTTAATTGTTGCACCATAACTTGCCAATTTATATTGTCAAACACTTTCTGGGCATCTGGAAATACCCATGCCAATTGTTTTTCACAATGTACTTCATAGTACTCCACTGTGTCTAAAATTATTCTCATATTGTTTCTAATTTGACTTTTCCTCTGCAATTTTTTCATAGTCGTATAGCTTCTTATAAAACTTCAGAATCATTATTATTATTTATTTTCCATTTGGTAATGTAATAAACCTTCCGCATCTTGCAGTTTACTTACCCATTTCTTCTCTTTCTCCTTCAGTTTATAGGCTAGCCATCTTCCAGGTTTATTTTCATTTTTTAAAAAATTGCTTTGTTCTTTTGATTTATTGTGCCAATTCTTCTTTTTCCTTTATATTTAACTTGTGTTTAATTATTTACATTTGATTTTTTGGCTTCACCTTTTGTGGTACATTTTGTAACTCTACTTCAAGTCTTTTACATTCTTCTTCTAAAGATATTGTTTCTTTCTCTTCTTTTTTTCACTATATATGTTATAGCTAATCTCATAATCCATGCTTTAGCTGTATCCCAAACACCTTGTAGTGAAGATTCCCCTTTCCTGTTTTCTTTTTTAAAAAAATCCCATTTCCTTTTCCATCATCTGTATAAATTCCTTGTCTTTTAGTATAGATTGATTTAAAGTCCATTGTACTCTTCTCTTCTGTCCCTTCTAACGGATTTTTATTGGATTATGGTCAGCCCATAAATTTGTTTCTATTTCTATCTCTTGCACATGTGTGCTTAAGTCTGGTGACATCCAAATCATATCTATTCTAGACCAAGATTGATGCCTGTTAGAATAAAATGTATATTGTTTTTTTTCCTGGATTTGTTTCTCTCCATGTAAGCTTCTTCTGTCATTTTAAAAAAGGTTCTAGGTAAAAGGATGTTTCTTATTTTTTATTTGTTTTGCTACTTTTATAATCAAGTTTTGTATCCACTATTGCATTAAAGTGTCCTAAGAGACAAATATGTTTGTACTCTGTTTCAAGTATCTTTTTATGAAGTTTTTTATAAAAAAAATTCTTGTCCATTGTTCAATGCATAAATAGCCAATAGGAGTATCTGTTTTTGATTTAATGTCACTTCCACCATCAAAATTCTCCCTTCTTCATCTTTAAAAATTTGATAAGTACTTATTGTTTCTTTAATATATAACCACCCCTCTTCTCTTTTGTTGTGAGTGATGAGAATAGTTTATCTAATTTGTGATACTCCAATAATTTATTATAGTGTTTTTAATATGTACTTCTTGTAATGATATTATATCTAATTTTAATATTTGTAGTTTTGTAAATATTTTTTATCTTTTCACGGGGGAGTTGTCCATTTATATTAACTGAGAGCATCTTTATTTCTTTTTGCATTGTTTCACTTATATATGGATCTTATGCTCCTAAGTGCTCTTATTTCTCTCAGTTCCTTTGCTCTTGCTCCTTCTTTTTCTATCTCTTTCTCTGCCTCCATCTCCTGCTTGTTAATCTCTAATGCCTTTCCTAAAAACTTTTTCATTATATCTAGTAAATCTTCCCCTTTCTCCTTTTCTATATATTCTGAAATTTTAAATAGTGAGCTGCTTTTTCTGTTTCTAGTATTATCACAGTATTTTCTAGCTCCTTATTTGCTTGTCAATCTCTGATTTGTTTCAACTTTTTGCTTTACTTATTCTGATTTCTCTTACATTTTCTGAATCCTTTGTTCATTTTTTTGTTTTCATTTGCTGAAAGTTCTCAAATTTTTAATCCATATTTTGTATTTTTTTTCTTGCATCTCTCCCATATCATTTCTTACTTCCCCTATATCTTTCTTTAACTCATTGTGATTTTTTGGTCATGGTCTCCTGCATTGACTGAAACATCACCAGCATTTCTTTTTGGAATGTTTTTGGTTTCTCTTGCTGTAACATGCTGTCTATTGACCTCTGATTATCTGGCTTCGAGGAGGCCAATAATGGTGTCAGCGAAGAGTGTCAGCGAACCTTTTTGGCACTGAGTGCCAAAACACAAGCACATTTGGGGAGTGCTAGAAACTGGAAGAGCAGCCCCCATGGCCCGTGCCCACAGGAACACCAGAATCTGGAAGACCAGGTGCACCAGAATCCAGAAGAGACACAGGTGATGGTTGCCGTGCCTGGAGAGATGGCTCTGTGTGCCACTTCTGGCACGCATGAGATAGGTTCACCATCACAGGTGTAGAAGATGCTTTCTTCCCTATTTTGGTTAAGTTTGAAGTTCTTGTCATCTCAGCAGCTAATGTTAATCCCTCTTACTCTTCCTTCCCAGCAGACATACCCACCAGTCCTACTAATAGCTAGCAACTAACGAATCACAGTTTAACCACAAACAACACCCCAACACTTCAATATCCCACAAATATAGAAGAAAAAAACCAAAGCACAAATCCAATTCCTTCAAATTCAATCAACCTTCAGTATCTCAGTCGGTTAGCACATAAATATTTTCAAAGACAGGAATGTAAGGAATGTTTTACTTTTAGCATGAGAAAAAATTAAATCACAAAATTATATCACAAAATTATAGGAAAATACCAGTCTGGCTTTCTACAATCAAAGCACTGATACATCCAAATGTTGTTAACTTGAAAAAAATTGTATCTTATAAAGTCATTGTATCTTATAAAGTCATTTTAAATGAGAAAGGGGAATTTAAAATCAGAGAGAACTACAAAATGAAAGGGTGGATGTAGTATGGTGGCCAAACTTGCAAATATAGTAATGACATGAGAAAGATGCAAAAACTTGGGGTTTCTTTAAAGAACCAATGACATAAGATGTTATTAGAGAGACATGAAAAACTGATGAGAAAATTATATAATTACCTATTAAGCTTTAAAATTGAAGGTGAACAAGAAAAGAAACAAGGATAGTAAAATGGAAGGTGAACAAGTAAAAGAAACAAGGATAGTATGGGCAAAAAACTTTGGCTATTCTAGACAAATGGAAAAGACTTTTGGGACAGAAATTACAAATTGACAATGGCTATTGCATATAAGGAAAATCTTTATAAAGTGTTCTACAGGTGGCATTTGCCACCAACAAGATTAGCAAAAATGTTTAACATGTCTGCCAAATGTTGGAAATGTAATCAGATGCCAGGCACTTATTATCATATGTGATGGACATGTATGAAAGAAAGAAAATATTGGACAAAAAATACACACCTGGTTGGAAAAGATGATTAAGGAACATAGGGACTTAAAGCCAGAAATATTTTTCGTTAGGTATAATACCAGGGACTATACATTTAAAGCTACATGTTTTAACAGCAGAGAGAATTGTATTTGCACAATATTGGAAAAATGAGAACATCCCAACAGATTAAAAAAGATAATTTGGAAAATATTGGATTGTGCAGAAATGGATAGGTTAACATTGAAAATAAAAGACAAAGGAAATACAGAGTATTATTTGATGTGGAATAGGTTTTAAGAATGGTTAGAGATACGATGTAGAAATTAGATGAAGAAAGAGCATTGCTATATGTAAGGAAAATATGAATGTTGTTTATAAGTATGCTAATATAATAAATATTATTATAAACAAGCTAATATAATTATAAATATGGTGATAATTATTATATATATTATTATTACTATCAGTATATCTGTTATTTTCTTTTTCTTTTGTAAAATGAATTGCCTGGACAACACATGGTATTCAAAATACTTATATATAAATAAATTTTAAAAAACTTGACACTTAAAAAAAAGAACAAAGGATTTTAGAAATCAACCACTTGCTGAAATGTTGGTGCCATCAAGAGAATTTCCATAGTCTGCACTATCTTCATGAAGGACTTTTGGCAACAATGGGCTGCACTTCACATGAACTGGGAAGAATGTATTCAGAAAATAGTTGGCTCAATTTATCAGAAAGGATTTAAACTAAAGATGTGGGGGAAGAGTGACCAATTTAGAACAATCATTAGGATCTTTGGGATTCAAAGTACAAACTCCAAGAAAACCAATCAAACATTGAGGTAGTAAGTGATGGGAAGGGAAAAAAATCCCAGATATAAAAATAGTAGGAAATATAGGAAGCATATCCTAAGGTCAGCTATAAAGGACTCATATGCAGAAATACAAGCCCTTTGTTTAGGGAACAAACAAGGTGAATTTGAAACACATAAAGTACTTATTAGTACATGAAGGCAGGTAGTGAAACTTGGTGGGATAAAATTCATGACTGGAATGTACTGAAAGGATACAAATTATTCAAAACAAAAGATCTAACCAAAGAGAAGGTGGAGTTGTATTATATGTAAAACATCACTACATCTCTACAGAAATTTACAAAGCCAAATTCAAAACCTCCCAGAATGCATATGGATCAGTATAAAAGAAAAGGCATGACATTGCCAGAGGGATATAGTGTGGGCCACCTAACCAAGCAGAACAAATGAACTTTTTGTTAACCAATTAAAAAATGTATGTTGGAAACACACCACAGTAGTAATGGTGGACTTTTACTACCCTGATATCAACAGGGTGACAAACTCTGTATCATGGGAGATTAAAAAGTTTCCTAACTAATCTAGCTGACAACTTTGCCATCCAAAAGATAAAGGAAGGAACTAAACTAAAAGCTCTTACTAACTAACTAACTTCTCTTACAAACAGAAAAGAAATGAGAGAAGGGAGTGAAGTTCCTGGAACTCTGGACAAGAGTGACTACATTGTATTGGAAATCAATATAATGCAAACACAAGCAATAGAATATAATCCAACTAATGACTTAAATTTTAAAATAACTAATTTTAATAAACTCAGAGAAAGCCTAAGCAAAATTTCATGAATGAAAATCCTAAAAAGGAAAATAACTCAAGAAGCTTGGGAAACTCTGAAAAATATTATCATGAAAGCCCAGTGCAGCACAATACTACTGAAAAAGAAAAACATAAATTCAAGAAAAAACAAGCACAGTTGCTGAAGGATCACTCTGATAATCTGAAAGACAAAAAGGATAAGTACAAAAAATGGAAAGAGGGACACATAACTAAGGCAAAATACCTGCAAATAGCCCTAACTTGCAAAGATGAAATCAAGAAAGGGAAATAGCAGAAAATACGACTTCAGCAATGGATGGTCAACATCTGGAACTCACTACCTGACTCTGTTGTTACATCCTCAAACCCCCAAAACTTTAACCTTAAATTATCTTCCGTGGACCTCACTCCATTCCTAAGAAGTCTGTAAGGGGGTGTGCATAAGCACACCAGCGTGCCTACCATCCCTGACCTACTGTTCCCATTTATTCGTACATTTATTATGTATATACTTATAGCTGTTTATACTTAGATGTTTATATGTTATGTTCATACTTATACTTGTTTTCTCATACATTCTGACAAACTAAACTAACTAAATAAATAAAATAGTATACTTAGATTTCAGTAAGGCATTTGATAAAATAGACCATACCCTTTTTCTTGGTAAGCTAGATAGATAGCATCACCACTAGATGGATTTTAATTCACAGTCAGTAGTCTTTAATGGTACTGCATTTACATGGAGAGAAGTAAGCAGTGGGGTACCACAAGGTTCTGTCTTGGGCCCAGTACTCTTCAATATATTCATAACAACGTAGATAAGAGAACAGAAAAGGAACTCATGAGATTTGAAGATGACACTAAGCTGGCTGGAATAGCCAACACCCCAGAAAATAAGCTCAGGATCCAAATGGATCTTGATGGACTTGAATGCTAGACTATCCAACAAAATGAAATTTAATGTGGAGAAAAGTAAGGTTTTACATTTAGGCAGGAAAAAGAAATGTACAAATTCAAATTATATAAAACCTGACTCACAAGAAATAACTGTGAGAGGGATAACATAATAACAGAAAACAGACTTGGAGAGGACCTTGGAGATCTTCTAGTCCAACCTTCCTGGTCATGCAGGAAATCCTATATTATTAATTGTCCAATCTCTTCTTAAATCTTCCAGTGTTGGAGCACCCACAACTTCTGGAGGCAAGTTGTTCCACTGATTAATTGTTCTATCAGGAAATTTCTCCTTAGTTCTTAGTTCTCTCCTTGATTATTTTACATCCATTGCTTCTTGTTCTGCCTTCAGATACTTTGGAGAATAGGTTGACTCCCTTTTCTTTATGGCAACCCGTTAGATAGTGGAACATTGGATCCTGGTGTCCTAATGGTCAATCACTTAAATATGAGCCAGCACTGTCCACAGCAGACAAGAAAAAGCTCTAATGTAATTCTTAGTTTCATAAACAGAGGGATGGAGTCAAGATCACATGAAGTATTAGTCCTGCTTTATAAAACCTTAGTAAGACCACACCTAAATATTGCAACTGTTTTGGCCACCACATTATAAAAAGATGTTGAGACTTTGGAAAGGATGTAAAGAACAGCAACAAAGAAAATTAGGGGTCTGGAAACTAAAATATATGAAGAACTGTTGCAGGAATTGGGTATGACTAGTTTAGAGAAAAGGTGGACTGAGGTGACATTATAGTCGTGTTCCAGTATTTGGGGGGCTGCCACAAAGATGAGTGGATCGACCTATTTTACAAAGCACAAAAAGACAAGACAAGAAACAATGAATGGAAACTAACCATGGAGAGAAAAAACCTAGAATTAAAGAGAAATTTCCTAACAGTGAGAACAATTAACCATTGGAACAGTTTGCCTTGAGCATTTGTTGGTGCTTCATCACTGGAGGCTTTTAAGAAAAGACTGGGCAAGTATTTGTCTGAAATAGTATATAGCAGGGCTGTCAAACACCCAGCTCACAGGCCAGATGCATCACCAGCTGGTTCGCCCATGTCCAGTTTAGCAAAGGGGCGGGGAAAGCCCTGATATGTCACATGACACAGCTGTGACTATGTGAGTTTGACACCCCTGCTTGAGCAGGCAGTTGAAGATTAGAAGTCCTCCAAGGTTCTTACAACTCTATTATTCTATGTTATCTATCCTATATTGCATTTAGATATATAGATGTAGTAAGGGAGTCACAGTGCATTAGATTTTTATTTTATTTTGGATGTGCTCGTGCTTTGCATGATTTCTTATAAAGTTCACTTTTTCTGAGATATGATTTCCATCTTGATTGGGCTTAGTTGTTCCTCCTTGTTTACCCTAGCCTTTTTCTTTAAGATTAACATCCATCTGTATTTGATGCTGTCTTTGTTGTTGCTGTATGTTCCAAACTCTAAATTCTATTTCAAAATAGTTTTTTTTTTCTTGCCAGTTGTTCTGGGGATAGAATATCTGGCAACATTCCTCAGAAATCGTAGCTCATCACTAGGTATCTACCAAGATATTTGTTTAAGTTGTATTGGCTTTTTTAAACAGCAAAAAGATGAAGCATTTTGCTTCTTTTGGTTTTATCCTTTTTTGATAGGAAAAAAGAATTGATAGCTGCCTAATGTTGAGTTTTCAGTTTAGGTAATAGAGACCAGATGGTGAGATAAATTATTAATTATTATTATTCTAAAATTAAAAATCTCCACATACCATTGCATATCAAGTCCATATTCTTCTAATTTATTTGGCGTTTTATGTTTTGAACAAAAAAAAAAACTTACAGTGTGGTCCTAATTTGCAGTTGTATTTTGTGTGCAAATAACATTTCCCAAAATCATACCCATTTTACTTTAAGGTCTTGTTATTATGCCAGGCTCTTCATCAACATTTTAAATAGAAATTATTGGATTCTTTCAATTTGCACATATTGTTTATCATCCACTGGTTATATATTGGCAGAAAGGGTCCTTTCTAAGTTTTGTTTTATCAAATGTTGTTACTAATATTAAAATACTTCAGTTCTTTAAGATTACCCAGCAAGACGGTTATCATCAAGATGTCAGCTTTGGAAGCCATACTGAGATTCAATGCTGCCACGCTGCCACAAGCTTGAGAAAGTGGGAGCGGGGTGGTGGATTCAATTGTGTAGCTAAGTAGACAAAAAAAAAATTGTTGTTGTTAATTCAAGGTCATTGAGTATGTTGCAGGATGAAATATGGATCTTACTTTTGGACAGATTGTGATTGGGCATGCGATGTGATGATGGCCAAGGGGGGATAGATTTGTAGTTTGGGAAATTGTGGGAAGCCCGGAAACTTTCAGATTCGGGATTCTACAGATGTGCCAGTTACTATCCTAATAAAAGTACTTTTGAAATATGTTTGTCTCGGAATTACTGATTGGAATGGAGAGTTGCTGGAATGCTGACACAAGACCTTATAATTCTTTGATGTTCGGTATAGTGGAACATTTCAGAGAAAATATAATTTACTACCTGGAGAACCGTGTTTCACTACTGTCCTAGTTTCAAGAGCTGTACAATTACTGGCCATTTTGGATTGCAGGTAAATGCAATGAACAGATCCAATCATCTGAAATGTTGCATATACATCATCACATCTTGAGTTCACTCATGCATGTAGTGGGGTCCTCTAATGAAAGAAGATGGCAACACAACCATCGTGCCAAGCTGTGATAACAGGCTGTCAGTTCTTGTCATGGTGTCCTTCAGGTGCACAATTTTTCAATTTTTTTGGTAGTTACAAATCCAATTAAGTCTTTCACTCTCAATTTTTGCATACTTATCAACCAGAAATTGATTGAGAAGTTTGCGAACAGCAGTAGGTAGCATTCTTTGCCATCAAGCTCCATTATCCTGTAGTTATAAAAGTCAGCAGCAGACAAGGTCTTCTTGAGAGGACCTTAGTCTTTGCATCGCACTGAGGTATATTGTTGTAATAGCCATCTTCTCCATGGCAGAACATCAGAGGGTACTGGAGAGCGTCATAGGCATGGTGCATCTCACTGATTCTTAACAACCTGTTGTCTCTGCTGTGGAGAACAATATCTCTCTTTTCAAAATCCTGGCCAACAATGAGAACAGCCACTTCTATAGTCATGGGGGCATTGAAGCAACCTCAGTGCTCTCCAGAAGGCTTCTTGTCAGTGTTAATCACCACTTGGAAGTCATTGTGGCCCTAAGGAACAGAATCAACTGTAGCCTTAAGTTCCAGAATATACTTGTTATGTTCACACAGCACCTTCTGCAGTTGGCTAACCAGTTCTGGATTAATGCCCAGGTAAATTCCATAGCAGATATCCCTCTCATTGTCATCATCACCAACGAAGTATAGCTGGAGAAATGAAGGCTATGCTGAGGCCCTGCCATGATACTCCCTATCCTGTGGTAGACCTACACCTGCACTTTAAATGTTGGCATAAAATTTCCCTCCTTCACTTCAACTCCAAAAGATGTCATTTGGAAATATGCGTTGTACTTCCGAATAGCAAAAAGAAAATGCTTTGCCATTGAATGCTCGTGGGTGAGAAGGCTGTGTAAGGATTCAGGGGAGGGCTGAAGGGGAAGGAGCTGGACTTTACCATCACTGCAGCATATCCTGGGACTCTCTTCCTGTCACTTTAGAGCACGGCACCAGGCACAGGGTAACTAAAGTTTGAGATCAACAACCTTTTCCCTGGAGTAATCAATCTGAGGTTCATATTTAAACCCAGACAAATACTTATAAGGAAATATCTCTCTTGCCACCTTGAGTTTGGAAGCAGTTCCATAGATTGAAGGCATAGACATTTTGATTGAGGTACCAACATTTATTACTGTAAGGAGCCCCAGACAGCTCCTGAGTAAAGGAGTAGAACATCTGCCAGTTTGAACTGAGCTAATAGAATGTGAGGTAACTGACAGTTGGAACAGAGTTCTTTTCAGGTGGGGAGGGGAAGTAGAACTCCTTAGCATCAGAACACATTAATTATTGTATTAAGAAATAGTAATGATCTGATGGTCATTTTGAAAAACCCTTTCTTATTGCTACACATGCCTAAGAATCAAAGATATTAGTATCTATGAAATGTCTCATCCATTGTAAACAAACCATTTAGATAAGAAACTAATGAGCTGCTTACTACTCTGTAACATTTTTGATATGTTTTATTTAACCCTTACATTTCCTCTATAGACTAAAGAGTTGTTCTGTCTTAGTAAACCAAGATCAAGCCAGTCTTACATTCAGATTCCACATAAAAGCAGCCATATGTCTCTGGAGCATGTTTATATTATGATGATTTTCCAGATTGCAATATAACCTACAGGGGGCTTCCCAATTTCCTTGCATTTGTAGTTTCTGTTGTGGAGCGAAGGGACAAACGAGGCCAGGACCAGAGCATACTAGTAAAGGCTTTATTCAGGGGAATAAAGGGTTGTTGTGTCTACCCGCTAACAAGGCAGACTGCTGGAGAACAACAACGGCTGGCTTCGTCCGGCAGTCGGCTTTTATAGCCGACTGTCAAACGGAGCCAACCAATGGGAGCTGCTGATACTCCCGCCTAAAGTGCGGACCTGGTTGGGAACTCCAACCAGTTCCAAAGACATAACAGTTTCCAACAGTGAGACAACTCAAAAAGTTTATCAAGAATGGTTGATCCCCAGAAATGGCCAAATGGATTGTTACCAAATGTAAAAAATATAGTATTTTAAATTCAGGCAAGTAGTGTTTAGAGATACAACAGTGCTGAACATGTGCCTTGGATTTTGTTGCTGTTGCTGTTTCCACATGCTTGTATAATCTCCTGCCTTTGGATCTGGATTCTGAATATTCCATATAGTGATTGCATACCATGGCTTGTATTCAGCAAATACTATTTTATAGTTAGTTTTAAAGCAAATGACTCTCTAAAAGTACCACGAGAAAATGTTTTAAAAGTGGAGATAAATAGAACTCTCTCTCCCTCCTTAAATTGCTAGGCAGGAATTACTGCGACTGAACATAGAAAATATTTGATAGTCACTGCCAAAATTACTTTGTGGAATGAAAAAAATCAGAAACTGAGTGAAGGTTACCTATAATCTTGTTTAAAAATCATGGTAATTGATATCCTTAAGAGATCATATCAAAGATCAGTAGGAACTCTCTAGTACATGTCTACTGAATGTATATTTTGGTCTTCCATCCCTTTAATATTACTAGCTGCTGCAATTTAAATTGCTGGAGATACTTCCCACAGATTGTAACTATAAACAGAAATGTGTCTCAGCATCAGTTCATAAAAAAATCTAGGATTTGGCAGGCTTTCTGACATAAATGAGGTTCCTGCCACATGAGGAAATTGCACATGATGAAAACACTAATTCTTCAACCTTGGCAAACCAATAAATACAAATAAAGCTCAAGTGATAAAGCACATATATTGATCTTTCACACCCCCTGGTGCTTTTAGCACTTCACAACAATTTTCCACAACATAACAGATATTTCTGGAAGTTGGCACAATTAGAAATACAGCAGGATTCTGTCACATTTGCACAAGGTGGCTATCATTTGGATTCATAATTGCCATGGAGAGTAGAACATGTTTACATCTATCATATGAAATTCACAACAGGAAGCATTCATCAGTCCTGTGTATCAGAGAATTCTCTTAGGGCTATAAAACTAATTTACACTTTCCAGTCAAGTATACAAATTGAAGCACTAAAAATATTTGGATTCCTCACTCTCCCTGGATCTTATGATGTAGTTCTTACCTCAATATATGTGTAAGATGTGTATATTATAAGATGCATGTGAAAATAAATGTGATTTTTTTTTTTAATTTGCAACTTCAGTAGGTATTTGATGGAATAGATTTCATGCATGAAACTGAGTACAAGCAACACTAAAGAAGATAAGAATAAGACTAATTTAGAGAAAAAAATAACTAAATGACATGCATAAACAACATATACAAAAATATGCAAATAATTTAAAGGAAGCCAGTTAAATGCATTCCAAATCCGTTTCCCGATGTTTTATAGTGACATATAACTTGAAGGTGCTTTCACTTTATTGCCATTCCTAGGAGAGATATTTTCTCTCTATACACTTTATAAGTGGAGCCTTAACGTACAGTAAATATTTGACAAAAACAGTTACAAGGATCCTGTAGCAATATATCCAGCAATGTTGTCAACTTAACTAAATGAGCATTGCAATGCATGTTGTACTCTTTACATAAGTGCATGCACATCACAGTGCACATACAGGACAGAATTTGCATAATAAAGCCATGCTTTTAGCATTTGCCCTGCTTTGCAGGTTAAACAGTAATTTGAAGGAACATTTGTAAAATGAGCCAAAAATTACAAATTGTTTCTTTGCATGCATTTTAAAAATGTTTCAAATCCTGAAGAACTGTATCTCTAAAACAGATTTAAATATACAACACATATATCCCTGTCCTCAAACAAATAAAATGTATTTTCAAGATGTCAATCCCAAGTCAAGAAACGAGAGTCAATAAGAGTTTTGGAAAGTAGTTTAATATTTAATATGATTAGGATTTTGTACAGTGGTGGGATTCAAAAATTTTTACTACCAGTTCTGTAGCATGGCTTGGTGGGCATGGCAGGGAAAGGATACTGTAAAATCTCCATTCCCACCCGGCTCCTGGGAGAAGGTTACTGCAAATCCCATTCCCTTCTCACCCCACTAACCTGCTTTCCAGCTCCATTCTCCTATGCAGGGCAACAAAAGAAGACCCAGCTGATCAGCTGGTACTTGAGAGGCAGAGAATAGATGGAGGCAGGGCTAGGCAGAGGTAGTATTTGTCGGTAGTCTGAAGTACTCAAAATTTCCACTACTGGTTCTCCAGAACTGGTCAAAACCTGCTGAATACCACCTTTTGTAACAAAATACTGAAACCTCCCATGACTCTTTGTAATGGATCCATATTATTCTAATATTCTTAGCTAGCTTGTTTAGCTGGCCAGGGGTATACAACTTAGTATCTTTAATGTATGTACATAATCCTGTGCTGATTGATAATTTCATTTTAGCAGTCCAAACACACATCTGAATCTCAAGGCACCCTGTAAAACAAAGGCAAAGTGTTAAAACTTCTTTTCTATCAATACTGATCCTGGAATAAGTAGGAGAAATCATTATTGCACTTTCCATTCTAACCCACCTTAAGTCAGATCAATCAAATGAAAATTTGCTGATGTGTATCAGTGAGGGCCAAGATGGATGCACCATTCTCATCTCCCAAAGTTCACCAAGAAGTGTGGTCAGCATCCTCTTATACTGATCCTTGAAACCTAACTGAAAATAGTCTTTTTCCAATAAAATTCTCTGAAGTGGTAGCCTGACTAACTTCTCAACTATCTTTCCTCATAAACAGATTGGAAATTCTGCACTTACTTTGGGTTCAGTAATAGTTTCTTAAAGAAGGAATTGACCACTGTTTCCTTAAGCATAGGTAGAATCAATCTGTACTTCAAGACTAGTAGTGGGTTGCAAACAAACAATCATTACCACACTGAAATCCATCTTCACTTCTAACACCATATATTGTTTGTTCATATGAAGGCAATAACTCTGAGCAAATATCAACTTCTTCCCAGAACAGATAAATTTTGGCGTAGCTTTGAATTAGGGAAAAGATTGTAGAACAAAAGAAAGATTCTGTAACTGCTCAAAGTCACCTGATAGTGAGATCTGCAGCACACATTAAAAAAACAATGCAATACAGTGGCAGTGTTCCCTACTTTATGCAGTTCAAATGTCCTGGTTGATAACTCCTATATTAGCATGGGATGAGCTTCCATTCAATTTTAAGAGGTATCTCTACATTTGCACCAGTACATGAACAAATGTTATGCAACTCTGGGTCCTTTCTTTTGGCACTATAACAAGCACATCTATCCAGTAAACCACTTCAAACCTTAAAATGATTTGAATGGTTCATTCACATTGAAGAATTAATTGTGCCATGTATGATTTTCCAGAGCACTAACTAAATTGTGCAACTTATTCTCCAGCTCTTTTATGCTAACATGGTGACACATTCAGGTAATGGATTCACTACATTAAGCTTCAACCTTCATATAATAACATGGATTCAAAAACGAATTAATTCGAAATGCAGTAACTAGATATTTCCTAAGTATGCATTTAGTCCTTTCCCAAATTCAGTTGTTTCCTATTTGCTTCCATGAATAGATCAAAGGACTTCAAAAATCCAAAACAAATAGTAACAATCTGAATAAGTGTCTCTTTCTACATGAAAAGTTAGGACCTTGACACAAGATAAGTCTTTTGGGATTGCAGCGTTCAAATTATGGAAATTGCTCCTGGAATTAATTAATTTTCCCTGATTCATTATAGCTTGCTTGGATAAACAATAAATTATTTCAATAAATCATAATACAAAGTCTTGTGTTTTATGGGACTATTTTGCCTTTTTAATAATAGGTTACATTTTGTTACATTCCAATTTTATTAGTAAATTTTATTTTGTTTTTACTTTCTTCTCTAATCTTCAGTTTACTGACAAATTGTTAATATATGTTTATTATCCAGGCTGGATAGGTAGATTATATGATACAGAGCAATGGTCGAATAGGTACATAGACATTTTAATAAATAAATAAAAACAAGCCTTGGGGGAAAAGCAAGCAGAAAGAAAGAAGAATATTATTAAGAGGTTAACTTTGAGCAGTTTTTGTTCATTTAAAGTAACACGAATAACTTTCCTGGAAATGTGCAATAAGATGGATGTCTCTCTAATGTGTAATATACTTCACGAGATGTTTTTAGAATCTACTGATTTGGTGAATAGAAAACAAATGTAGTGTGAAAGAAATAGGCAAGTCTGATGTATCCTGATACTTCTACCCATAGGGAATTTCAATTATGGGGAGCATGACTAAAATGGCATTTTAAAGAAATGTCTTGGGTTCCAACATAAAATATCCATGATGCCAGATCAGACCAATATGATGTATCAAATGTGTCAGGTGTGAAAAACCAAGACTGAACATGAAATTCCAATTAATCTGATTACTAATTATGCCTATTATTATTATTTTATTTATTAAATTTGTTTGCCCATCTCATTACATGGTAATTCTGGGTTGCTTACAACACTAAAAGTAATAAAACCAAAAAAACCACGTATATCTAATAGCAATGAAAATACAAATTATGACTAAAAGATGGGGAGAGAGGGAGCAGGATGTGCAGGGGAAGAGGTGGGTTCTGGTATTAGTCTATCAATCACTTGCAGCAAGATGCTTCCCTTTTGGGGGTGTCAAGTGAGCTGGCAGGTTCAGGTTCTTACAGACGATCAGTACAGGGGAGCAGACCTCACCCCAGGGGGCAAAATGCTTCAAAGGTCAGGAGCCATGCAGAGAGAGCTCTTCTCCTGCACCCTGCCAGCTGGAATTCCCTGACTGACAGGATACACAGCATGTGTCCTCTGCTGACAGAGATGGGATGGGGCAGTGCCATTGGGATGAAATGGTTCCTGAAGTAATCTGGACCCGTGCCATGTAACCTTTAAGGTGATAATTAAGACCTTGAGTTGTATCCAGAAGTAAATCAGCAGTCCTACAGCTTGCAAAATATAATTGTAACATGGGTCACTCCTTAAATGGCCCCAAGGATATCCCTTTCTGCATTGATGAATTAATCACTGCCTGAACCCACCTGCTAGTGACATCCTAGAGACTTTCAACAATTAGAAGGCACAAGGGTCTAATTGACATGGTTGCACTGACAGCCTCAGGTCCAGTTTCTCAGGTCCAACAGGATTGAATTGTTCCAGATAACTGAGCAACATCTTTCCCCAGGCAACTCATATGGATCTCTACCATACATGGATTCCAACTGAGCAATTTAGTTAGGTGATGAACAAATTCCTCTGCACAGCCTTGAAGATGATCACCTGGGCCTTCCTGTCCCAAGAGGGTACATTAGTCCATTTGTGGCAATGTAATGGCCAGGCTGATTCCTCATGACTCCACTAACAGGTTCTTCCATTCTTTCCACAATATGTAGTTTATATTTCTTTCTGGATATACTTCTTTTTCACTTTCTCAGTGTTTTCTATACTCACACCATTCCCTTACTTAATGTATGAAAAAAACCTTTACATTTTATTTCTTTGCTTAATTTGTAGATAAAAGATAGGAGCATTGATCAGGAATATTTGAGTGAGGTCTTAAATGCAGGGAAGTAGAAAGTATTTTCCCAGTTGAAACTATGGTTAAATCTGTCTATGTATTAGGAAATTAAAGAAATGTTGTCATGTTTTGATATTTTTGTCAAAAAAAAACCTACCTCCTTTTAATTTCACAACACATAGATTTAAGCATAGTTTCAGTTGGGAAGAATGGCACATAGTTTCTGAAGCAGGGCTTTGTAAATTTGGTTTTATTCATGTAATGTTTATGCCTTTTAGATACTTTACAATGCTCTTTACAATACTGTTGCCTTTGTTAAGAATTTTCTATTAAAATAACATGAGAGAAACAGACCTTGATGTTAAAAGGTAGATATCAAGGTTCCAACTGACAAACCCAACTAAACCAGTACTCCAAGATGAGCAGATCTTTTTAAGAACTGTTTATCAAGTACATCATTTTGGCATGCATGAAAGTAAAACCAACTCTAATTATTTCCCATGGTTTTCATATAATTAAAGAATAGATATTCCCCTCCCACCTTGTCACAGATAACATTGTCCAATTAGATGTTCTGGAGCCTCTCGGTTAATTCTTCAAGTCTCTGGCCAGCACTTATTGAGATGACTTATTGTTTCCCATGAGATAATCTGTTGTTATTATTTGGTTTGACATTCCAAACCCATCCCCCACCCCCAATATTGCATGGCAATTTGAGAAATGAAAAGATGGCTGTGGCAGCATGGATCCGTTTTCAAAGTTGACAGTAAAACTTCCAGGCCATCACCTCTTCTCCTTTTTCATTGTTCTTCCTGCCCTAGATCGAAATTAACAATTGAGAGTAGCCAGGATTTCTTATTTACTATTCAACACAAATGCATCTAAAAAACTCATTATATTTAATTTTGTTTGAATTGATTCATAAGGAATCATAAGGATAATCAGTCAAAACAAATAAAAGATCAGATTCACATCTTACAAGAAAGACCTTATAAATATTCTTTTGAATCAAATCTCAACAACATAATATAAATTACTTTCTAGATTAGAGTTCAGGGGGAAATAGGCTAATTTACATTGCTAGTTCCTTTCTGCAAATATTTCTGTAATCAAACCTTTGTGGATTAGATATTATAACAAGAGGACTTATATGTTTATCAATATCCATGCAAAGCATATAATCATGTGAGAGGCATCCTGAATAACTTACAATCCTTTCCTTGCCTGGAAGAAATCCATGTGAATATATTGTTGTGTTCTTCCTGAACAGACTTACTTATGCAGAAAATAGATCGTTGAAAAGCTCCAGTTGGGAATCTGTAGCAACATTATTATGCCATTATATATCATTTAAGATATTCCCATAAAGAACATCACCGGGAGGCTATTTTCATCCAGGAAAATTCTCAAATAGCTGAAAATTTCCAGTTCTTTCTCTATAGTGCCTTTTCTATATGCATAACTGCTATTGTATGTGCTATCTATTGACCTTTCACTTCACAACTTCCTTGAATAATATCTAAAACTTTGTTAAATAGACTCAAGATTTTGAAAGATTTTGAAAGACTTGAGCTTTGGGCCCTATTTAACAAGATGCAATTCAATGAGGAAAAAGTAAGATCCTGAACCTAGGCAGGAAAAACCAAATGCACAGATACAGAATAGGCAGAATGTGGATTAACAGTAAGAATGTGAAAGGGATCCAGATTTTCTAGTGGACCAGCATTTATAAACACGAACCTGCAGTAAGCTGAAACTACAGTTCTAGGCTGCATCAACATCACAGTCACAAGAAGGTACTACACTATACTGCGCTAGTGAGGCCACAGTTGGAATAGTACACCAGTTCTGGTTGCCATGTTACAAAAAAGATGCAGAGGCCTTAGAAAGTGTGTGAAGAAGAGCAACAAAGATAATGAAGGGTGTGGAGATTAAGGGAACTAAATTTGTCTAGCGTGACAAAGAGAAGGATTAAGGGTGACATGATAGCTGTCTTCCAGTTCTCAAAGGACTGTCACAGAGATGAGGGGATTGACTGAATTCTCCAATGAACCCAAGGGAAGGACAAGAAGTCTTGGGTGGAAGATCAATAGAACTAATTTCCTGATACTGAAAACAATTAATTAGGTAAAGGGCTTGCCTCTGAAATTGGTGGGTGCTCCATTGCTGGAGGTCTACAAGAAAAGAATAGACAGCCATTTGGAATGCAATAAACTCTCCTGTCTTGGGCAAGAGGATGAACTAGACGATTGTCAGGATCCTTATTGCCTTTTGATTCTATGAAACCTTGAATATCTCAATTCTTATGAAGGTATATTTAGTGGAATTGGTGTTCTTACTCAGCTGATCTATTCCATTTTCTGTTAATCAGAAAATAAAATAGTTTGCAGAAACAGATGCTCTTGGCATCTAGCAGATGTAGTAATGCATGATGTAGTAATGCATGATAAAGAAGGTAATAATAGTGAGGAGATGTGAGTCAGTTCAGCTAATAATGCCATGCTTAGCATAATGATCCACTGGAGCTTTGTTTGTATTGCTATAGTCCCAGATTATCATCTTTATTTAAAGTAATGTCTTTGCTATCTCTAAAATCACAAACATCTGCTTCCTTTTCTATGTTACAGATGTCTTTATCAACAGCTGGAAAACTCTGGACTTTTGATAGCTTTCCAAAGTTATGCTACTTTCACTACTGGGATATAGTTTGGCTTGCTTTTTCCTCCTTGCAGATTGTTGATTTCTTCATCTTGCATTTTGCAGCCTCAGACTGTAGAGGAACAAAAATTTATGAAGAGTAATCCCTCAAATGACTATACATAACTATGAAATTATTAAAAGTCTGTAAGAAAGTACGTCTTGGATGTTGTAGTTCTTTCAATATCCAGTTAAATAGATTTCATAGCAGAATTAAAAAGTCAGAGACTTTGAAGAGCCATTTCCCTACAGTGTATATACTGCTATGTTTGATGTAATAATGATATATAATGTAGCTTCAAGTATATCATAAATATCTATAGGGGAGAGAGGATATCATATTTCCTAATTGGATGCAAGTACAAGCATCCATGGGAAGAGAAAAATTACATCACCTACATAATGAAGTCATGATGACCTCTACAAGATGCTTCAGCAAATGAGACCAGTAATATGATTAGATAATATATAATAGTATTTAATGATGGGCAAGCTATGCACTACTGATGGCCTGAAGTTTATTAAATGTAGGATTTCTGGATTTGTAAAAGCTAGAGTAAGAAATATAAATCAAGTTATATTGTACTTGAGTATTTTTCATCATTCCATCTTCATTGCAAGGGGGAAAAATAACCAACTGATCTTAACCTATCAAGCAATTTCACTTCTTCCTGATGAGCAGTTATTGTGGAATTGCTATGGTTCTGGCTCAATTCTGTGTTATAAAATTCCACATTGCCATTATCTATTTCTAGTCCTCTTCTACTATCCCTACGCTTCTTAAATAAATTATTTTTTAAAGAACATGCATGCACCAAAAATCTTCCATCTTCTCTGAGAATTATCATTTAAAAATGTGCAGTTGCCATTCATTTAAAAAATAATAAAATAATGCCTATTACAAAGTTTTAGTGAATGCGAACTGTGATGATTTAAGCTACTGAATAAAATATTACTCATATCAAAACTAATACTCCCTGATGAAAGCTGAAAGAAAATAGAACATAGAATAACAGAGTTGGAAGGGACCTTGGAAGTCTTCTAGTCCAACAAATGGCTGTCCAATCTCTTCTTGAAGATTTCTAGTGATGGGGTATCCAAAACTATTCTAATTAATTGTTCTAAATATCAGGAAATTTTCCTTGGTTCTAAGTTGGATCTCTCTTTAATGATCTTCCACATGTTGCAAAGGATGGAAAGAGGTAGTTAGGTGTACACATGAAAACACCCAATATTTATTTATTTATATCACATATGTAGAAACACAACTGATAATCTATTTGTAAGTCAGAGCAGCTTTATTAGCACAAGAACTCATTCTTCTAGAAGTTTTATTTTTTCATATAAAAAACAAAAAGTTAAAAAAACAAAATGCTAGAGATTAAAACTAGTAGTATATAACTGGTTAAGAAACATGGCACACAAATTGGCTTAATTTCTACAGGGAACTGAACTTTAACCCATTCATTGCAACTCTGCATTTTTTAGAGCACCAAAATCAATGCATGCCATGTCAGCCCACACTTTGAAGCACAAGAAATAAAAGTCAAGTCTGTCTCTGGGTAAAACAGCCCCTTGGAGCATCCAATACTGCTTTTCACTGAAAATGTTGTAATTTCATGTTCCACATCATTTCACCAATTTGTAAAACCTCATTCATTACAGTTTACAAGCTCATTTGAAATGCTTCTGAAGAACAAGGCGATGTGAAGTCAGGCAACAAAGCTGATCCAACCTGATCTTTATTTAGGAAAACTGTTTTTAAATTAATATGAACAATAATAATACATGTTAATAATGAATGTCAGGGTTTTTAAAACAGGGGAATTAAATCCCAAAATGCATTTTAAAAAGCAGGAGTAAGCAGATTTCATGCTTGCATAATCACTCTCATTCTCTCAGCACAGGGAGCCCCCTAATGCTACTTACCATGCTATTTTCAGCACTGCTGAGTTAAATTAATGGCTGGTGGCTGGCAACAGTATCAGACTCCTACCTGGCTTTCCAATGGATTCCATTTAAAAATATTGCAGTATTAACTATTTCAGAGCCAGCTTTCCTACCTCATTTGCTACAGCTTCCCATTTAAATAAGTGGAAAACCAGCAAAAACATTTCTTCCTCTTGAAATGATCCTTTACAATAGTTCAATTATCATCCAAAAGGCCACATGGAATAAGATGATTAATCTAAAACAGCAATTTGAATTTGAGCATCCATTGCAGATACTGTGGTTTTTTTCCCCTAAGAAAAGTGATACAATTATAAATAAAGTGGTATTATTTGGTCAAACTGGATTCTACAATGGGAAATGTACAATGGATTTATAAGCACAATAGATATGAAAAAGCAGTGGCTATTTAGCTGAAATTTTCCATTTTGGAATTCTCTATAAAGACTTAGAAATGACTCTCAGCCTTCTTGATTAGAATAGATGCTTGTTTTTATATACAATGGTGGCAAGAAGATAAAATACATATCATGATATCATGATACATGCTCTGACCTTTCTTTACTTATATCAAAATGTCACAGACAAGTACAGAAGAGGTACAATTTATATCATGACATTTCACTCCCTGCTATTGATTTCTGTATTGGTCAGAAATGGTTCATAACTACAAACTACCAAGATACAATTCTGTCAAAAATAAAAGCTAAAGGTACTTTCCCTTAAAAATGCATAGATATGTCTTGAAAAAACATTGCCTCTAATTATATAAAAATTATATATTGATTTTTGGAAAATAATAAGTCTTTTGTTTCCACATATCAGTCCAGCTGACTCAAATTGAGCAGCCTCAAATTCAGAACAATTCAGATCTAGGAATTTTATATTTGCCATATTGATCCTCAACCAAATCTCATCCAAATTTTATAGTTAGTACACATGTTCTTGTATGAGATATTAAATCCTATTTTATTACATTACATTATATTAATTATATTATATTATACTATATTGGATATTAAATCCATATATTATTCATAAAGTCATTTTTATATTGGACTCCATGACTGGCAAATATTGTGATTTATTCTTTGTTATATATTTTGGATCGTCTAAGATAAATAATCTTTCTGCAGACACAATGATCTGGTACAGACTCCTGGGAGAACTTCATGGGTCAGTAGATGTTGACATCAAAGGCTCTTCTCAGTAATTGTTGAAGTTTTATTTTGAAAATTCAGCTTCTTTGGGGGATAATATATAAGCATAATAAGCAAATCTACTTTGCCTGAAATATCCTGGGATACCTTCTCAGATATAAATGGTGACTTCAGGGTCTAGTAGGAAAGCTAGCAGGTAGGTCCAGCAGCAGCAGCAAAATAAATGGAGTAGCAAGTGCATGTAGGTAACTCATTATATCCAAAAATAAGCTGGCTGTATGAATTGACCCTTATCCTATTAGAATTAAAGTGTTTTTGGGTGCAAAAGCGGAAGCAGATCCTCTGACTGTTTCTGTTACAATCAACTCAGCAATGTATTTTACACACCCACACCCACCCACACCTGTATAAATAACTATTTATCTTGGAACTTTGAGAAGTACACTTGTACTGTTTAGTAACTGGAGGATTAATGTCAATATCTATTGCCCAATAAATCATATTTTAAACAGCATAGTAAAAACTTTTTTTATGTAATCTTGTGACAAAGTCTAAATGAAAAAGCTATGCATTAAAAAAGAAAATATATGAAAAAATGTATCTCTGAAGTTGTATGCAAATTGTGGCTATAGCTATGCAGGATAAACTACCATTTCTCTACTGATACAACATTCAGGTATTTCCTTAATAATTACTTGTCTCCTTTTGATACATCTTTCCAGGAACAATGTTGCTACTTCCATGAATTTGTTAATTAGATTTATAACCCACCTTTTATACAATGCAGCATGCATTATGCTCTCTATTCCTTTTTCCCTCCTGAAATAACCTCTCTTAAGATAGGTTGGACTCAGAAAAGTGATTATCTAAAAGTCACACAGGTAATTTTCACCAACTTTTTCACCAAAGCTGCAGGGAAAATAGAATATAGATAGTGGCATCAACAATGGCAGCAAGCAAGTTTTCACCCATTATCTCTGTGTCTTGTATGTTTTCCCTGTTTCTCTATGTCCTGGTTCTGTCCTTTATAATTTCTTTTCCTTTCCCTCTTCCCCCTCTTCTTCTCCCTTCCCTTTCTGACCCCTTCTCTCTCTAATTCTGATTCTCTCTTCTGTAATCCTCTCTTCTGTTTCTTCCTAATGTTATAATCACTTTTCAAACTATTCTTTTTGGGGTTGTTTTTTCAGATCTTAAATTTTTCACTCTCTTTCCCCGCTTTCCTTTCTTTTCCCCACATAGAAATACTTGGTCATTGAAGATGGCTCCTTCTTTGTCCCACCCTTCTTGTTCTACAGGCATTTCTTGTTGCTTCTCATAGTTCAAGATCTCCATTTCTAAAAATTGAAATAAAAAGCCAAAAGAACCTCGTCCTTCTTGTGCATCTTCTTTCTGTTTTTTAAGTTCCATTCTCAATTCTTCCAAGAGTGATACCTTTTTAAAAACTTTTAAACAACCACCCGATTAATTTTAGTCCTTTAGATCGAATAGCCAAAAAACCAAAAATTACCAAGTAATCCAAATAATCCAAAGCTATTTCTTCTTGCTTCTTTTTTCCACTTTCTCTACCTGGGGTTCTCTTATCTTGTTACAAAGTTTCAGTTAAAATGTATCTTTTAGGAATCTTGTTAAAGTTTCTTTCATATAAATTTTATTGAATTTACAATTAAAAAAAATAACATAACAACATTACATAAGAAACAGAGAGAGAAAAAGAAGAAAGAAAGAAAGAAGAAAAGAGAAAAAAAAACGCTCGGTCTTGCGACCGAAAAGGAGAAAGAAGAAGTATCAAAGAGAGAAAAACAAAAACAAAAAAACAAAGAGACGGAAGAAAAAAGAAAATATGTTAAAACCAGACAAATATTCTTTTTGACAGTCTACAAGATCCAATTCTCCTACCTTACTTTAAATATACACATCTTATCGCTATTTATGGATATTTATGCTTATTTATGCTCATTAAACAGTTTATCTCTGATATAACCAGTGCTGGAAATCATCCCGTTTACCTACAGATCAATTGGTCATTCAGAAAATATGTGACTGCGCAGAAATGGACAATTTAACCATAGCTCTTAAAAATAAAGAGTCTTCAGCATTTGATAATAATTGGAATGCATGGTATAATTGGTTATATCAGGGAATCTTGTTAAAGTTTCACTGTTAATTCCTTTCACTTCCAGGTGGTCTCCTCCCTTTTTCCAGATCCCAACCTTTTGTTTTTTTCCTTCTTTTAAAAGTTTTTGAGAATCCAGAAATCTTTATTATCCCTTTGACATTTTATTTTCAGCTTAAATACCTGTTGCTGTCAAAGTGGATTTTTGCCAATTTCTTGCTTAAATCTCTTAGTTGTCAATATAGGGAAGAAAAGGAAAAAAACCCAATCCTTTCCCTTCCCTCTTTCATTCACAGCTTCAAAGTCTTCTTTGGGAACAATGTTGTTCTTTATAATTAAAATTCCAGGGTACCTTGTATTGTTGTTTTTCTAGTTCGACCCGGTCAGCCAAAAGCTTTCTCTTCTTATCTTCCTCCTGCACATTCTTTTCCAGTCGAGTTCTTCTTTGAGGTGGCCATTTCTGACCACCACTGCAACAGCTTTTGGGAAAGGGAGTAATGGCCAGCTGGGGAGGAGAGATGCAGCTCTCCTTGACCCTGCTGGCAGTCTCCCCGCTCTTCACCACCTCTACAGGGTGGCTTAGCCCCAAAACCAGCCGGCTTGGGGCACTCCAGCAGCAAGCATAGATCGAAACTGCACACAATCGCAGATTTCAGTCTTTCGCCAAAGAAGCTCAAACTTAATTGAATGGGGGATTCTGCAAGGGTACATAAGATAGTATTGTTATATTAAAAATAGAAATGAACTTTGAAAATATGAAACAAGTGTGTTTAAAATGATAGATAAAATACTCATTGTAATGTAATGGAATGTTTCATAAATAAATGAAATAAAGAGAATGAGAGAATGAAATTAACAAAGGAGATGAACATTTTAATTATTATAAATGTGTTATAAAAATTTAAGTGAAGAGGAATATGAAAGAAACATGAAAAAAATTATGGAAATATTATAAGTGTTCCTAGATATCCTATTGAAAAGGAATGTTAAAGATGTCAAAGATTATAACTAACATTAATGATAGAGCTGAATTGGAATAGAATAACTATTTTATTTATTATTGTTATATATATATTTTCTCTTTAAGAACTTAGTGTGTATTTTAAGAATGTACCAAGCAGAATTCAACTGGAAGTTATGTGTTATATTGAATGTTATAATTGTAAAGGCATAAATTGAAGTTTAAATAAGAGTTGAATGGATAAAAATTAAAAGATACAAAGGTGTCATACTCCAATTAGTAACTACAGGGGAAAATTTTGTGTGATGAGAAAAGAAAATATGAAATTGAAACAGGATAGACAAAAGTATAAATATGACTAGAAAGATATCGAAACTTAGAAAAAGATATATATAATTGAATTTAGAAAGGAATGAGATAATTAAAAGTAAGATTGAGAAAACTAAGGGAAGGGAAAAATTATTGAGAAAATGTTAAAATAGTAATAAGATATGGAATAGAACACAAAGATGAATATGAAACTGAACTTGTGCCTGTATAGAAAAGTGATAACCTGGGACCATGCTATTCTCAAAAAAAAAAAAAAAAGAAGTTTTACTTGTATTATGTTTTGTGAAAACCCAAATGAAATTTTTATGAAAAAAAGAAAAACAATGGCAGCAAGCAAGAATATTACTTGTAAAGCAATCCAGGAAGTAATAAAAGACTTCTGTTGTGGATTATATTGTGCTACATGTGGTTAGTGTCTAAAAAAAGATTCCACATCCACCTTATTTGTATTTGCTTCTTCCTTAGCCATCTGTGTTAATCTTAATGTTAATATTTATTGTTTTAATATTTTAATATTATATATTTGTTTTTTTACTTTGTTTGCCAACCTTTTGGACCTCGGGGAACACCAAACTCATAATTTTAAATCCCGAGGACCACTAATATGAATTTTGACTGATGGTGGCTTGCTGACGTTGGTGGGAGAGAGAGAGCTGATGTAACCTCTCTCTACACCCCCCCCACACACAAACACACAGAGGCAGGGGTGGGATTCAAATTCCTTAACAACCTGTTCTGTGGGTGTGGCTTAATTTGTGGGTGTGGCTTGATGGTCATGTGACTGGCTGGGCATGGTTTGTATGTAAATATTATAAATATTTATGCAAATATTGAATTTTTTATAAAAAAGAACAACTTTTACCCATAATCAGGCAAAGCAGGCAGGCAGATTGAGTTGCTCACAGAATCACAGATTCATTTAGACCTCTATTTATTTGCCATTGGCTACCTGAGTCTGTCACATAAAATTTGCTGGCAAGCAAACTCATAAAATGTGTTAGCAAGCAAACTCACAAAATTAACTCACAACACACCATGTATGTAAATAATGAATTTTTTATTTAAAAAAGAGCAACTTTTACCCAAAATCAGGCAAAGCAGGCAGGCAGATTGAATTGCTCACAGAATCAAAGCAGAGCCGAAGATCAAAAGACTAGCTAGAAAGCAAGAAATGTAACGATTTCCTGCTTTCTAGCTAATCTAAATCTCCCGGCACAGCAGAACAGCTGATGGTCAGGGAAAAAAAGGAGAAAATAGCAACTTAACAGGCAAGTTTGATGCCAGGTAAGGAGTGAGTGGGCAGGGAGTGTTCCCGCAGGCCATGTGGGCAGTGCAGCCTTTGTGTTCCCATGCAGCCTGGATTAATTGTTTGCGGGGGGTGCTCTGTGGGTGACATTTCTCTATGGACCACCAAAAAATTTTCGCTGGCCTAGAGCATCTGATGGTAGGATTAGTGGCATACAAACAAAGTAAATAATAGGAGCATTATGTATTCCACATAGAAGTCCAGTTAAAAAGTGTCGTATAAGTCTAGTAAGAACTAACCTTGGGAAAGCAGTGGAGAAAACAGATGTTTTTTCTGAGCCTCCAGTGTCACTAGTAATCTAGCAAATATGTCACACATTGTTATTAGCTAATGAGAATTTGTATGCATACATAGTACATCATTCCTTTGCTCCAAAACTCTGATGGTTTACTGATAGTTTTCAGTAATATTTAATTTTTTACATTTGTCTGTTGATCTATGGAACGTGTACAGTTTTCTTTTGGTTCTGAAAGGCTTACATGCCAGGATGGGAAACAATAAAACGATTAATTTAGTTCCTCAAATTAACTAAAGATGGGGTGGTCATAATTCCTACCAAAAATTATTTTCTCCTGCCAGTCAATAATTCTACCATCTGGGGGCAGAAAAATTCTACCAAGATGTCTCTCTTATAAAATGTATTGCCCAGTTATCCCCATTCCAAGTTACAACATGCAACTATGCCATATCAGAATTTTGTTTATACTCTTGACTTATATCTTTCTGAAGCAAACTACAAACAAATATGAGTTCTTTCATAGATTTAAACATTGGCTGTCTTCATTTCCAGCTGCAAGCAACTGATAACACAAGGCTAGAAACTAATAAATGGAAGAAGAGTATAATAAACTAGTTGTCAATGAGGCAAAACACCTGGAGATTGAGACAAATTTGTAACAAAAGCAAATTTAACACGAGCAATGCAGACCAGTGCTCATGTGCAGGGGGCATGGGGGGCCATGCGTATTGCCTTCTGGGTGTTGGCACGCAAGTATGTGCGCACTCACGCACATGCAACTTTTGACACAGGAATCCAAAAAGGTTAGCCACCAATGCCTAGCTGTTAACCTTCCTAAAGTGAAACTAACCTTTAGATGACCCTCAATGTTAGCTCCAACTGTTTGGAGGGAAACTTTGAACATTTATACTTGGGTGGGTTTTTCAAGCATTGTGATTGGTAAAGACTCTGTGGGCCCAGAATATAAATTACAGCCATTTGCCTGCAGTTCCTCAGTTCCAGTTTGAGTCAATAAATGCTGCTGCAGCAATGCTGGTCTGAAGCCCACTACACAATAATATTATTTTTCATTTGGTTTAAGCTCTTTTCACTCTTTTTAAACTTAAGGAACCATTTTTTAAATGTTGCACAATATTCCTTTACCAACCAACAGAAAAGCAACAAATAATGTCTCTTTTAATAACAACACTGTGCACAATAATCTAAAATAAGTTTGAAATGATCAAGCGTAGTGTCAGTAATCCCTGTACATTCAGATTTTAAACCAATTTAAAATTAAACAGCTGAGAGATTCATTTCTAATTAAAATGGAGGAAGATTTTTGTTAATTATAGCAGGGATTGAATTTTTCTGCTTGTTTATTTGTGACTGTAGCAGAGCATCATGATCTAAGATGAATTCCTGGGGAATTAAAATTCATTCACTCCAATTCATATTCAAGTATGTGTGTGTGAGAGAGAGTGCATACACACACACAAACACACACAGAGAGAGAGAGACAGACAGACAGACACACAATTCACACAATTCACACACACACACGCACGCACACACACATATATATATATATTCATAGTTGATTTTTTTCAATATATACTTAGGACTTCTAAGTAGATTTATAGGATACACCATCAGATGGGCAATTTCCAATAAAAACCAGAGAAACTAGCTTTGGAAGACAATAGCAACTTTTTTAATACTGTATTTCAATGGGTCTTTAGTTAATTTAACTTAATCATTTAGATTAACTCAATCATAATGTTAATTTTCAGTTTGGCTTCATTTTGCCGAAGCAGAATATTGTGTACATGATTTTTCAGGATTGGGGAGAGAAGTATGGCTACATGTCTAAACATATTAACTAGACAAGAAGCACTATTGAATATTGAATATTGAGTATTACTTAGAATAAGCACAGTTCCACAAAAATAATTACTTGATTGATTTATATTAGGACTGTGATCCTATCTGGGGGTTTTTTTCAACAAATGTTCATTTACAGAGGCTAAGGCCAAGAAATATTTTTAGTTTATAAGTCTGTTTCAAAAGTATATGCCATAGTCAGATTAGCAGTTTATTCTAATTTAACCAAGTTTAAATTAAACAATGAGAAAGGAGGAATAAACTGATGGTTATTATGTGATACAATTATTGCCCCACTTATACAGATATTATTCTAAGTGCTGCCACATCACCTGATTTGAAAGCGGTGTTTCTACTCATCTCCCTCTTTAATACTCACTAGTTAATAGGTTTCCCTCAAGTCCAGCTTAGTAAAGATCTTCCCCTTAGCTAGGTATCCCAGCATCTTCTTCATGAGGGCGGGGGGGGATATATATATTCTCCATGTAGATGCAATTTAATCTCCTGTAATCTATGCATAATTTGAGTGACCTGTCTTTTCTTTGAAAAGTACAGGGGCAGCCATTCTTGACTTCACTGGCTGGCTAAGTTCTTGTCTATGAATCCATAGTTCCTCCATCTCCTTGGCATCATGGAATACATATTTGGCTTGGCTAATTTAGCCCCTGGTAGGATTTCAATAGCACAGTCTTTGGGGTGATAGGGTAAGAGCATGTCTGATTCCCTTTAACTGAAATGAGAAGCTCTAACTCCTTGCTCCCTTTTAGTGTATTTTCTGACTCCATCACTTCCCAACTGTCAGGCATTTGGCATTTTTGCTAGCTCCTGCTGGCTAGCCACTTTTTTCCTCATTTGCCACTTTTTGCTTCCCAATCTATTGTGGGATTCTATATATTCAACCAGGCTAGTCCTTGGTCCATAGTCTTGGTCATTCCAGGAGTCACAATAAAATGAATAGGTCTATGTTGGTCCCAGCCCTGAAGCTCACTGGCTCCATAAGACAACTAGCTGATGCCCTTTAAGTGAGCCATCTAACTGAAAGAACCCTTGGACTGCCTTAACTTCCTCAGCTTCAATCTTAATTTCTTCACTGCCTGAAGTTAATTTGGCACCAAGTTCATCCCAAGTCCAACGGACCATGAGGGCCCCTTTTACTCCCAAGGAGGGCACCAAAATCTCCACCCAGGTTGTCATAGGGATGATGGTGCCACTCACAATTCAATTGGGTTGTCTTCTCCTTTGCTGCTGTTTTTGTAGAAGATCAAGCCACGTTTTCTATAGGTTGGAATTCCCTTGTCTTTGCTGGATTGGGGACAGACCTAAATGATCTATTGAACCATTCATGTTTTCTCCTTCAGTTTTGTGGGTGGAATTTTTTTGTTTTTTTGTTTTTGCTTCAGTTGGGCAGGGTTCACAATACAGATGCCTACTGTGCAATAAGGCAATTGGCTGCCCGGTGGCCTTCCTTCCCACATTGGAAATATGCTTCCAGGTTCTGGTGGGGCTTCTCCCCCTTCACTGCTTTTCAGTGATGAATTAGTGGATTTAATTTAAGTAAACATCCATATTTTTGAGACATAAGAGACATAAGACATAACATAAGAATTTATTTGTCATTACACTTGCAAGTGGGTACAACGAAATGAGGTGCTCTTCCACAAGTAAAACTGGACAACATTATTGAAAGAAAAATAAAATTAAACACAACAGACCATACAATAATCTCTATACAATTTAAAAATGTAAATACCCCATTACTCTCAGCCATTAAATTCCACAAAAATCTTATGACCCTGCATTCAAACTCAAAACTGCACTTGGATAAAAACTGTTCTTAAATCTAGTCGTCCTTGTACTTAATACCCTGAATCTCCTTCTCGATGGTAATAGTTCAAAGAGCTGATGTCCCGGATGAGAGGAGTCATTCAATATATTAAATATCTTCCTCTTACATCTATTCCTATACAGTTCTTCCAAAGAGGGGAGTGAGCAGCCAATGATGTTTTGGGCCATCTTAATCACCCTCTGAATTGCCTTTTTCTCTGCCACTGTGCAGCTCGAGAACCATACACAGAGACAGTAGGATAATATACTCTCAATTGAACTCCGATAGAAGGTAGTCAGTAGACTCTCAGCCAGTTGTTGTTTCCTAAGAATCCTTAGTAAATACAACCGTTGTTGTGCCTTCTTAATTAAAGCAGCGGTGTTTGCACTCCAGGTCAGGTCATTTGTAATGATGGTCCCGAGATACTTACATTCAACCACCTGTTCCACATGAACTCCCTCTATATACAGTGGCTGAATGTCTGCTCTTTTTTTTCTATAGTCCACTATAACCTCCTTGGTCTTTTTAATGTTAAATAGAAGATTATTATTTTTGCACCAGTGGGATAGCTGTAATACCTCATCCCGATATGCAGACTCATCATCCCCAGAAATGAGTCCTACAAGCGTAGTATCGTCTGCAAATTTTATTATCTTATTGTTGGGATGTTTATTTGTGCAATCAGATGAATAAATGGAGAACAGTAGTGGACTAAGGACACAACCTTGCGGAGTGCCAATGCTAAGTGTCTTGACAGTAGAAATATAATCATTCAGTTTAACACTTTGTGGACGATTTGTTAAAAAATCCAATATCCATAAACAAATAGAATCTGGAAAATCTAGATCTTTGAGCTTGGCTATTAATCTGTGCGGTATGATGGTATTGAAAGCAGAACTAAAATCTGCGAACAACATTCTTACATAATTCCCCGGTGTTTCCAAATGGGATAAGGCCATGTGAAGCACAGTAATAATTGCATCCTCGGTTGATCTATTTTCTTTGTAAGCAAACTGAAGCCCATCAAAGGAATCAGGAAGGCAGGAGATAATATAATTTCGAACTAGCTTCTCAAAGCACTTCATTAAGATAGAAGTTAGTGCCTGTAACCAGAGTATGAAGCAATTTGCAATTTAAAAAAAAAGTTTCCACTTTGGCATGGAAATGTCATTTCTAATAACATCCTTTTTTTAAATTTCCCTAGGACATCAGCATGGAATTAACTTCTAAAAACAAACAAATTTTCTGTTACTTAAGTTGATTTACATATTTTTCCTTTTACTATCACTAATGTGTACATATTTACTGAAATGTAGTGATGAAACAGTCCAATTCCAGGTGAAGTTAATACAAAGCATTACTGGAAATTGCTAAATTAACATGCAAAAGAGTATCAAGGCTGTTATGTGCATAATCCTATAAAAATATTTCTTTTCTCCTTATGGATTACCATATACCAGGTGTGCTCAGATACATCAAATTTGCTTTATTTTAGAGATTCATAGAGAATCTTAAGTAGCTCATTGCTCCATTAAAAGATCTCAAGCTTTTGTAAATATCTGTTAGTCTATGGCAGAAGTGCTGCTAAATGGCATCTGCCTTTTTAAAATTTTCTCCAAAATAAATACTTAGTATCTTAAATGGAAGAGGCAGCAGTTTCCTTCCTTATAAATCCAGTTTCCTTCCTTATAAAAAGTTTGAATGAGATAAGGAGGTCTGTATTTTTTCAAGGTCCTTATTTGTTTTCAATTTTGTCACTTGAGTAAATCAGTAAATTAGGACTGTGGAAATTAAAGGATACAATATTCATATGTTTTAAATAGCAGATTTCCTAATATATCAGTTATAGTTCAGGAAAAAATAATTCTGTTAATTTGAGGTGTGCTATCCTGATAATTTGGATTATATGTATGTAATATGCAAACTTTCACACATGCCATACTTACTTAAACTTCAATGATATATGGAAATAAAAGTATATATAGTGAAAAAATGCTGCAAAAAGACCATTTAATCAATATAGTCAAACAAATTCAATAAAAATAGCAGCTCTTTTAATACTAGACTGGTAAAGAAACAAGCAAGGTGAAGCATATACTGTACTATACATACTTTTTTCCATTTGTTACTGTACATGTAAGTAAGAACACATATGCAGTATATATCTGTTCTGATGTTGCATTGAGACATTCTTATCTAAACCTCTCAGAATTACACACAACAGCATATTAAGCAGAAATAAATCAATACAGTTCAACAAATTTTGGGAGAAATATTTTTTATTGAGACATTGCTGAAAGCACAAAATGTTGAGGTGATATCAATGTGATTGGAAACAGTGATTGGAAATGTATCTATTAATTTGTAACAGAAGAGTTTGTGAGAAATTTCCAGGTAATTTGTTTGTACATGTATACTTCTGCTTAATTTTGATAGCAGATTCAGTGGAAATATGCATTACCTATTGACATTGATACTTAACATGGCTGTAAACAGTGGAGATGACAATGTGATCACAGCTTACATTTTCTTTCCATACTCCCATAACCACATCAATGCTATGAGCTTAAATAGCTTCAAACCACCTACCTGGTACAATGCTATCCAGATTTCCTATGAAATGTATTCAATTGAGTCCATTTTATATTATCCAGATCATTCTATTCAGTGTAAGGCCAAAGATGGAGCTGGACTAACTGAATATACTTCTTCTATATATGTTACCTTATATATGTTACCTCCTTCTGATGATTATGGAGACCCAAGAAATGGGCAGAAGAAATTCATCATGCTCTGAATATTTAGGATCAGCTTATTTTGTTTGGTATTCATTCTCAGTTGTCTTCTCAACATCAAAGTTCAAAAGCATCAGTATTCTTTCCACCCTGCTTCTTAAAAGTCCAACTTCTGCTTCCATAGAGTATCCCAAGGGGAAAAAAATTGAATGCATAGTTGAGGTATAGACATATCCTGACATCTCAATATTTATTTTTCTATACTTTATTTAAACATATATTTACAGAGTATTTGGAGTAGAAAACAAAATCAGCATTGACTTCTTCTGACATAATACAGCTAAGAGTTAATTGCTCTGTATTTCCTTTGTGTGATTAAGTTAATTTATTGGGAGCAAATTAATGTAAAATGATCAGAAAATTTATTGAAATCAAAGTGGAAATAAATAAATTATAGAAATTACACTGGGAAATAAAAAAAATCATTGATTGAATATAGTTTGTTGGATAATACTCATTCTAATTGTTGGAAGTGATTGGAAACAGTGATTAGAAATGTATCTATTAATTAGTAACAGAAGAGTAAATTATGAAAGAAAAACAAAAGGAAATTTAACTATTAAAAAAAAACAATGTTACTCTAAGAATTCTAAGAATCTGAATGATTAGCAATGAATGTCCCCCAAAAATGAATTGAATGTGCATATAAATGAAATGTTTAAGGAATTTTATGCAATAATACACACATTATATACAAATTAGTAAATCATGTTCTAATAGCTATTAGTGCTGTGCAGTGCTCCAGATTCAATTTCCAAAAGATGGCATTTAGGAACATAGCATTTCTGTAACTCGTTTAAATAAAATTGTTGTTTTTCAAGAACATGATGCAGATACAGAGGAAGCTATGAATTTGGAGAAAAGAGGTGGTTGTTATAAAAATGGCTGTTAAAATATGCTGTATTTACACACGACATACATATCCATGCTCTGGAACTCCTTTTTGGTACTGGATCTGTAGCAGGGGTAGGATTCTACTGGTTCGGACCAATTCTACAGAACCGGTTGTTATGATTCTGCGCAGTTCAGAGAACCAGCAAATCTTGCCCCTGGCTGGATTGGATGCCCCTCCCCTCCCCTCTCCGCTCAGTCTTTTTGCACATGTGTGACATCGCCCGTATGCCCGATATCATTGACTGCATTCTCCCCCACCCAGGTATTTCTTTTTTTTCCCCTTCCAATGATCAGCTGTTCCGATGATCAGCTGTGCCAGGATCCCCCTCACTGTCTTACTGCTTTGCCCAGTAGGCAAAAAGGGGTGTGTGGGGGGGGAATTTTTTGCCTTCCTGGGCCCCAGGGAATTCCTAGGAGCAAAAACGGTCCCCCAGGAGGCTTCCTTGAGTCCCAGGATGCCCAGGAGGCCCCAAAACTCAATTTTTTTTTTGCCTTCCTGGGCCCCAGGAAAACTTTCTGAGAATGAAAACATTCCTCCCAGGAGACTTCCCAAAAAAACGGGTGGGGGGGGGTTGCTGCAAAAAAAAAGAAGCCATGCTCACCCAGTCACATGGTCATACCCACCTAGCCACACCCACAGAACCAGTTGTTAAAAACTTGAATCCCACCCATGATCTGTAGCACTGGACAACCCAATCTGCTATAAAATTAAAACTATGAATTGTAAATTAAGCACTAGAATAAGTATACTGAAAGGACATAATTAATAATTTTATGAAACACTAGCATACTAGTATATTTGAGCTGCTTTTTAAAAATCACCTTTCTTTTGTCCTCTCTCAATCTCATTTTCAAATGGAACATTGTCTTCATCCATGAGACACAGTTGTTATTTTAGGTCATTTCTTCCACCACCTGTAATCTCTCCTACAGCTGAACTGTTTACTGTCAGAAGACCTCACTAGAAATATTCCATGGTTTCTCTTGGCTATTATTGTTTATGTCATATTGATTTTTATAGCATAAAATGAATGCCATTAAATCATTATTAGAAAGGTGGCACAAAATAGCATTTTTGAACAATGGTTTCAGTTAATAAATTTTAAGAGAAGAACATTGTGTTTCCAACTTTCTAAAGTCTGTTTCCATTATTTTATATTTCTACTCTTGTTCTCATGCACAAGCACAAGCACACACACATACACACACACACACATACACACACACACACAAAGCTGTAATTGATATTAGAAAGGAATTATATAATAAATAAAATTATAAAAAATATAATTAAAACAGAGGGGGGAAACCAGGGAGCATGTAGGAATAAATATAAACCTAACTTTTCATGCCATTGCATTTATTTTTAATCCATGCCATTTCATTTATAAACTGAGGCTAGGAAGTTTTCATAAAAAGAAAATTTATTACAATAACTATAATAATGCAATACTTCTGTCATAAAAGTTAGGGAACGCTTATTTGTTTTCTATCAGAAAAAAGAGTAGATTTAGCAGATAGAATTTGTTCTATCTATTCACAAACTTTGAGATTCCCCCTGAATATTTCTTTTTTGTTCCTCAATTATTTGAAGAAATTTCCTTAAACAAATCACTTAAATTCAGAATTGTAAAAAAATAATTTTTGTAGGAGTAACAAAATTCTTTAGTAAAGTTTTACCTTCCCCCAAAAAATATTGCAAAAATGATTTTTATTATTTCCCTTTCTCCCCACATTTTAATGAATATGTTATATTAAATGAGATGTGGTCCTCAGCTTATGATCATTTGGTTAGTGACCACTGAAAAAAGTGGCTCACATTTATGGCTGTTAGAGTCCCAATGGCATGTGATTATGATCCAGGAACTTGGCAATCAGCTTGGTTTTACAACAGTTGCAGGTTCCTGGACAACATTCCCAATTGTCTTCCTATAAGCAAAGTCAATGAAGAAACCAGGAGGAAAAATCTCAAGTCTCGTGGTCATGTGATGTCTTGCTCAATGACTGTGGCATAGAAAATTATTAAATTTTGGTGCAGTCATGTAATGTCTCACTTAGTTACCACATTTTACAAATAGCTCAAGGCACCAAACATATCCATCACACTTTCTCGTCCTATTTTCCCCACAACAACTACCCTGGTGGGTTGGGTTGAGAGACAGTAACAGGCTCAAAATCACCCTGCTGGTTTTCATAGATAAACTCATAGTCTCCCGCTTTCTAGCCTAGGGCCTTAAGCCCTAGGCCAAACTGGTAAATCATTATTGTAAATTACCTTTAGATTTTTCAGCTTATGAATGCAGTATACAAATGTATTCAATATAGAACAATTAATAATGGAGTTTACTTGAAAAAATGCTAGAATTTTATACTGCTTGTAAACATTGACATAGCTTTCGGTTACATTTGGAACCATATAATCTTCCTCACTAGCATTGGTCAACTCTGAACAGGATCCATACCCAACATGGTGTCTGCCAGGACTCATTATTTAAGTGGAGTCTTGTCTCTATGCCTCAGTGTGACTGTGGTGGTCCTCAACAAAATATCGATCACATTGTGTCCAAATATTCATCAATATTCGGCCCAATGTCTGATTTTTTTCAACATAGATCACCCTGTCCTTGAATGGCTGGGTGGATTGGACATTAACATTTGAACATTTGAACTACTATAAAATCCATGTATTTGTCATACACTAAATAAATAAATAAACTTAGTGAACAGTATATTGTCTGGGTTAATTTACTTTGTACACAATACTTATAATAATAATAATACTATTTAATGCATACTACTATGCATACTACTATGCACAGTAGTTTTCCAACTCCTAATGATTATGTATACTAAGTAATTGTAGTAATTTATATTTATGTAACAATATGCATAATATTTTCCCAATTTCTAATTTTTACTTCTACTTTCTGATTTTTAATGCAATAAATCCCATGTTAAAAAGTATTCTATATCTATCTATTTTTTTTAATACTTCAACTCTTAATGACTTTTTGAGTAATCATCCAACTTCTAACATTTACATATACATAGTGATTTTAGTAAATTATATTGTGTGATAGTATGCAAATAATATTTTTCAAATTTCTAATTTCTCTCTTATCTAATCTTTAATATAACCATTCCCATATTAAGAGGTATTCTATATCTAGCAATCATTTGTTGTCCTTTTTAATATTTCAACTCTTATTGGGTTTTTTTATAAATCTCCCATGGGATCTTGTATCCTTTGCATCACTTATTTTTAATCTAAATATTTCCTCTGCCTCCACATCTGCCTCTCACTGCCTAATCTCTAAAACACCCATCAATAACTTTGTCATCAGTTCTGGGAGATCTTTCTCTTTGCCCTTTTCTACCCTTTAATCTCTTACTAAATTATCTACCTGCTCTATTTCAAGAGTTTTAACAGATAACAGATAATCAGAATTGGAAGGGACCTTGTAGGTTTTCTAGTCCAACCCCCCCGCCACCCAAGCAGGAGACCCTACAGCCTACACTCTACCTTTGGTTTCTTCCCCAAACCCCAAAAACTTTAACCTTAGACTGTCTACTATTGACCTCACCCCTTTCCTAAGAGGTCTGTAGGGGAAGTGCATAAGCGCACCAATATGCCTACCATCCCTGTCCTATTGTTTCTTTTATTTTTCTTATATGTATCCTTATATTCATAACTATGTTTTTACTTATATACCTATTATCTTGTAAGCAATTGACAAACCAAATAAATAAATAAATAAATAAATAAATAAATAAATAAATAAATAAATAAATAAATAAATTTCTGACAAATGGCAGTCCAATCTCTTCTTGAAAGTCTCAAGTGATGGTGCTCCCACAACTTCTGAGGGCAAGCTGTTCCATTGGTTGATTGTTCTCACTGTCAGAAAGTTTCTCCTTATTTCCAGGTTAAATCTCTCCTTGTTCAGTTTCCATCCATTATTCCTTGTCCGGCCTAAAGGAGCTTTAGAAAATACTTTTTGCTATCTCTTCCATATCTTTGTATCATATCTGCTTGTATCATTTGTTGATTTATCTCCTCTATTATTTCCTCTACTTCTTCTGGTATCTCTTCTATTTTCTTAATTTTTCATTCATTCTTCATTGTCATTTGCTGGGAGTTTCCTAGTCTCACATCTGTATTCTGCATTATTTCCATCAACTCCCTACGGTTCATTGTCATAGCTTCCTGAATACCTTGAAGCAGTAATAGTATTTCCTTTTGGGGTGTGTTTGTTTTCCCTGGTTGTAACATTTTACTTTATTTTAATGGTCTAAAAATTAGTCAGTAATCCATCAAAATTCCAATGTCCTAAGTGTCCAAAAACATAAAAAAAACCAATATTAGAACAGTTTGCACAATCCCTGAACTGTTCCTCTGAGTCCACTATGTTTATAGTCCTCCGAATCTGCTGTTTTGCTCCCTCTAAATTGTCCAAATTTGTAGGCCTTGCTTAATTTTTCTTCTTTCACTTCATAAGATGTTCTATCAAATAATATTTATAATCCAGAAGGCCCACCAAATTTCCCCGTATCGCAATAGTTCACAGATATATGTGTTCAGTTTCAAGGGCAATTCCTAATATTTACAATCCAAACTACTTTGAAAAATTTACAAGACTCACCAATCACTCCCAAACTGCCAAAAAAAAGAAGAAGAGAAGAAAAAAACAAAAAGATGGCTTTCCAGATGTTGTTTGCCTTTCACTTTGTTGCCTTTCTTTTTATCAATCCTGACTTTCTTTTCTTCTTAATCAATCCTGACTTTTAAAGGTCCTTTCTAACCATATCATAATATAGTATCTTCTTTTGCCAGTAGGTGGTGTCCCAGCTCTAAGTTCCAATATTAAAAAGAGGTGAAAGCTATCACAGGTGATTGTCAAAGTTCAAAGAATCCATTTGCTTTGCATAATTTCTTCCTACGGTCCAACAATATTTCCAGCAAATTAAAGTCACTTTTCACAATACCACAAATTTCAGTTCAGTCTTTCCATTTCTTAAAACTTTATATTCTTCCATTAAAATTTCATTTCTCTTTTGGGTCAATAATTTATAATTTATCTTCGAGTGTTAATTTGCCACTTTCTCAGCCCTTTGGAGTCTTTCAAAAGTTCTTTGATTTAAAGTGGGTCTCCAATCCTCTGTTCACAAACCATTCCAGCTAATTTCTTCTTCTGTTGCCCCAGCTTTGGTGTGGCCATAATGGCCGACTCTTTTCTTTGTTAGTTAGGAGAGTGGCTTGAATCAAGCGGGAGAGCCACCACTCTTCTGTGATCAACAAAACGTCCCTCCTTTCTTTGTCACCCATGCAGGGTGACTTTCTCCCCTTAAGGCTTCTTAATGGAGAAATATCGGCTGAGATTCACGGAGCCCCTCTATCCAGTGACCATCTCCCCGCCATGCCAAATTGGAAGTCTGGAACTACATAATCTTGTAGTCCATGTTTACTCAGGAAATCTTCTGCTATAACCTTCCAATTAAATTGGTAATCAGATTCTAATTAAAAACTAATTTAAAAAGATTAGGAAGAATAGATTATTGTAAATAAAGTAAGAGACCTTAAGAGATTGTTAATGCAGAAATATATATAAGATATATAAGATATATGTATTTGTTGATATATATAATAAGACATATAAGACATAGGTATTTGTTGATGTATATAATAATGATGTATATAATAATGTATAAGATATATGTATTTGTCGATGCCAAAATGTTGTCACAAACATGAATAAGTTTTGTATTTTTGAAAAATGTAATAAAAACTATTTATAAAAACAAAAAAACAAAAAAAATCCTGTACTTAGTGCTATTAACTTCCAGTCCAGAGAAGTATTAATGGATGCACATCGATTTTAAATGATAATACCTGAGAAGTTCTAGGATCAAACTTCTTACAAATTTAAATTGCTTACTAAATTTTTTACAACGTGGACATATTTGGTTATTGCACAATATTGTAATGTGTAATACAAGAAATCACATGGGATCAATAGAAGGCATAGACTTTTTTATCTTCTTTAGATCTACTTTTATGTGTTGATAATAAGAAAAAAATATAAAGAAGTCAAATTATCTGATAGGGTCATTTTGGCTTTATTTTTCAAGTGAATTGGAAATTGGCCAAAAAAGTAACAATTTGCTGATTTACATCCTTGTTACTTAAGAATTTTTTTAAAAATGGACCAGTTTTTGTTATATTTTGGAAATAATATACTTGGAGAGACATAAATTGTTTATTTATCATTTCCCCAGCTATTAATTCAAATAGCATCATATGCAATTGAGTGCTAGTACTAAGGAGTTGCTGATGTTAATTATTTATATGTTTTTGTAATAGGAAAGCAATATATCCAAAACTTGATGAATGCCATTTTTAAATAACAATTGGCAAAGAAACATATTACTATGCTGCTTCAGTGTGAAATTGAATTGAAGCCTTAAAATTTATCTGATTGATCTTTGGAGAATGCTTATGCCTTTTAGCTACATCTTACATCACATACAGAATATATTGAAAACTTGATAAAAATAAACTAAGTGCACAGATCTCTAAAAATATGCACAACTGTAATATCTGTAATATTGTTTATTCAGAAAACACATGACAAGACTTTTTGTTCAAAGGGCTTCTTTGTTTCAATATTGCATTTGTTCAGCCAATTTCATGAAAGTCAAGATCTTGCTCAGCAAAAATGGTACCATATGTGTCAGACAACAATGGAGATATTTGTTATTCATGCCATGTATTTAGAGAAGAATATGTAAATATAAGTAAAAAAATTAATATGGAAAAATGTATAGAAGATTGTTTTTTCTGTTGAGAAAAAGATAGTCCCAACCTACAATTTTAGTAAAAGTCAGAAAGCTATTTTTCAGGATCCATACATCATTGATCTTCAGCACTTGACACTCTTGAGGAACCAAATTCTTTTATTCAGTAATACTTTGATTCCAATTTCAAGCTTTTAATTTTCACCTCCAACAAAAACTGAAAATGAGGACCACAAAATGTAAACAGAACATAACGCAACATTTCTATCAAACATCTAAGGATTAAACGTGCTAACATGTTAATCCATTAGTATATGGTGCCATTCTTCAACAGTATGGATGACAGAATGTGAATTTGATAGAAAGGCAGCTATATGTTTTTTCTGCACATTTTATTTTGCAAGTCAAAATGAAATATATATGCAGTATTTGAAGGTATTACTGGTATCCATGTACATAACAAATAACAAATGCAAATAAAAAAAAATAACATAACAAATGCAAATACATTTTAAAAGAAGTTAGATGTCATTAAATTTTTATGTGATGAAATTTTGATCTCCTATTACAGCATAGTTTACTTGAGATATTTTGGGCCTAAAAGCTCATGCTTTAATAGTTCTATTAAATATTTGTATTTCTATTAAAGCATAAAAGCCAATATTTGAAAATGCCATAATTTAGAAATGTTTTACTTGCCTTATTGAAATTGATCTATTTTCTACTTTCTGTACTATGGAGATTTTTTAAAAATTTTCTTATACATTCTCAACTAAAACATCCGCTAAAATGTACATGTTAAGGAAATGCGAGTAGAGAAAAAAGCATGAATTTTCTTCTATTTGTATGGATGAATCAATGAACTATATTAATCAAAGCATATCATAAGTTCTATTTTTTAATCTTTTGGGGCATAAATATGCAAAGGAGAAATGTAGCATGTTAGTTAGATAGATGGGTAGCATATCCTAACATGGAATTCTTCAAATCTTCAAGTGCTCTCCCAACATTTGTGATAAAGAACTTGGCCTAAGAATCAGAAATAAGTGAATACATTGTTCAAATGTTTTTAGGCCATTTCTGCTAACCCCTAGTAGCTTGGTAGTTGCCAAATAATGTGCAGGTTTTCCAGTCCATTAGTGTGCTATTTTCTTAGGGCATCCAGCACAATATCCTTTGAGCTAGAGTGAGATCCTTGCATGAATGCAAATATGACACCGCAATTTTTGCCTTCTAGCAACCTTTGAAATAGTTTGCAGGGCACAAAGTTGTTTTTAAAAAAGTTGCTTTAGAAATGGAGAGAAGGGGGTGTCCATAAAGGAAGGAAAAATAATCAAAGTTATCTTTTCTCTATATGTACCATTTTCACGAAGAAAGGTAAACTCTCTTATCAGACTCAACTGCCAGTGACTATATGGTCAAGTTCGTGTTGTTGTTTTTTTCTTGATAAGATTATAGAACAGTCTTACCAGTATCATCTGATATTTTTTTGGTTCTGTTTTGTTTGAATCACCAATAGAGTTTCCAAATGCTATTGTATCAAATACAATAGATAGATGGTTAGGCTGCTATCTATATACTAATGCTCTTATTTTTTTCAAGACACATTTTACGAAAATAAGTTGCATGGAGAGGAAGGAGTAAGGATTTGATTTTGAAAAAAACGAAGTATTCATTTTTGATTACAAAGACTGTACTTCTGAGCACAATTAGCATCAAGGGTCCACAGTAAAATGTCTTCTGCTGAGCATTAAATCACATCTGTGATGGGCAGCAGAGAATTATTCAAAGAATACAATGCTTCAAAGAATACAATGTGGGTGGTTGCTGTCATTTAATTTCATTTAATACCTCAGAGAGTTACAGAGAAATTAAATAACAGCTGGACCCAAATGCTTAAAAAGTGAGGGGAGAAAGGAAGCTATCCAAGGTAGTAAAATGCTAACATTAATTATCAGGAATTTTTTTTGATAATGTGGTTTATACCTGAACTTTCAGTGAATAGAAATGATATGTAGCTTCTCAGAATTTCAACTGAGGGGTCTGACATCCCCTTGGCTCAGCAAGTTATACTGAATCAAACATCTTTCGTAAGGACTTTTTATCAATAAATAAATATTTGCCAAACCAGACAGAAACACAGATTTACCCTTTTAAGCTTTCTTTACTTTTTAAAAAAATCTGCTAGAATGTTGAGAATTGCCCAGCATCCTTTTTACTGTGATAGTCCAGAGTTTCAAATTAAGGTGGCTATTTAATATTTGTCCTCCAAAGGAAAAAATAGTCACAAAAAGATAAAACTGGACATAGTTTTGCATCTGACAACTTAAATATACAGAATGTATTATAATTACAAAAACTGAAATTGTAATGACACTATAAAATATGTCACATAGCACAAACCATAAATGTCCTGTGTTTTATGTTCAGTCTTAAATTGCTATAGTCTCCTGGACAATAGACTCATGACTGACTTTCTTAAGATTTTTAAAATTACATTTTCAAATTTAATATTAGGTTTTAAAAAAGTTAAACAGCATATAACTTCAGTCAAAATTATCTTTAAAAAAGTAAAATTCACATTTCTGGGTAGGTTTAGCTCAAAATAAACGTTATTCAAAAGATTTGCTTTATTTGATAGCTATTGATACCCTTCATGTCACTGAAGTTGGGCAGATAATAGAGTCTGTCCTAGTTCATGTTGTCTATGAATAAATTTATTTTTAATTCAATGCCACCAAATGCTGGAAGGAAGGAAGGAATTCAAAATCAAGTCTAATGAAAACAGAATATCTTTTTAAAATGCACCAGTTCTGGAAAGAATGACATCCAGATTGAAAAGGAGAAGGTTATTGAATCAGCATTTGTTTATAAGACAAAATAAAATATTCACAGAAATATAATTGGAAGAAATGCAAACATCTACATGGCAAAGAAATCAAAGTTTTTCAAAAGTAATTCAGAGAGTAGAGACAAACTAGGGGAAAGAGAGGAAGTGATTGAAGCATTTTCATTTCCAAACAAGGCCTCCTCTCTTCTATCTTTTCCTCAGAAAGAGCTGAAAAACAGGAGGATCTGAAATGAAAAGTATCTGGACATATAGGATAGCATAAAAACTACAGAATAAGGTTGCTTAAATTAAAAGGTCTTTACAAAAAAAGGTAGCACAATGCCACAAAATTCCAATGCAATATCAAATACTAGTAATCAGCTTATGGTACTACGATGTACAGTTATAACTGAAGGCGTTGGATGCAAAATCAACAAAAAGGGGGGAAAGCATTACTAAAATAGTTCAGGTTGGAAAGTCAACATGCTAAGATCAGAATCAAGCAAGCTAGAACTAATGAAGTCCTTGTGTGGACATACTCAGTCTGAATATCTGGATGACTGTGCAAACAACAATTACAATAATAACCTAAAATTACCCAGTCTGACTACAAGCAACAGTTAGACAAAGACAACACTGGTATATTATACCTGCAAGAAATGCCATTGCTTATAATCAAGAACTGGCAGGACCACAAAGTAGACAAAGTAATAGAAAATGAAGAAGCTAAATTGTTCAGGGACTTCGGAATTCAAACAGACTGGCAGCTGTCACATAAAACCATAGACTTAATAATTGTTGATAAGAAAGACAAAAAGAGTCTACGCAGTGGATGTGGTAGCATCTGGAGACAACAGAAAAGAAATTAAAGAGAAAATCACCAAATACAAAGACTTGTGAATATACATCTGGCTTCTACAAAAGGAAAGGATAACTTTAACAAACAAAAGCAAAAAATAGTGCTAATAGCAATAGTTCCCTTTATACATAGTAATCCCAAAACATGTGGAGCTTCACTTAAATATCATCAGCATTGACAAAAATCACTATTAGTCAATTATAAAAGATTGCTTTCTTTGGAACAGCTTATAATTTATGACATTACCTTTAGAATCATCAAGCAACTGCTGCCTATCCCAGGTTGTTGGGAAAGACTTGATAGATAGATAAAAATGCCAAATCCAGTGAAAACATCTAGCTAATATGCGACCAACCATAATAGCAGATTTAATCAAGGACACAGCTTTAATGTCAAATAGTTGTTACTGATGTTTGTCAAATTCCAATTAGAGTTAAATAATGATATCCCTATGTCAATTTTCTTCCTTGGTTAGCATGACTTCAAACTTAATTGAATAAATCTTGGATAAATTGCACACACATACATTAAACATTTGCTAAAGAAGAGCAAACTTTTGTCACAAATTCGCAAACAATTGAAAGAATAAAGATAGAAATACCAATGGAAAAGAATATATGTATCTCAACTGTAGTGGCTTTGCTTCTCTGTGTGCATCATTGCTTGCTTGCAGACATTTCATTCCCAACTGGGTTATATATTCCATCCTAAAGATCTTAGGTCATCAGATAATGTAATGTCTGCAAGCAGACAGTCAACTTCAGGGAACACCTAGGTATCCCTGCACAAAGGAGGAAATATTCAGGAAAATCTCCACTCAAGGGAAGAAGAGTAAAGCAAGACCTTTTATTATCAATAATTCCAATGGCTTTGTTTATCTACCATTATAGCTTCTTTTTTTCAGCCCAATGCAACTAGATCTTTTAAGTTATAAAACATTTTAGGAAATCTGCTGGTCACTATGAAAGGAGAATTAAAATACCCTGCAATTATGGGGAAAGGTAATGCTGCTCAGAGAAGCACATGGCAAATCATCTTTTTTTCTCACTTTTTTATTGATTGCTTATCAATCTTACTATTTTCTGGATGTCCAATTATCCATGCAGAAACTAAGATTCCAACATAATGTTAACTTTGTGCTTTGTAAATCTTTTTTGTAATCTTGGTAAAGAGAGGATGCAATAAACAATTTATATTCTCAGATGAAAACTGAAATCCTAACCCCTCTCCCCATTGAAATAATAGTTTTTATCATGGTATATAAAGGATTATAACTAAAAGAATAATTTGACAGTGTTTGAAATATCTCTATAGTGCCTTTCAGCCACAATACTTTGAGGATAATAATAATATCTCAGAATTACATACTAGTTAACTTACAATCTAAAAGAAAGGAAGGGTGAAGGAAAAAGGAAAATAAGATTTTTAAGTAGCAGTTCTAGATAGCATATGGTCTCATAGTGATTTCCTGTACTGCTAGTGCATAGTATCAGTGATTTTTTTTTTAAAGAAACTTTATTCAGTTTTTCACATTAAAAACAAAAATCTCTTTAGTGGACAACATATTTCCTGGTCATTATCTTTATATACAAATATGACAGCAATTATACATTGATATATGCGTACTTAATTCTATTATTGCCTTTTCCATTCCAAATTTTCAGTAAGGAGAAAAACAAACACATTAATTCTGGCCTCTTTCATTAATCTCAGTCGATTTTGTTTCATTTCAATTATTTCAAATATAATCCTTTGGTATTTGTTTTTAAACATAAAGGTAAACAATATGGGTTAGCCTAATAATAATAATAAAGTTTAATTCTAAGTTCTTTCATTAATCTCAATCTAAACATCTTTTTATTTCATTTCAATTATTTCAAACATAATCCTTAATATTTATTTTAAAAATAAAAATAAACAATATATATTTGCCTAATAGTAGTAATAATGAAGTTACCAATGTCTCTCCTTGCTTTTAATAATCTATATTAAACTTATTAATTTAGCTGGTTCTTTAGTCCATCATATTCCCTTTCCATTACACATTTTTTTTTGTGAATTCTAAATTAATACAAATTTTAACACACACACACAAAAAGAAAAAAGAACAAATATAAGTTTCCCCTCTTTTACTATTTTGAGTGTGACAGCTTAATGATTAGAATGTACTTTTATTCCCTCATCTTAATTCCCAATGAACCATTAATCATTACATCTTTTCAATTGGATTCCACAGCGTATTTCCCCCCCACACTTTAATAAGAGTTATCAGTTTCTATATTACCCTATTTTCTAAATATTTTTAATTGCAGAAATATTCTTATTACCCCTTGTCACCCTGTGGAATCCCCTTTTTAATTCATCAACCATTATCTCTGAAAAAGCAATTTCTTTTTAACATTTTACTAGTTCTATGTTCTTTCTTTCGCGTGCCTATTTCTTGCTGCTTCTCCTCCCCCTCTTTTCCCCATATCTTTTCTCATTCCAAATTATATCCCTCTCTTTCTTAATATCTTCCTTTCCCTTTTTCTGCTGAATCTTCCTGTCTTTCCTGACTTCACAGGTATTCCCTCTTTTAATTGCTTTCTTAAAACTCAACTTTTTAACCTTCCTTCTTTCCCCACTTCTTTGTAGCGTTCTTTGTGTTAATTGTTTATTTAAAATGTCTTCTCCTTGAGTTGATTCCTCTTCCTCTGAGAATCTTTCTTCTTGTTTTTCGATCGCCATTTCCATTTTTTCTAGCACAGAGCAAAGTGCTTTGCCTCTTTCCTGTAGTAATTCTCTCATATTTTTAAGTTCCATTTTTAATTCCCAAAGAGATATCATCATTCTTATATTTTATGATCGTTAAAGTCCACAAAAAGAAACCACTTTTACTTTCCTTCAGTTTTTTTAACGTTCTCAGTTATTCCAGTCCAGGGTTTATACCAAACACGTCAATCAGTCCCACAATCTTTCCTTGCTTTTTCCTTTATTCTGGTTCTGCTTTCACCTTCTAAAATTCTTACTTTGTTTCAATATTTCTGTAATGTTATATCCACACCAGTTCATTCAAAAACAGGATGCTTTCCATTTTATTTGAACCAAATTTTTATCAAAAGGTGACACTCTCCATTATACCTCACCTTTTTCCCCTAATTTTTTTATTTAAGGTTTTTCGAACCTCAATATTCCAACACAATCCAGTCTCCAATTTGTAAACTTTGTTATTATTATTTTTTGACAATTTTAAGTCCAGCTTTAGTTTTATACTTGTTTATTCCCAAATTATTTTAGTCCAATTTCATTAAATCTTTAATTCCAGCTTCTTCCTTTCTCAGTTCGAAGCCCCATTTAGCTGTCAAAAATATATTTCTTTTTTTCTCTGTCCCTTTGTAATTTCACCGCTCACTTTTCTTTTCTTAAAAATTCTATGTTACCTTAATCCCAGGGTACTTTTGTTTAGTTATATTGCCCAGTTGTCCCGGTTCAGATGTTATCCACCTCTTTCTTCCCTCCTGCACAAATCTTAGTCGAACTGAGTCATCCTCTTCAGGATGGCCATTTTGGACCACCGCTGCAGTCGTCTTCGGGAGGAAAAAAAACCAAGCCCAGGAGGGGGAGATGCGGCTCCCCACAATCAGGCTTGCTGCTTCCTCTTCCTCCGCTGCCCCTCAAAGGCAGTTTCAGCTCCTAATCAGAATGACTGGGGCTCTCTGATGAAACAGCATGAATGATAGCCGCAGAGAGTTGCAATCTACCGTCCATTGGCAAGGAGGCTCCAGTAGTATCGGTGATTTTCATGCCACTGGAAAGTGTTACGCTGACAGTTTATCTCCTCCCACATGATTTCAGCATAATATTTTCAAACTTGCTATTCATTCAGGTTACTTATTCAGAACAGTCATATGTAATTTTATTACTGGGGGAAGAAAATAAAATAAGTAGTATCTTCAGCTGTAATTATCACTGGATTGTTATAACTGCCCACTGTACTAATGTAAATTTCAACTTCAGTTTAACACAGCAGTTGGTATACACCTTCTAAAATACGTCAATTTGCTATAACAGTGAAATATAGGAACATTTATTAGCACTGCTTCTATTCTGCATCATGTAAAGTGGGGCTAAATCAATACAGCTATTACTTTTGATTTTGAGTGAGCTTGAAAAGAAATAGGGTTACTCATATATGTGCAAAGCACATTAATCAACAGAGTGGAAGGAAGTGTCATATCTAAGTCCTTTGGAAATATTTTGTATTTACGGTGCAAGCAAATAGAGTAGCTATGGCAAACTTGCTACATATAAATTCTATTGACATTATGAATAAACTGAATTACATTTAAAAGATTGTTGAAAACATGAAGTTGCTCACCTATACAAACTATCAGCCAATTAAATCACTCATACAATGTCAGCCAATTAAAAATAACACATAAATTATTCACTGGCCTTTTTAACCTATTATATGGTTTGTTAATTGAGGTTCTACTTTAAAAGTGAGGATGTGCCTTCTAATTTTCTTTTCTTGTTATTCTTTTAATTTATTTTGTTTATATTATATTTTATTGTTGTAGATTGTAATCTTTAATAAAATTACTAAAAAAGTGCTGGTGTCCTTTTGAAGCGTTATAGTGCATAATAATTTAGGGAATTAAAACATCACTTGTTTTTAGAAAGAAGTCCTATGCTAAAGAAACTAAGTTAAAACAAATCCATACAATATTTTTCATTCAGTCTAAAACAATACAGAACCAAAATAACCTTTAGCACATTGTACTGTACTAATTAGAATTTTCACTGATTTCATTTCATTAATTAATATACCAGGTAAAAACTTTGAAGTACAGATGACGTGGAGCCTATCTCTGGTATATTATTTGATATAGCTAAACTCTACAATAACTGCAATAGCATTCACGAAGACATGCCATTTAGTGATCAAACTTTTCTGGAATTAATGTTACAGTAGTCTAGGACTAGCAACCCACAAACAGAACATTTCTCATGCCATTGGTCCATTTCCCTGAGTTTATGAGCTATATTTAACTTATTTTCTTGGAAATTACAAATTGTGTGTTTTACATCAAACTAGCGAATAAAAAATAATACATAAATGGTGCTAATTAGTGAGGTAAATGACTCTTGCATAAGTCATTTTGAAATTTAAAAAGATGTGAAGTGCTTCTGCTCCTTTGTGCCCTTTAATAAGTTTCACAAGTCTTGTACATTTGAAAACAAAACATGAACTAAGTTTGGACAGAACAGAATTCCAAGGCACTGTTTGTTTGTGGAGGATATGTTATCTGTGTCATATGAAACTTCTATTTCTTAATTCCAATAAGTGAAAGGTTAATATATGAGCAATTAATAATATGCTTTATGGGAATAATTTGAAAAGAAAATGATACATGTGGCACAAAAAATTGTACTAACTCCCCAACAGATTTGTCCTTATTATAGTAGTAAAAAACCCTTCACATACAGTGTATAAAAAGACAACACTATTTCATATATCATCTGTTTCACAGAATGCATTGTCATCAAGGAGTCATGCTTCTGCCAATTTGTTTGTGGAACAGATGCTTTGGGAATACATGATGTACAGTATGACACTTAAGAAAATAGATCCATCTGCAAGAACTTCATTATTTTCAAAAGCTAAATTCTGATGGGAAGTCTTTATCCCTTTAGCATCTTGGAGCAAACAGGTTGCTCCATAGTAAAGGTTTCACTTGGTTGGGATGACCTATAAATTAGATATCCTTCCTGCAGGAATGACATTTGATTAGAATGTCATTTGGAGTGCTCTAAAATTCTTCATATAATTCTTCTAAGTAGGAGCTATATTATTCCTTTGATTGTGATGGTCAAACAATTGACTGACTGAAAACACATATTGTGTGTCAAGTCAAATACATATTGAGAGTCAAGTCAAATACATATTTTCATGTATAAAATAAAGTAAAAATAAAAATTTAGGCAATTAATAAACCTTTCTTCACTTACTTTATTAGTTGTAGTTTGTAAAGTAGCTGAAATTCTGAATACTTTTGCTCTGAATAAATCCCACTGTACCAGTAGGATATATTTTTGAGACACATAAAGGAAAATATAGCACTCTTTGAGCATGTAGCATGCAATAAGTCTATTTAACATTACTATTGTTGTCGTTTGAAATGTACCCATTTAGTATACAAACTGCTACATAAAAGTTAGAGGGCTTTTTTCATCTATATTTATTCACTTTAGCTGGGTGTAAAATGTATTAAAATATCTCACTTCCTTTTTCAAATGATCTGTGGATACTTATAAATAGAAATGGCTGCTACAACAGTATACTGTATAGTATGATCCCACTCCTTACCTAGTTTCTCCTATTCTACGCACCCCATGTTCAGGTATAAATAATATCTTATTCTGCATAATTCACTGCCCTCCAATATAATAGCAGAGTGCACAGTAAATTGCACAAATGCTATGTATTACAGGAGTTGAGAAACCCCTGTAATATATAGAGAATGAGTGGGGAGATAGTCTAGTGCAACCTCTCTCAGCATTCTTGACCTTGGGCACTTCTTTAGCCATGATTCTTGCTGTTCTTTTGAGAATACTACATAATGTGATGCCTAGATTTTGCAAAACACAAGAGTGAGTCACCTATTTAAAATTAAACACCATCCAGTATGTTGGAGAATAAACAAGAAAAAGTTATAGAAAAAGTGATTAAAGCAAGAAAGAGGATCTATGACAGGCTTAGTTCCAATTTAACCCTGAACAATTGCTTTTCAAAGGGATACATGATAATGAACTTGTTTGTCCACAAAACATATCCACCTAGTATTAAGTTGTAATCCCTCTTGAACTAAGTGAGAGTAAATTGTCACAAACCTGCTCACCAGAGAAAATAGGAGGCATTCTGCCAAAACAAACAACATCAGCATTTCACTTCTTTCTAGACATTAAATGGGGTTGGGAGATAAGCAAAAAGCTGTAATTCAGTAGGGTAAAAAAATTTGCTGGCAAAAAAAGAGGAAGCAGAAGTCAAAAGTGGTGAGGAAATGGAAAAATAAAATAACTAACCATTTCCCCCCACTGGCAAGGTAAAGAAATAAAATAAGAAAGCAATGTACCTGTTCATCAGCAGATTAGTACAGTTGTTATAATTCAGTGAGGGAATAGGAGATGATGATAAACTAGGATATGGACAAAAAAGACATTTTAAAAGAAATTGATTTTTGACTTCACAGAAAGATCTGACTTTAAAAATGGAAAAAACAAAACAAAAAAAATCCCATCAATAGCTTCAAATATCTATAAAAAAATTGGTTGGTCCTATTTTAAAAAAAAAAATTGATAAATCATGGTTAGAATCTAAATACCACCTCCTCTGCTTTGGATACATTGGTTAGAAACATTAAGAATTTTGAAATATCACTTTGATCTTTCTGGGAAACAAAATATTGATAAAAGCTTTAATACCGCAATCAGTACTATGATTCTCAAAAGCAATTGAATAAAAGTTGGATTCAATAGAATGGATAAATTAGGGACTTTGAAAATTAAATTAAAGAATTGTTAGTTTTTAAATCATTTTCTTTTTTTCTAATTCTTTTCTTTCTTCTTCTGTGTGCTGTGTTTGATATTTTGATTTTGTAATCAATAAAGTTTGTTTTTTAAAAAAAGAAAATTAAATTAAATCTACATTCACTTTTGCGCATGTTTTTCAATCAAAGTGTGATGACCCGTGTGTAACACAAATGTAACAAAATCCAAAATGTAATAAATGTCCTTTAATGCCTACAACTTGGCCCCACTGTTCAATAATTCTCAGTTGAAGATAAAACTTATTCAAAAATAGTCTTCAAAAGTAAGCAATACAGTCCAAACTTGATGAGCAGATAGAGATGAAATTAAAAAAAAAAATACAATGAAGGAAATTCGACAATGGACCAGGATAAGTAGTTACCAAGTAATTACAAGCAGGAAACCCTATACCATTTCTTTTTTAAAAATTTATTTTTATTTTTAATTATGAGAATACACCCAACTTATCCTTGTTATACATTTATACATTTTACTTCATCATTTATAATCTCCTTATTTAATATATTAATTACTAATTAGTCTTATCATAACTACTAATATTTTGACCTTGTCTTCTACTATATAACCATTGATAATATTTATTCCATATTTTATAATATTTAGACTCTTTTTTGTCTTTTATTTCTAAAGTTAATCTATCTGATTCTGCACATGTCATAATTTTTCTCATTACTTCTGTTTCTGGAGGTATGATTTCATTTTTCCAAAATTGTGCATATAATATTATAGCCACCGTCAATACATGTACTATTAGATACATTATTTCCTTCTTAAATTTTTCTGATACTATTCCAAGAAGAAAAAAATTCCAGTTTAAATGGAATACAGTCTCCCACTATTTGTTCTATCCATGTTTGAATCAGTCTCCAATATTTTTTTTTGCAGCATTACAAGTCTACCACATGTGAAAAAATGTCCCTGGTACATCTTTACACTTCCAATAATTTGGAGATATATTTTTAAACATTTTAGAAAGCCTTGCTGGCAGAAAATGCCACCTGTAAAACATAAAGATTTTCTTTATAAGCCATAGCCAATGTTATTTTCTTATTTGTGGTCCAAAGTTTTTGCCATTTAGCCAATTCAATATTATAACCGAATTTTTTTGCCTATGCCATCATTGTTTCTTTAACATGTTCTTCCTCAAGTTTATATTCTAATAAATATCTATACAATATGTGAATTAATTTATCATCTGTCTCTAATAATAGCTTATCCAGAATTGTTAATTCTTTATTAATACCTCATATTTTTGTCTTTTGTGTATCTTGATTGTATTTATAAAAAGACCACTATTCTATATTTACCCCTTGTGCTACTAGTTCTAATCTAGTTTTCAGTACTCCTTGTTCATTCAGTATATCTTTATAAGTTACTATTTTCTCCATATTTATCAAGTTTGGATGCTTCTAGTGTGGAATGCCAAATAGGTATTTTCATGTAATTTTGATATTTGATTTTGTTCCACTGTTAACAATGCCTGTCTTAAATAGTGTCTCTGGAAATAATTATCTACTACATCTTTTCTGTACCATAAGAAGGCATGGCAGCCTATTTGAATATCATGACCTTCTAATTTTAACAATCTTTTATTCCTCAACATAATCCATTCTTTTATCCCTGTTAGAGTTGCTGCATAATGATATAACTCCCATTCAGGCAAGTCAAATCCTCTTTTTTCTTTAGTGTCTTGCATCACTTTCAGTTTAATTCTTGGTCTCTTACCCTGCCATATAAATTTTGCCATTAGTTGGTTTAGATTCTTGAAAAAGCCTTTCTCTAGTTTAATAGGAATATTTTGAAATAAAAAAAATATTTTTGGTAATATATTCATTTTTATAACAGCTATCCTGCCCATTAGAGAAAGTTGTAAATTCTTCCATCTTTCTAGATCCTTCTTAATTTGAATTATTAATTTACTATAATTAGCTTCTCTGACAGTTATGCACCTAGCTGTTAAGAATATACCTAAGTATTTCACTTTTCTCACAATTTGAATGCCCATTTATTTTGTTAGTTCCTCCTTTAGTTTAATTGTCATATTCTTTACCAACATTTTAGTTTTTATCTATATTTAGTTTTTCAGGCCCACTACTTTACCATATTCTGTCAATTCCTCCATAAGTTTCACCCCTGATTTTAAGGTTTCCTCTAATATAAACACTAGATCATCCATGAAGGCTTGAAGCTTATATTGTTCTTGTCTGAGTTCCAAACCTTTAATCTGATCTTCTTTACAAATGTTTCTTGACAATACTTCTAATGTCAAAATAAACAAGAATGGGGATGATGGGCAGCCTTGTCTTGTACCTTTTTGTATTGTTACATTTTGTGTTGCCTCACCATTTATTATTATTCTGGCCTTTTGTTTTATATATATTGCTCTAACTATGTTTATAAATCTATTCCCAAAATCCATGTAACTCAATAGTTATAACATGAGTTCCCAATTAACATTATCAAATGCCTTTTGGACATCAAGAAAAAGCAGTGCCACTTGTTTGTCATTGTGTGTTTCATAGTACTCTAATATATCAAGCATCATTCACCAACCATACACCATTTCTGACAGATGGCAGTCCAGTCTCTTCTTGAAAGCTTCTAGTGATGAAGTTCCCACAACTTCTCAAGGCATACTGCTCCATTGGTTGATTGCTCTCACTGTCAGAAAATTTCTCCTTATTTCCAGATTGAATCTCTCCTTGTTCAGTCTCCACCCATTATTCCTTGTTTGGCCTTCGGGTGCCTTGGGAAAATAGCTTGATCCCCTTCCGCTCTGTGACAGCCCTTCAAATATTGGAACACTGCTATAATGTCTCCCCTGGTCCTTCTCTTCACTAGACTAGCCATGCCCAGTTCCTGCAACTGTTCATCATATGTTTTAGCCTTCAGCCCCCTAGTCATCTTGATTGCTCTTCTCTGCACTCTTTCCAGGCTTTCAGCATTTTTTTAAAGTGTGGTGACCATGCATGCAGTATTCTAGGTGTGGTCTTACTAAGGCTTTATGGAGTGGTATTAGTACCTCACTTGATCTTGATTGTATCCCTCTGTTAATGCAATTTAGGATTGCATTATACATTATACATAACTACATTAAAATTTAAATATGAAATATAAGTGGAGTTAAGATTACAGTCTTTTAACATTTATGACATAATACTTTAAAATGTAAACAATACTTTAAAATTAAACAGAATAGGGAACTCAAAAGATCTAGCTAGACATATAGGAATTACTTAACTTTTCATGACAGGTAAATCCTACTATCCTTTCTCCCCTTAGCCTGGCTGCCTGACCTGCAAAGATAACAACTTACTGTCTCACAAACTATTTGGTATTTTGTAGAAGTGAATTCAATTTGAGCCTGGAATCTCAGTTGTCAAGTGAAGCATTCATTAAGCAAAATAAACATTTCACTTATGCGGGTGGCCAGGAGTATACAGAAATCTGCTTTGGGCTGGGAGGGCCCTAGTGGCATGTGAAAACTGCTGTGATCCTAAAGGACTTTATCAACTCTATTGCACACCTTTGTGTCATCAGCAAAAAGACAAACCTTATCTTCGGTTATATATCACTAACAGAACTTTCTGGCTGGTGTTTGTTCCAACAGTGTCCCATTAAAACAGTATCCCACTGTGATCTGAGCCAACTTCCTAACTACTGAACCACCCAATGGTTAAGCTCTAGCTTCTACAATGTTTTTACAAGTTCATTATGTATAACTGAACAAAAAGTTTTGCCCAAATCTAGATATGCTATATCCACAGCACCACCTTCATTGAAAACATTTCTGACATAGTTGAAAAAGTCTGTTCTGACCCAGGCTTCATTCAAATTAAGAAAACATGCTGTGTATAAAAGCAAACCTTTTTCAATGCAATGCTGGGAATTATTTGCATTCCTAGCCAAAACTCATTAAACACAATTGTCTGAGATAAGAGCATGCCTTTTAGGGTTGTAAAAGGCTGCCAAGAAACAAACGTCCACTTAATTAGCAGATAAACTGACAGAAGTTCCAGCAAAGACAAACCAGAGTCTGCAGGGCTTCAATGAGGAATCAGAATCTAATGAATTTCTTTGCTTCCTGCAGAGAGCACATCACCGAGGACTGGCTTTTATCCTTTATGGGGGGCAATCACCCCCCAGCCTTATTCCTGAGTCTCCCTGCCACTTCAGCTGCTCTCTCCTTCTAGCAGCCTTGTACACACACACACACACACTGGGAATAGGCTCCCTGGGGTCCTCTGCCTCACTGCTGCCAAACTCCAAAGGCTCCAAAGGCAGCACCCCACTCTCAGATAGTCCTGGCCCCATCCCTACATCAGATGAATGACCCTCATCCAAACCTCGCCAGACTCCCTGAGTGGTTCCCTTTCATCCTCAATGTCCAATACCTCTGCCATCCACACCAGCTGCCGGCGAACACAACAGTCAATCAGATTACTTTGATATGATTTGCCCCAGGTAAAGCCATATTGCTTTGGGTCCATCATAATAAGTCCCTTCCAATTCTAGCCTTGTTGTCTTGTAATGTATACTCAAATCAATTATATAGATATATTATATAGATATATAAACTATATGACATTTTAGATATTCTTGTTCCTGTGTGCAGTACATTTAAATTAGGATGTATGTCATAAACATAATAGTAGAAAGATAGTAATAGATGCTGACATAAAAATCATTCAGAGAAGCAATCACAATAAGTTAACATTTATTTCAAAAAAGTAAGCCAATATAGATATAGTTTTGTATGTATATTTCACTGATGTATGAAACAGAAGTGCCAGCTTTTGAATGGCAAAAAATCCAAAAGGAACTGATATTTTCTTTAAAAACTAACAGGAAAAGGCTAATGTTATGGTTTGTCAATATATTAAATGGTCTTTATCTCTGGAAAATTAAAAAGAATATGACTTTAGTAATCACAGTCTAATCCTACATCCTTACTAAAAAAATTATTTGAAATAAATAATCTTAGAAGGTATTTGGATAGAGAATCAAACTATGATGAGAATTAAGAAATGAGGCATAGTGACTTTATTGATAACTTCAAAAGTATCTATTTTAATATAGCTGCAATAATTTTGGTTCATACTTTGGAAGAAAAAATGCACTAAGACGTCAAAACAAAGAAGAAAAAACAATGAAGAAAATAAGACAACGAGACAACCAATTGAAGAAAAATAAAAAAAAGTACAAAAAGACTATTAAATAATTTTATAAAATCAGTTTCCTCCCAAATTTATTAAAATTTCCTTATCTTGCTCTACCACAATGCTAATTCAGAAATTGAATCCTTTGCTACTCAATTTATGTCACCTTTAAAGCAAACAATGGCCTTGGGATTTGAGACTACATGTCTGCATATAAATTTGTTCTGTGTTGATTAATATCTACTCATATATGAGATTATTTTTCTTAACTAGAATGGGAATAAACAAATTAAACCAATATGAATGTGATTAGTGACATGCCTATATGTGTACATCCATATGAATATGTACCAAAATTTTTGAAGCTGTATTAAAACAGATACTTTTGAAATTCACCACTTCAAAAATATTACAAATCTGATATCTGAGTTTTCGAAGATGGCAGCTTACAACCTATAGATCACATCAAGATGGTGCTTGATCTCATCATACTCTTCTTACCAATTTAAGAGGGATGATGGCTCAATGGCTTCATGACACTGGAGATGGTCTCTGCTTCAGCGGTTTGAGTCCTATCATTGTATGGTAGGGTGAGTTCCCATTATTTGCTTTAGTTCTATCCACCTAACAGTTCAAAGGCATATTCTATGCAAGAAGGTAAATAGGTACCACTTTCATGGGAAGACGAGTTGGTGTTCTGTGCAAGCAGTCATATTCCTGTCAGTTCTTAACCTCCCTGGTTGCAGAGTTGATTTGTAAGGAGGCTTTGGGGAAAGAAGGGACTTCGAATGACCCTGGAGGAAGACACTCATCTTTCATTTTGATGTGAAGCCAGCTTACCTGTCTTTGGTGTACCTTGAGAAATGTGTGAGTGTGTTGTTTAACAAAGCTGGTAAATTGGCAGCCAAACTACTACTTTGTAATAGCATTGTGGGCTCCAGGCTACTATAACAACACCATACGCTAATAATAATTAAAAATAACAACAACCATAAACTGGACAGGCCTCATCAGAGGGGTCAGACAAAGAGTATATCTCCCATAACAAATATGGTAAGATGTAAATTACAGAAATCAGTCATCATCAGAGTTAACAAGAATCACACTAGATGCTAGGATTCCGAAACATCTGGTGTAAAATGGGTTACAGGACTCAGGACTGTTCGCTGAGCAAACAGAGTCAGCAGCAGCAGAACTACTAGAAGTGTTTACCCTTCACAAATATATAGTCATTGAAAACAAAGAAATAATAGTCTATTATTACAGATCAAGTCCAATGAGAAAATAATATTTGAAATTAATGCAGCAGTTCTGGAAAGAATTACTGTACATCTAGAATCATAAATAACAGAACAGAGGCCAGCAGATCAACATTGATTTATAATGCAAAATAAAATGTTCAAGAAGCAGAATTGAAACAACTGCAAATGTCTACACAGGCAAAGAAATAAAATCCTTGCCAGGATTAATTCAGACTGTAAAGGAAAACAAGGGAGAATTAGGTAGAAACAGAATTGTTTTTATTTGGAAACCAGAAACCCTCTACTCTGTCTCAGAAAGAATAAAGACTTGAAACAAATGATTATCTTATTTGTTTCAAAACAAAGAACTTTGAAAAGAGAAGAGCAACAAAGATGATTAGATGACCTCCAGGGTCCCTTCTAACTTTGTTATTCTGTTATTCTGAATAACTCAGCATCTAGAACAGCACAGTAACATCTAAATAAGATTGCCTGCATTGACGCTTGTTCCAAAGAAACAGCTAGCACTAGCATTAAAAGATGCTAATGCTGCAATAACAAATATAATAACCACCACAAGAAACAAACCATATAATGTACTGTATAGCACAGCTGTACATAACTGAAACTTGGGATGTAAAATCAACAAAGAAAAAAAAAGCCAAACAGTTGCATCACCAAAATGGAAGATTAAAGTGGAAAATAGGATCAGCAAGCTTGGAACAGATGCAAGAAAGCTGAACAGATAAAATAAAAGAAATTTAAGAACAAAAAGGATAAATAAGATCTAATCAAGAAATAATACTTAGAAACAAGTATTGGAAATACTGGAAGCACTGGACAAAGGAAGCACTGGAAATAATAGATTAAATATGAAGTTCAAATTGCAAATTATAGAGAGCAGTGGTCAGCAATGGCCACCACAAAGAACTTCTTAGCCGGACAAGTTTTGTGCAGGAGGAAGTGAAGAAAGTGAAAGCTTTTGGCTGAACCGGGACGACAATCAACATCTGAATACTCTGGAACTTTGGCTCTTTAAGTGATACATTGTTTTCCAGAAGATCGTAAAGCTGTGGTTGAAAGTGAAAGGGAAAGCCTTTTTTTCTCCTCACTCTCCTTCCCTATGGAGACAGCAGATGGAAATCGGATACCCGCTTTGGCAGCAGAAGGTATTAACTGAAAATTAAAGCCAAGGGGGCATTAGATTTCTAAAGACTGACATTCAAAAATTAAAATCTTTTTGCTTTAAGTGGGAAGGAAGAGAAGTAAATGATTTATACCAAGATTTGTTGAAGGAGATTGCTTGAAGTTTTATAAGATCAGAGATTAAATCGCAATAAAACTTCCAAAAAATACCTTGGAATTGTGTAATTGAATTCTACCCCAGGAAGAGAAAGTAGAAGAAAGTGCTAAATGAAACAGACTGTGCTGATTGTGCTGACTTTGATTGCTTGATGACTTTGGGACTTTTGTGAACTATCTTTTGAAAGACTAAGAAAACATTTGGATTTAATTAGTAGAGTTTAATTAATTAATTTGTTATGGAACATTATTTTTAATATACTATAAGATCATTATGTTTTATATTTTAAAATGTTATGTAGAATCTACTAAGCAGAATCAGAATAGAAACTATGTATTATTTTAAGTGTTAAATTTGGGGGAAGATAGAAAGGTGTCATACTTCAACCAGTGATTACAGGAAAAAGTTTGTGTTAAAGAGAAAAGATAAATAGATAATTGAAAAGAACGGACAAAAGATACAAGTATAATGTTTTAAATTGAGATTAAATAAATAAAATAGAATTAAGAGAGTGAAAAGAGGGGAGAAGACATATGGAAAATATAGAATGTTAAATAAGATATGAAAGAGTATATAAGGTGAGCATGAATTTGATTTATGTCTGTACAAAAAGTTGTGACCCAGGGTTAAGCCGCTTTCTAAAAAGAAGTTTTATGTTTTTATGTTATGTATTTTGTTTGTTTATGTTTGTTTATTGAGGATTAATGATGTTGAATAAGAACATATGAAACAGTAATAATAATATGAAATAGATGAAAGTATAAGTTTAATGAATAAAATTGAACAGAAATAAAGGAAGAAACAGTGAGAAGTTGGAAAAGAGTAATAAGATATGAAGTTGAATATATAAGATGCATATTAAATTGTGTGTGGAAACGTGATAATTTAGAATTATGTTGTACTTAAATAAGATGTTTTATTTGTTTTGTTAAGCAGTTTTTAGAAAAGATATTCTATGTTCTTATGTTTTATGTTTTGTTTGTCTGTGCATTGTCTTTGAAAATTAATAAAATTTGTTTTTTAAAAAAATTGCAAATTATAGGCAGAATTTCAAATTTCAATCTAATCAGAAACATTTCTAACAATTCATCAGTGAAGAGACCGCAGTGCATCAGTCAGAAGAAACAATACAGATTTAGGCGCAGTTATGGTAAAATCCAAAGAAACACAATGACAGTTCAACTTGGTTAAAGGAGATAAATAAGAATAAAAAAGCGAAATGAAAAACTTGTAATAACAGCAGAAATGGGCAGAACAGGAGAAAAGGGCAAGGAAAATTAAGAATTGGTCAGCATTAAGTAAAGATGAATTGCATGGATTTTGATTGAAACATTTGAATAATCTACACCCACTTGTTGCCAAGTAGTTAACAATATACTGCAAGGGGGTAGAATTGAAGAGTGGCTAACTTCAAGCAAAATCTACCTGATTGTGAAAGTTCCAGCAAAAGTGGCAGCACTAGGCAATTACAGGCCAATTACCTGCTTACCAAGAACTTTCAAATTATTACCTGAAAATAAGCGATTTCCCCTCAGCAGTAAGGAAACTACCCAGATAGCAGAGGAACAAAATATCAACTCTTAATTGACAACATGATTCTGAAAAACTGCAAGAGAAAGAAGACTAGCTTGAATGTAATATAGATTGATTATAGATTGAATGTAGTATAGATGTGATTCCTGGCCACATGATTGGATAATCAATCATTTCGTAGTCTCAATTACAATTATATTACATAATAACTCATATTATGAATCAGGAATTAAATACCTTGGTATCACTATTAAACAATCATTTGACTATAATTTTGTTCATTCATACTTTTCAGAGATAACTATAATTTACTTAATTTATTTTATAACAAATCATATAATCATACCAAATCTATCCTAGAAAAATATGATATATATATATATATATATATATATATATATATATATATATATATATATAAAAGAAATATATCTTTATATATTTATTATTTCCTAGAATTCTAAATGTTCTATTATTGTATTTATTATCTAGCCATTGGTAGAAAAGGTCCCATATTTTATAAAATTGTTTATCCTCTTGTTCTCTAATTTCAAATGTCAATCTACTCATTTCAGCACATTCCAATATTTTCTTAATAATTTCTTCCTGCGATGGTATCTACTCATTTTTCCAGTTTTTAGCAAATACAATCCTAGCCGCTGTTAATACATTTACAATCAGGTATTTCAAATCTTTACTATATGTATCAGGTAAAATTCCCAATAAAAAAATCTCTGGTTTCAAGTCTATGTGTTTCTTTGTCATTTTTTCCAACCACATGCGAATTTTAATCCAATATTTTCTCGCGTCCTCACAAGTCCACCACATATGGTAATATGAGCCAGGTATCTGATGACATTTCCAGCATTTTTCGGATTTGTTCTTGAGCATTCTTGCTATTCTTGTCGGGGGAAAGTGCCACCTGTAAAACATCTTATAGAAATTTTCTTTATATGCTGTTGACATTGTCATTTTATAATTTTGAGACCACAATTTTTGCCATTTCTCTAAATCAATCCCATATCCAAAATTCTTTCCCCAAGCAATCATAGTTTCTTTAACTTGTTCTTCCTCTAGCTTAATTTCCAATAAATAACCATATAATTTTTTAATCACCTTTTCATCAGTACCTGTCAAAATCTTATCTAAATCAGTCAATTTATCATAAAATCCTTCTGTTTTAAAATCTTCATCATACCTTGAATGTATTTGCACATATGAAAACCGATTCATGTTTATACCTTGTTCCTCTAAATTTTGCATCGATTTAAGTTCACCCTTTTCATCCAATATTTCCCCATATCTAACTGTTTGTTCCTTCTTATAAATTATAGGATAGGAAAATGCTTCAATAGTCGATAACCAAACTGGAATTTTCAAATAACATTGTCTTTTAATCTTCTCCCAATTTAACCACAAAGACTCCCGTACATGATGTCTTCTAAAATAGCCCTGTGTTTCAGTCCCCTTGTACCATAAAAAAGCATGCCAGCCCAACAACAAATCATGTCCTTCTAGTGTCAACAATCTAGTCTTTCTTAATGTTATCCATTCCTTGGCCCACATCAAATTTTCAGCTTGATAGTACAACTCCCAATTAGGCAAACCAAATCCTCCTCTAATTCTAGCGTCTTGTAAAAGTTTTAACTTTATTCAAGCTTTCTTGCCTTGCCATACATACTTCAACACAATTTTATTAAAATCTTCAAAATAGTCTTTTCCAAGCCTAATTGGTATTGTTTGAAACAAATATAAGATTCTGGGTAGGATATTCATCTTGATTGTTGAGATTCTCCCTATCAATGACAATTGTAAGTTCTCCCATTTCATCAAGTCTAACGCTATCTGTTGTTTAAGTTTAATATAATTGTTCTCTTTTAATGTACTACATCTTGATGTCAAATGTATCCCCAAATACTTAACCTTATTCGTAACTTGAATTTTCAACAGGTCTGCCAGTTCTTCTCTTTGTCTTAATAACATATTCTTTGTCAAGATCTTTGTTTTGTCTTTGTTTATTTTCAAACCAGCCACCTCACCATATGTCTCTATCTTTTCCAATAATTTTGGAGCTGTGTCTAAGGGGTCTTCCAAAATAAAGGCCAAATCATCCGCAAAGGCTTGCAATTAAAATTCTTCCTTTTTAATTTTCATTCCTTTTATACTTTTATCATCTCTCATATTTCTGTTCAACACTTCCAAAGTTAATACAAATAGCAAAGGTGATAGTGGGCATCCTTGTCTTGTACCTTTTCTTATATTGATAGAATCTGTAAAGTCTCCCTCTATCATTACCTTTGCCATTTGCTTATAGTATATGGCTTCTATTGCTTGAATAAATTTTCTGGCGAAATCCATCTGTTCCAGTAATAATAACATAAATCTCCAATTCACATTATCAAATGCCTTTTGCGCATCTAAGAATATCAAAGCCATTTGCTTTTCAGGATGTGCCTCATAATATTCCAAAGCGTCCAGAATTACTCTCATATTGTCTTTGATTTGTCCCTTTGGCAGAAATCCATTTTGATCTGGATGAATAAAGTTATTTAAGTATTTTTTAAGTCTTTCTGCCAAAATTGAAGCAAAGATTTTATAGTCTGCATTTAATAGAGAAATAGGTCTATAATTCTTAATTTGCAATGGATCAGCCTCTTCTTTTGGAATAAGTGTAATATAAGCTTCTGGCCATGTTTTAGGTATCATCTTCTTTGACATAACTTCATTCATAACTTCAAGCAATGGAAGACTCAGCGATTCTTGTAGTGTTTTATAAAATTCTGCCAGGAGCCCATCCGGACCTGGTGCTTTTCCATTATTTTGCTTCTTAAGTGCTTCAGTTAATTCCATCATTGTTATATTACTTTCTAACATTTCTTCAGTCTCTTTAGGTATCTTAGGTAGTTTAGCATTCTGTAAGTACTGTTTGACTCTTTCCTCATCAATATTCTCTTGCTTGTATAGTTGCCCATAAAAGTCTCAAATAATTTCCTTTTTCTGTTTATTACCATAGCAAACTTGGCCTTGGTCATCTATTAACTGTAGTATTTTCCTTGATTCTTTCTCCTTTCTCAATTTGTATGCTAACCATCTACCTGGTTTATTTGCATCTTCAAAATAGTTCTGTTTAGCACTTCTAATTTTCTGTGCCAATTCTTCTTTCTCTATTTGACCCATTTTATGTTTGATTATGTCCATTTTTAATTTAATGTCTTTTTTCTGTGGCATTTTCTGTAGTTCTTTTTCAAGTCTTTTATGCTCATCTTCTAAAACTTTAGTAGCTTGCCTTTTCCTAATGTTCTTTTTCCTTATATAGTCTATTATCAAGCCTCTAGCATATGCCTTCATTGCATCCCAGACATTCTAGATTGAAGTATCTTCTTTTTTATTTTCCCTAAAGAAAAAGGCCAATTCTTTCTCCATCCATTGTGTAAAGTCTTTTTCCTTTAAAATAGTATTATTTAACGTCCATCTCGGTCTTCTTTTTTGTCCTTTCCATTTAATTGTCATTGGATTGTGGTCTGCCCAGGTACTTGTTTCAATGTTTGTTTCTTGAATGTTAGATATTAGTTCTGCTAAGATCCAAATCATATCTATTCTGGATCATGATGAATGTCTATTTGAGTAAAAAGTATATTGTTTGGTTTTAGCATTTCTTTCTCTCCATATATCTTTTAAATTTAATTCATCTATCATTTTAAAAAAGGATTTAGGGAGAGTCTTTCGGTTTTGCTTTGTTGTTGTTGCTGTATAGTCCAGTTTATTGTCTACAATTCAATTGAAATCTCCCATCATAACTATATTAACATAGTCCAGTCCAATTATTTTCATGTGTCATTTTTTGTAGAATTCTTCTTGTTTATCATTCGGAGCATAAATTGCAATCAGGAATGTTTTCATATTATTGTCCATGATTTCCACCATTAATAGTGTGGATCAATTTTGCTGTGATAGTCTCTTTAATGTATAAAACCACTCCTCTTTTCTTACATTAAATCAAAGAAGTAAATATTTTCCCTAATTTTGGCTGTACCAACAATTGTTCATATTGTTTTTTAATATGTACTTCTTGTAAACAAATTATATCAAATTTTAATTTCTCTAATTTATGAAAAAAATTTCCTTCTTTTAACAGCTGAGTTAAGTCCATTTATATTCATTGTAATCAGTTTTTTCTCTTCCATAGTTATATTTTGTATTTAGGTTTGACAGCTCTTGTAGATCTTGGTTCACGTTATTCTTGGATCTCCACCTGTCCACCTACTGCACCTTCTTCTTTTTCAGTCCCCATTTGGTCCTCTTGGAATTCAATTAGTGAGATTTCTTTTTCTGCCTCTTCCTCTCTCCTTCCAAAAAATTCTGCGTTAAATAATTCTGCTTTCTCAATTGAATCAATTCTATGTCTCTGTTCTTGCCATGTAAACATTAGTCCTTCTGGAATCAGCCATCTATAATTCACTCTTTTTTTAACAACATTTTAGTCAGGAATCAATATTCTCTTCTAATCTCTCTCACTCTTCTAGGTATTTGTTTTAAGACCACAATCTCCTTACCTTTGTATTTCAACATTTTCTCACTTGCCACTTGTAATATTTGTGTTTTAATGGCTTTTTTGGAAATTTGATATGAACTTCTCTTGGTAGGTTATTTCTCATCGCATATCTTGTAAAAACTCAGTATACCTCATCTACTCCATCCATCATCTTCTCCTCTGTTATTTCCAAGCCAATATTTCTATCATTATCGCAGCTAAATTTTGTCCCTTTTCTTCCTCTATATTTTGAAATCTAAGATAGAATTCTGATCTGTCCATCTCCCACTTCAGCATCCCACTTTTATCTTGTTCAACGACTGTTAATCTGCTGTCAATGTTTCCAATCTTCTCGTGTCTTTGTTTATCTTCTTCTTCAATTTTTTTGGAATCATCATATTTCGCCATCATTTGTTGAATATTTTCAATTTTTTCATCAGTCTTCCCTGTTCTTTGTTCGATGTTCTCTGTTCTTTGTTCAATGTTCTCTGTTCTTTGTTCAATATTCTCTATTCTCTTTTCAATGGTGTCTGATTTTGTTTTAAGATCTTGGATTCCTTGCACAATCATCTGTAGAGTCACTTTTTCTTGTTCTTTATTTTGCTTTAACATTGTCTGGATTAAACGTTGTCCTCCAGATGGTGGGGAGGCAGAAGTAGAAGTTGAGGCACCAGAGGGTATGAGTTTCCTACTCATTTTAAATGTCAAAATCTTCAAATTCAAGTAGCCAATTATAATCCAAAATGGGAAATAAAGGTAGTAGAGAGTAAAAAGCCCAATAGTAGTGTAAAAAAAAGAAAGAAAAATTCTTCAGGTTCTTCTGAACCTTAATCCAATTATGAAATGGTCAATTGTAATCCAAGATAAAAAATAAAAATAATAAGAAGAATAAAGCCCAATAGTAATAAAGAAAAGGATGAGAGAGAAAATTTCTTCAGGTTCTTCACACCTTAATGCAATTGAGAGGTCTCAAAAATAAAAATAAAAATAAACCATAAAGATGAACCAAAAATATGGATGGAAGAAGCAAAAATCCCAATGAAAAAAGAAAAAAGAAAAATTCTGAGGCTTTCCCTTTAAAATAAAAGGCAAAAGTAAAAATATTAGAAAAATAAATGGTTTTTTTTTTCTTAAAAAAGAAAAGAAAGAAAAGAAGTATAGTAAAACTGGTAAGGAGGGGTAACACAACTAAAAAAATAAATAAAAAGAACACACTGCACTTTATTTAATTATCCAAGGCTCTTATTAAAAGTCTCTTCTCCACAAGCTTCAAAGCCAAATTTCAATTGTTGATAGAAGTCCAGAAGAACACCTATAATAACACTCTCGTGTTCTTCCCTCTATCTTATTAAGTTGCAATGTCCTTGAAAGAGGAATCTTTCACAGTTCTCTCAACTTCAAGTAAAATATTTTCAAGCCTCTAGTTGGCAGTGTTACAAAGTTTCTTTGTTCTCACTTTCCCCCTCCTTTCCCAGATAGAATGTAATAGAAGTTTAAAAAAGGAAAGAAAATATATATATATATATATATATATATATATATATATATATATATATATATATATATATATATAAAGGAGCCTCTATTCTAAAAGATTAAAAAATCAAAAAGAGAAGAAAAAATAAATATATATAAAAGAGAAAACCAGTCCAGTTAACAAAGCTAAATCACAATAGAAGTCCAGCAATAAAAAAAGTAAAAAAGTAAAAAGCCAAGCCTCACTTTGACATTTCCATTTAAAAACTGCTGCTTACTCAGTTCTGTCAAAACTTTTACAGATTTTTCCTTTTTCTTAGGGTGTCCTTTTAAGTCTCAAAATAATAGTAAAAAAAAAAGTTCTCACCAAACCAACACACTTTCTCTTTCAGTCTCTTCCGTTCTGGAGCTGTCCCAATTTCAGCAGCTTAATGGCTGCCTCTCCGCCGCTGGTAAAAGGGCTTCTCCTGGATCAACCAGGGACTTTGCAGTGTCCCTGGGATCCACAGGATGTGCCCTTCACTGTCACCATCTCTACGGGATGGTTTAGGTCCGTTTGGACCGACCAGGGGTGAAGATATCGGCTGCAGTCTTAGAGCCCCGAGATTGCAGCCGTATCGTTGCGACGTCAGCTCCGCCCTTTCCCTTGAGGATCATTTTCTTGTAATCTCTTGAACAATGGATAGATTTTAGAAAGAGTTCCTGTAGCTAAGAGACGGCTTTTTTTTTTCCAATTGTATCTTTAAAAAAAACAACAACACAAGGAAGCTGGACATATCAAAGTAGGGAAAAATCTTGTGGCCTGAAAGTAGGATTTGGAAAAATCCAACATATAATGGTTGGGGTTTCCAGAGTATATAAGGTTTTCAACCACCAATTAATACAAAGATAGATAAAATAATAAATGATGCATTTGCTAGCCACTCTGAGAAACAGTATAAAGTAAAGCCAATTCATATCATAAAACAATATGTTGGTAATATACTGCAGGAATATTGGGGTGGAGGTTTGAATGAGCAGGGTAAAACAACAGCATATGGCAATACTTTGTATCTGGAAATTGTTATGACCAAAAGAGTTATAGTAGTGCAATATAGATGGCATTCTAAGAATCTTTGCTGTACAGCTATGATGGTTGGAAATGAGGCTTTCTTACAAAGAAACTTTCTTACAAAGAAAGCCTCATTACTCAATCTTTTGAGCAACTGACATTTAGATAAGCACCATTTCTTCCTAGAAATGTTATAACCTACTTATTCAATTTCAGTTATAATATTTATATTTTCCTAGTTAACTATTTCTCCATTTTTGTGTAGTCTTCTTCAAAAAGAAGAGAAATGGATAGTAATAAGTCAATAATCTAAAACAATAGCTGGAATCAGAAATATATACCTAAAAATTGTTATTTCCATCTCCACTTCCCCTTTTCTTTTTAAGAAATTATTTTAATTAGATTCTCTGAACCACAGAATGAGATGTGTATGTGTATGCATGTGCATGGATGTACACAGACACAAAGAAATATCTGCATGGACACACATGGAAAAATCATTGTCTTCTAATCTCTTGGCAGCATGTGTTTTTCTTCAGCTGTTGACGTTACTGGGTTGCCTATGATATAAAGCTAGTTTTCTCAGAGCAGATAAGATCTTAGTTTACAAGATGCGCATTTGGGCAGTTTGAGCACAGTGATGCTAGACAGAATCAGTGATTGGAAATTTCCACTTGAACTTTAGGCAAGAGCTTTTTCATATGCTTGTCTTTCTTGGTCTGCTGTTTCAAAGGCATATCAAGTCATATCAAGTCACAACCAAAAGAACACTAATGTTAATTTAAAATGTCATGCCAATCTCCCAAACATCTCTAACTGGAAATAGATATTCTATGATCTGCTTCAAATAATTCTAAATTGAATTTAAACATCACCGGAATATGTTAATATCTCATATTCCCAAGTTAGGAATTGCTTTTTAATATATTTTTAAATTTTATTTCTTTGAAAATATCTTGTTCCATAAATTCAGTTTATTATTGTTTTGGGTATCATTATTTCACACAGTGGAGTATGACTAAATATTCACCCAGAAAACCTGGCTCCAAAATAAACAATTTACCAATACAATAAGCACACAACGTGCCCATTTCTCTCTGAAGAATGGCCCTGCAGGACAAAATATATTTCAAGAATGTGCCTGTTTCCCTTTCTTTGAAAGTTTGAGCAAGAGGAGTACCCAACACCCCTTTTTCTGCTGATTAAAGATCTTTAGAGTGTGCAAATACCCTTTTTCCCACTATGTGTATGTGCATCCATGTCTTATATTGCCTTGTTCCTTATTTAAGAACTTATTTATTGATAGATGAATATAAGGCTAAATAGACAAAGAGACAGATAAAGAGCATACATTACAGTGTAATAGAAAGCCTGCACAAATGTAAAACTCATGTATTTAACTCCTTTCATAACAGCATTCCTTAAGAATAGGTGGATAAAACCTCCTTTTGAGTTCAACATTTTTCCCACTATGCAACACTGGTAATGTATATATGTATATTGTGTGTGAGTGTGTGTATGTGTGTGTATACACACACACACACACACACACACATATATATATATATATATATATATATATATATATATATATATATATACACACATACATACACACACAAACACACACATACACACACACATACAGAGAGTTCTCATTTTTATTTTTTCCATTACTTCTGTTTTATTATCATTTAATTTTAACTCTGAATAGGTTCTCCACATGTAGCTCTGAAAAACCTGTAAGAATTTATTTATTTGTGTGTATGTATGTGTTAAGTTTTCGTGGGTATTTATATGTATGGTATTCAGCTTTGTTCAGGTATTTTCCCATGTCATTATAGCTGTGCTTTTAAAATTGTAGCGACGTTTCAGCAGAATCTCATCTGCCATCATCAGGCTTGTGTATTGTGTTCGTCTGTGAGTCAGGCTTTCACAGCCGTTTCTGTTTTAAATTTGGTGCTAGCCTACTGCTGTGTTATGGTTTTTCTTCATCCTGATTGGTTGGGAGTCTTGGTCTATGTTTATTAGTCTTGGAGTTTGCTGTGTTCTGCTTGATTGGTATTTCTAATATCTTCTGTCTGTTTTCTAAAAGCACAACTATAATGATGTGGGAAAATACCCAATCAAAGCTGAATACCATAGGTATGTACATACATACATACATACATACATACATACATACATACATACATACATTCATACATACATATGCTTGTGTGTATCTATATAATATCTTCAGATTATATACTTCATTGTGTGAACTTTGTCTATTAATGTTATACTTGCCACAACATACTCATAAAGATAATATGATATAACTGTACTGGTCCAAAAGGCAACTATTAGATTACAATAAAAATGTTGAAAAAAGGGATTAATGTGGGAATGGATTATATCTCAGAATTGAAAAAGGGATTTTATTGGATTTATATACATATATTCACATGCACTCTGAGTGTGTATGTGTTGTGCATGGAAAGATAGAGGAAGACAGACAGACAAACAGACAAGATAGAAAAAGAAAGATGAAAGTTACAACATAAAGAAGACCATTTTCTGGTTGTTTCACACTGAAATTTTTATATGTTGAAGACTATTGCACTTAATAAATACTTATCTCATGAAATAAACTTATCCTGTACTACATTCAGAGGTGGCATTCAGCAGATTCTGACAAATTCTGGAGAACCGGTAGTGGAAATTTTGAGTAGTTCGGAGAACCAGCAAATACCACCTCTGATTGGAGATTTTGCAGTATTCCTCTCCTGCCATGCCCACCCAGCCAAGCCCACAGAACCGGTAGTAAAAAAAAATTGAATCCTACCATTGACTGCATTGTAATCATGGGGAGAATGGGAACAATATCTACAACTAATGTTGTCTTCTATACTGCCATGTATAAAGATCTGCATCATTGTGGCATTGTTGGTAAATAATTCAGATGATCCTTTTAAAAATAATTGCAGATTTTATGCAGAAGTACCAGCTCTACCTGCATAGTTTCTCATAGAAACTTATGGCACCCTCATAAATACACAAAAACTTTGACTCATATAGGTTTGTATTTATTGTCCAACTTTAAATATGCACACATTTTTTAAACAACCATTGTTTATAGCTAGAGAACAATCTGTTTATAATTCTGATCAATTTCTGACACAGGGATAAGAGCTTTAGAACCTTTCCTTTGTCTAAAATACATTCTGAATAGTGCAAATGGAATAATAGGAAGACTGAGAGCAAGTAGATTGAGACATTATTACAATAAATCTAATTGAAATCTACCTGAAAGTTTCATAATATTGTTTTCATTGTTCATTTGTATTTCTTTTGGTGTTTGTATTTTTAAGGGAAGTATGTACATTAATATTACAGTAAAGTAAGGATAACAAAAGGTTTAGAAATCCTTAACCAAGGTCATCTAGAGTGAGGCAGTTTATAGATCATAGAATAATAGAATAAATAAATGTTATTTTTACAAGAAAACAATACATTTTAGAAAGAGCCTAGCATTATGCAAAGCAAGTTTTATTTGAATGAAGATAAAAAATAAATCATGAATCAAAGAGAAGTTAGTCTGAAAAGTATAAAAACAGATGTATAAAAACAAGATGCAAAGACTAAACATCAGCATTTTTTTTAAAGTGAATAGGAGTTGTCTTGGTGGATTCTGGCTTTTTGTCATTTTTTTGGTCCAAATTAATATATAATTTCATTCCTCAAGCTTCTGGATTTAAATATATAATATTACTGTCATTAGAAAGCTGTTAATTTTATTTCCCAGCAGTGTCTATTATTTGTCTATTTTTTAAAAAAAAATCTAATTCTATATGACTCCATAATGCTTATATATTATATTAAAACACACTATGCTATTTATATCTCTGTGTTTCAAGTATTACATTTTTACAATATTAGTTTTTCAAGAATAATCTGAATTTCAATGATATCACCATTAAATGTGTTGATGGGTTGATTGAAGCAGAAAATAAAGGAATTTGTGGCAATAAGGCCTGCTTATTTTCCACTATAAAATGCTATGGAAAAAATTGTCTGGTGTTTGTACTCCAACAGCCATGACCACGACCATGACTGTTATAATAATTATATTGTACTAGAGGTAGACAGGCATTTCTTGCCATATTTATACTCTATTTATCAATCACTCTGCATATTCTTTACTATACCACTACTATAGAAGGATTAAATTAAACATGAAGACACTAGATACTTTTTAAATACTAACATTTTTCTGGTAAATGAAGTTTTGATTTGAGTCATTTAAATCAACAAAAATATGCTGATATATGTAACAGTATTTAGATCATTTTATCCGAATTGTCAGAATTGGTTAATATGTAGATGAGACAATGTCAGGAAATCAAAACACATTTTTGATTGAGAGAATTACAAATTACTGTTAACTCCTCTACAAGATGGTTGCTTCATGATAAGAATTTTTCTTTTCTCTTACCAGTGCATGCTGATTTTATTGCAAAGCTGGTTCTCTCGCAGTGCTGCTCCCTGGATTTGAATGGGATCACTTAGGAATGACCCAAGATAACTTTTGGATCCAGTTGAGAAGGGGAATCTTGAAGATTCCAATTCCCTCTAGAAGTTATTGAAAAGTCGCTGGGCAAATACAGTTTCCTGTCAGCATTTTTGTTAAGCATGCCTAGGTTCTTAACTTTTACTTTTTGAATGTGTTGTTTTGTTTTGTTTTTCTGCTTTAAATGTTAATCAGTGGTTGAATGCTGATTTATTTCAACCCTTGATAAACTCTATTTATTCTCCCTGACACACTTTTTATATATGTTATTTTGGGTAACTTCCTGAAGGGCATACAACATACCTCTGGAGATGAAGAACTTTCATTTGATTTATTTCACTACAAGATTTCACCACTCTCACCACAAGATTTCTGTATTTTTTGAATTTTCAGAATATTTGCAATTTATTATTTTTTGAATTTTTTCTTTTAATTTTGGATTGAAATATATAGAAACATTTAGACAATATCTGTTAGGAATGTAAGTCACCTAACAGTTGTTTGGGTTGGAAATATATAAACCAGGATAGATATTTTAATACTGTATCTTTAAGAATGCAAAAAACTGTAATTGGGCGTGGTTTCTCAAATGGCCATAAGATGGAGCCAGAAACCTGGGCTATCTTGGTCTTAGTCTCAGAAGAGAGTGAGTCTTTTTCCTTCTGTTGGAGAGTTTTGCCATTCATCCTAATTGACTGATATTCATGGATTTGATGTAAGTCTGTTATTAAACTGTTTTTGACATTGGACTTTGTTATTGGCTTATCCTGGACTGAAAACTGACTGATTTTACCTGTGAACGACTTTGGACTGTGTTTGAACTTTGCTTAAACGCTTCTGGAAGTAAAAAACCTACATTTACCATACAGTGTATCTGTTTGCTGTGTGTGTATTATTCAAACACTACTCTCAATATGTCTCCCTGTATGCGCTCATTCTCCTAACGGGGAATTACCTCAACAATATCCCTTTGGTTTCCTTTTGTTTCAGTGTTCTTTGTTCCCTGATCTAGTTTCACAGAGTAAAGAATAACTGAACCATGGCTGAAATCTAAGAAGAGACTATTAGGTAGTATACAGCTTCTTGTTGAAAGTCTCTCTAGAAAGCTTGATGAGATGATAATGTTATGTAACTTTGGATAAAGACACACAAAAAGACTTTGATCCAGTTCCAGACCAAAGAGATGTTCCCATGACTGGAGAACTAATTAAGTGGATTCCATTTGGTTTTTCTCTGAAGTTTAAGCCTCCCTACAATATTTGGACTCCAACTGAATGGGGAAGTGACGAATTCTTTTTGAGACAGGATGGATTTATAACATCTAACTGAATACCATTTCTATTTGGACTTTGATGGAAAGATAGATTTATTGTGGAGACTGAATCCATTATATTTAATTAGAGAACAATTGATAAGAGATGGTATTAAGAAGCAAACATGGATATTTGACTCATGATTTTGGATGATTTGAGATAGATAAGTTGCCAAGGTAACTTTTTTTATGAATGGATTACAGTAACAGTTTGTTAAAAGTTTTTAACAAACTTTTTAAAAAAGAGAGTTTTGAAATCTTAATTTTATTTTGTTTTAATATTATTTTTCCTGTTAGCTATTTTGTAACTAATATAATATATAGAAGACAGATTGATAACTTGTAAATAGATTTATTTATTTTAAAAGGAGGGGCAGTTTCACAAGAGGTGGAAACCAATATCGTAATAATCAGTATTCAATTACGGATAGTATGTGTATATGTGTTGGTTTTTTATGTACCTTTTTAACAGATTTAACAGACTTAACAGATAATCAGAGTTGGAAGGGACCTTGTAGGTCATCTAGTCCAACCCCCTGCCCAAGCAGGAGACCCTACACCATTTCTGACAAATGGCAGTCCATTCTCTTCCTGAAAGTCTCAAGTGATGGCACTCCCACAACTTCCAAGGGCAAGCTGTTCCATTGGTTGATTGTTCTCACTGTCAGAAAGTTTCTTCTTATTTCCAGGTTAAATCTCTCCTTGTTCAATTTCCATCCATTATTTCTTGTTTGGCCTATAGGCACTTTAGAAAATAGCTTGACCCTGAGGGTGGAGCTGGCATCATGATGATATGGCATGCGATCTTGGAGGTCTGAGATCACTGCCGATATCCTTGCTCCTGGATGGTCCAATCAGATCTAAACCGTCCCGAAGAGATGGTGAATGTAAAGAGCGCATCCTGTCAATCCCAGGGATACCGCAAAGTCCCTGGTAGATCCAGGAGAAGCTCTTTTTGCCAGCGGCAAAGAGGCAGCCATTAAAGCTGCTGAAGTTGGGACAGCTCCAAAATGAAAGAGAACGGAAAGAGAAAGTGTGCCGGTTTGGTGAGAACTTTTTCTTTACTTTAAGATTTGAAAGGACACCCTAAGGAAAAGGAAAAAATCTGTAAAAGTTTTGACAGAAGTGATTAAGTGGTGATTTTAAACAGGAAGTCAAAATAATATTTTTATTTATTTTTCTCATTGCTGGATTCTCTACACATGATTTTATATTTTGAAACTGGGCTGGGCTTTTTTTCCTCCTTCCACTTATTTTTTCTTTCCTTTTTGACTTTATAATATTCTAGGCTAGAGACTCCCTTTTAGCCATCTTTTTAAATATCTTTTTCCCTTTTTAATTAATTTTTTATTATATCTTGTTTAGAAAAGGAGGGGGGAAGTGAAAGCAGAAGAAACTTTGTAACACTAGAGGCTTGGAAATATTATTTTTTCATGACCAGACAAAGCTGAGAAAGAACTGAGACTTCCTTTCAAGGACATTGCTGTTTGATAAGATAGAGGGAAGAGCATGGGAGAGTATTATTGCAGGTGCTCTTCTGGGTTTCTATCAATGGCTGGAGTCTGGTGTTGAAGTTTATAGAAAAAAAGGTGATGAGACTCTGGAGAAGAGAGTTATAAATTTTAACAAAAGCCTTGGATAACCAAACTAGGTGCAGTGTGCTCTTTTTACTTTTTTTAAGCTGGGCTATTTCTTACTTTAACAAACCCCCTCCTTACTAGCTTACTTTTTGTAATAGCTATTTGGATTTTTGGCCTTTTGGAATTTGTTTTTCTCTTTCTTTTTGTCTTTTGAAGTCTAATTTTTATGTTTGCATTTTATTTTAAAGGAAAAGCTTTATTATTAATGATTTTCTTCCTTTTTTGTTTTTAAGGGAGTAATCTCTTTTTTCTCTCTCCCTCCCTCGTATTTTTTTTCCATTTACCTTCCATATTGGTTTTTTTTTTAATCTTTGTGGCTTTTTTTTCCTTATGCATTTTTTTATACCTGAGACCTTTTAATTGGATTAAGGTGTTGAAGAACCTGAAGAACCTTTTTTTTCTTCTTTAGTTTTTTATTTTTTACTTTTCTGCCTTTTTTAGGATTTAACAATCTTTTCTTTTTGTGTGTGTGTTTATGGTCTTTTCTTCCATTTTTGAGTTTTTCTGCTATTTAACAAATTGATTGGATTAAGGTATACAATAACCTGAAGAATTTTATTGTTGTTGTTTTTTTTTGTTGTTGTTGTTACTATTTGGTTTCTTTTTTCCCACTATTTCTACTTGGAATTACAATTGGCTATTTCACAAGTGGATTAAGTTCTAGAAGAACCTGAAGATTTTGAATTGTCTGAAATGAGTAGGAAACTAACAGCCCCTGGTTCCTCAACTTCTACTTCTTCCTCTTCACCATCTTGAGGACAACGCTCAATACAGACGATGTTACAGCAAGAAAAACAGCAGGAGAAAGTGACCCTGCATATGATTATGCAAGGAACTCAAAATATTCAAAAAAGAACAGAGAATATTGAAAAGAGAACAGAGAACATTGAACAAAGAACAGGAAAAACTGATGAAAAGGTGGAGAACATTCAACAAATGATGATGAAGTATGATGAGAGATTCCAAAAAAATTGAAGAAGTTAAACAAAGAGATAAGAAGATTGGAGATATTGATAGCAGATTAACGGTGGTTGAACAAGATGAAAGTGGGATGTTGAGATGGGAGATGGACAGATCAGAATTTTATCTCAGATTCCAAAACATAGAGGAAGAAAAGGGACAAAACCTAGCTGAGATAATGATAGAAATTTTGGCTGAAGCTTTGGAAATAACTGAAGAAAAGATGATGGATGGAATAGATGAGGTTTATTGAGTCTTCACAAGATATGCAATGAGAAATAGCTTACCAGGAGAAGTTCACGTCAGATTTACAAAGAAAGCCATTAGAATGCAAGTATTGCAAGTGGCAAGACAGAAAACATTGAAATATAAAGACAAGGAGATTGTGGTCCTGAAACAAGTACCCAGAAAAGTGAGAGAGATGAGAAGAGAATACTGATTTCTGACCAAAATGCTACTTTAAAAAGAGGTGAATTATAGATGGCTGATTCCAGAAGTTCACATTCCAGAAGTTAATGTTCACATGGCAAGAACAGAGACATAGAATTGATTCAATTGAGAAAGCTGAATTATTTTACACAGAATATTTTGGAGGAAAAGAGGAGGAGGCAGAAAAAGAAATCTCACTAATTGAATTGCAAGAGGACTGCCAAATGGTGACTGAAAAAGAAGAAGGTGCAGTAGGAGGAAAGGTGGAAGTCAAAGAACAACGTGAACCAAAATCTACAAGAGCTGCTAAACCTAACTACAATATATAACCATGGAAGAGAAAAAACTGATTACAATTAACATAAATGGACTTAACTCAGCTGTTAAAAGAAGGAAAACTTTCCATAAATTAGAGAAATTAAAATTTGATATAATCTGCCTACAAGAAGTACATACCAAAAAGCAACATGAACAATTGCTGATACAACCAAAACTAGGGAAAATGTTTACTTCTTTGACACAATGCAAGAAAAGAGGAGTGGTTTTATACATTAAAGATATTATCCCAGCGAAATTGATCTATACCGATGACGATGGAAGAATACTAATGGTGGAAATAATGGGTAATAATAATATAAAAACACTCCTGATTGCAATCTATAACCTGAATGACAATCAAGAAGAATTTTATAAAAAATTACATATGAAAATAATTGAACTGGACTATGATAATATAGTTATGATGGGAGATTTTCATGGAATTGTAGATAATAAACTGGACTACACAGCACAGAAAACAACAAAGCAAAGCAGAAAGACTCTCCCTAAATCTTTTTTTAAAAATGTTAGACGAAATAAATTTAAAAGATACATGGAGAGAAAGAAATGCTAAGACTAAAGAATACACCTTCTATTCAAGTAGACATTTATCATGGTCCAGAATAGATATGATATGGATGTCAACAGAATTGTTAGCCAATATGCAAGAAATAAATATTGAAACAAGTACTTGGGCAGATCACAATCCAATGACAATTAAATGGAAAGGACAAAGAAGAAGATCTAGATGGACGTTAAATAATACTATATTAAAGGAAAAAGACTTCACACACTGGATGGAGAAGGAACTGGCTTTCTTCTTTAGAGAGAACAAAAAAGAAGATACATCAACGCAGAACATATGGGATACAATGAAGGCCTATGCCAGAGGCTTGATAATAGACTATACAAGGAAAAGAAATACCATGAAAAGACTAGCCTCTAAGGCATTAGAGGATGAGTATAAAGGACTTGAAAAAGAGATACAGAAAATGCCAAGGACATTAAGTTAAAAATGGATATAACTAAACATAAAATGGGTCTCATGGAAAAAGAAGAACTAGCACAGAAAATCAGAGGTGCAAAACAGAACTACTTTGAAGATGCAAATAAACCAGGTAGATGGTTAGCATACAAACTGAGAAAGGAGAAAGAATCAAGGAAAATATTGCAATTAATAGATGACCAAGGCCAAATTTGCTATGGCAGTAAAGAGAAGAAGGAAATCATATGAGACTATTATGGGAAACTATACACACAAGAGAATATTGATGAGGAAAGAGTTAAACAGTACCTACAGAATGCTAATCTACCCCAGATACCTAAAGAGATTGAAACAATGTTAGAAAGCAATATAACGATGATGGAGTTAACTGAAGCACTCAAGAAGCAAAACAATGGAAAGGCACCAGGCCCAGATGGACTTCCGGCAGAATTTTATAAAACACTACAAGAATCCTTGAACCTTCCATTGCTAGAAGTCATGAATGAAGTGATGTTAAAGAAGAAGATACCTAAATCATGGTCAGAAGCTTATATTACACTTTTTCCAAAAGAGGAGGCTGACGCATTACAAATCAAGAACTATAGACCTATTTCCTTACTAAACGCAGATTATAAAATTTTTGCTTTAATATTAGCAGATAGATTTAAAAAATACTTAAACAATTTTATCCATCCTGATCAAAATGGATTTCTGCCAAAGACACAAATTAAAGACAATATGAGAGTAATATTGGACACTTTGGAATACTACGAGGCACACCCTGAAAAACAAATGCATTTGATATTTCTAGATGCACAGAAGGCGTTTGATAATGTGAATTGCTGATTCATGTTATTACAGCTGGAACAGATGGGCTTTGGTAAAAAATTTATTCAAGCAATAGAAGCTATATATCATAAGCAAACGGCAAAGGTAATGATAGAGGGAGAACTGACAGACTCTATTGATATCAGAAAAGGAACAAGACAAGGGTGCTCACTATCACCTCTCTTTGTGTTAACCTTGGAAGTGCTAAACAGAAATATTAGAGAAGAAAAGGATATAAAAGGGATGAAAATAAAAAAGGAAGGATTTAAGTTGCAAGCATTCGCAGATGATCTGGTTTTCATTTAGAAGACCCACTAGAAACAGCATCAAAATTAATAGAAAAGATAGAGGCATATGGAAAGGTGGCTGGTTTGAAAATAAATAAAGATAAGACGAAGATCCTGACAAAGAATATGCTATGAAGACAAAAGGAAGAACTGGCAGATCTTTTGAAAATTCAGGTCACAAATAAGATCAAGTACTTGGGGATACATTTGACAGCAAGATGTAGTACACTAAAAGAGAATAATTATATCAAACTTAAGCAGCAGATAGCACTAGATTTGGCGAAATGGGAAAATTTACAACTGTCATTAATAGGGAGGATATCAACAATCAAGATGAATATATTATTCAGAACTTGATATTTGTTCCAAACAATTCCAGTTAGGCTTGGAAAAGATTATTTTGAAGATTTAAATAATATTGTGTTGAAATATACACTGCTCAAAAAAATAAAGGGAACACAAAAATAAGACATCCTAGAACTGAATGAATGAAATATTCTGATTAAATATTTTGTTCATTACAAAGTTGAATGTGCTGACAACAAAATCACACAAAAATTATCAATGGAAATCAAATTTAGCAACCCATGGAGGTCTGGATTTGGAGTTACACTCAAAATTAAAGTAGAAAAAACACTACAGGCTGATCCAACTTTGATGTAATGTCCTTAAAACAAGTCAAAATGAGGCTCAGTAGTGTGTGTACCCCCCACATGCCTGTATGACCTCCCTACAATGCCTGGGAATGCTCCTGATGAGGTGGCAGATGGTCTTGAGGGATCTCCTCCCACACCTGGACTAAAGCATCCCCCAACTCCTGGACAGTCTGTGGTGCAATGTGGCGTTGGTGGATGGAGAGAGATATGATGTCCCAGATGTGCTCAATTGGATTCAGGTCTGGGGAATGGGTGGGCCATTCCATAGCATCAATGCCTTCATCTTGCAGGAACTGCTTACACACTCCAGCCACATGAGGTCTAGTATTGTCATGCATTAGGAGGAACCCAGGGCCAACCGCACCAGCATATGGTCTCACAAGGGGTCTGAGGATCTCATCTCGGTACCTAGTGGCAGTCAGGCTACCTCTGGAGAGCACATGGAGAGCTGTATGCCCCCCTAAAGAAATGCCACCCCACACCATTACTGCCAAAACGGTCATGCTGGGGGATGTTGCAGGCAGCAGAATGTTCTCCATGGCATCTCCAGACCCTGTCATGTCTGTCACATGTGCTCAGTGTGAACCTGCTTGTTCTCTAGCAAATGCCAAATGTCCTGCATGGTGTTGGACTATAAGCACAACCCCCATCTGTGGATGTCAGGCCCTCATTACCACCCTCATGGAGTCTGTTTCTGACCGTTTGAGCAGCCACATGTACATTTGTGGCCCGCCAGAGGTCATTTTACAGGGCTCTGGCAGTGCTCCTCCTGTCTCTCCTTGCACAAAGCCAGAGGAAGCGATCCTGATGCTGGGTTGTTGCCCTCCTACAGCCTCCTCTACATCTCCTAATGTATTGGCCTGTCTTCTGGTAGTGCCTCCATGCTCTGGACACTACACTGACAGACACAGCAAACCTTCTTGCCATAGCTCGCATTGATGTGCCATCCTGGATGAGCTGCACTACCGGAGCCACTTGTGTGGGTTGTAGACTCCTTCTCATGCTACCACTAGAGTGAAAGCACTGCCAGCATTCAAAAGTGACCAAACCATCAGCCAGAAAGCATAGGAATTGAGAGGTGGTCTGAGGTTACAACCTGCAAAACCACTCCTTTATTGGGGATGTCTTGCTAACTGCCTATTCTTTCCACCTGTTGTCTATTCCATTTGCACAACAGCATGTGAAATTGATTGTCAATCAGTGTTGCTACCTAAGTGGACAGTTTGATTTCACAGAAGTGTGATTGACTTGGAGTTACATTGTGTTGTTTAAGTGTTCCCTTTATTTTTTTGAGCAGTGTATATGGCAAGGTAAGAAAGCGAGCAAAAGTTAAAACTTTTGCAAGATGCCAGAATAAGAGGAGGATTTGGTTTGCCTAATTGGGAGTTGTATTACCAAGCTATAATTTGATGTGGGTTAAGGAATGGATAACATAAAGAAATACTAGATTGTTTTTTTTATTATAATTTTTTTATTTTAACAACAAAACAACATAGACATACCACATAAAACATAAAAATATCATCCTTCTTCATAAATTTACAAACAGTGCATCGGTTGGTTTACCACTTTTTTTTGTGCATCCATTTCCTAGTCACTAATATAATTATATTACATAATAGCTCATATTATCAATCAATAATTATATAACCTAATATCATCACTAAAATAATCATTTATCTATAATTTTGTTAATTCATATTTTAACGAGATAACTATAGTTTACTTAGTTTATTTTGCAATAAATCATAAGATCATACCAAATCTATCTTGATAGTGTTTTATAAAGATAATATCAAAAAAAAGGAAAAAAAAATTTTTATGCTAAATCTGAATATTCTATTATTGTGTTTTATTATCTAACCATTGATAAAAAAGATCCCAAACTTCATAAAATGGTTTATCTTCTTGTTCTCTAATTTCAAATGTCAATCTACTCATTTCAGCACATTCCAATATTTTCTTAATGATTTCTTCCTGTAATGGTATATTGGATTGTGCTGAAATGAGTAGAAATACTAGATTGTTGACATTAGAGGGACATGATTTGTTGTTGGGGTGGCATGCTTTTCTATGGTATAAAGGAACTAAAACACAGGGGTATTTTAGAAGACATTATATACGGGAGTCTCTGTGGTTAAACTGAGAGAAGACTAAAAGACAATGTTATTTGAAAATTCCAGTCTGACTATCGACTATTGAAGCATTTTCTTATCCCATAATATATAAAAAGGAACAAACAGTTAGATATGGTGAAATACTGAATGAAAAGGGTGAACTTAAATCTATGCAAAAATTAGAGGAACGAGGTATAAATATGAATTAGTTTTCATATGTGCAAATACATTCAAGATATGGTAAAGATTCTAAAACAGAAGGTTTCTATGATAAACTGACTGATTTCAATAAGATTTTGACAGGTACTGATGAGAAGGTGACTAAAAAATTGTATGGATATTTACTAGAAATTAAACTAGAAGAACAAGTTAAAGAAACAATGATTGCTTGGGGAAAGAATTTTGGATATGGGATTGATCTAGAGAAATGGCAAAAATTGTGGTCTCAAAATTATAAGGTGACAATGTCAATAGCATATAAAGAAAATTTGTATAAGATGTTTTACAGGTGGCATTTTCCCCCAACAAGAATAGCAAGAATGTTCAAGAACAAATCTGAAAAATGTTGGAAATGTCATCAGACACCAGGCTCATATTACCATATGTGGTGTACTTGTGCGAATTCTAAAAAATATTGGACTAAAATCCACACATGGTTGGAAAAAATGACAAAAAAGCATATAGACTTGAAACCAGAGATATTTTTATTGGGAATTTTACCTGAAATATATAGTAAAGAATTGAAATACCTGATTGTAAATGTATTGACAGTGGCAAGGATTGTATTTGCCAAAAACTGGAAAAGTGAGAAAATACCATTACAGGAAGAAATCATTAAGAAAATATTGGAATGTGCTGAAATGAGTAGATTGACATTTCAAATCAGAGAACAAGATAATAAGCAATTTTATAAAATTTGCGATCTATTCTATCAATGGTTAGACAATAAAACATGGTAATGAAATATGTAGATTCTTAGAAAATAATAAATATATAAAGATGTATTCTTTTCTTATTATATCTACAAAATGATTGTAGGATAGATTTGAGATGATAATATGATCTGTCCTGAAACAAGTTAAGTAAAATATGGATTATTTTGTAAAACATGAATGAATAAAAGTATAGTCAAATGATTGATTAACAATGATATTAATGTATTTAATATTTGATTGAAAATATGAGAATATATATAATGTAATTGTAATTGAAGACTATGAAATGGAAGCACAAAACAATTTGTAAACCAACTGACACACTGTATGTATATATATGGAAGATGGCTTGATGTTTTTATGTTTTGTTTGTCTATGTTTGTCTTAAAAACTAATAAAAATTTAAAGAAAAGAAAGAAAATAGCTTGACCCCTTCCTCTGTGTGGCAGCCCCTCAAATATTGGAAGGCGGCAATCATGTCTCCCTGGTCCTTCTCTTTATGAGACTAGCCAAGCCTAGTTCCTGCAGCCATTCGTTGTATGTTTTAGCCTCCAGTCCCCTAATCATCCTGGTTGCTCTTCTCTGTGCTTTTTCTAGAGTCTCCACATCTTTTTTATAATGTGGTGAACAAAACAGGATGCAGTACTCTAAGTGTGGTCTTACTAAGACTTTATAGTGTGGCATTAGTACTTCCCTTGATCTTGATTGCATCCCTCTGTTAATACAATTTAGGATTGGATTAGCTTTTTTGGTGCCTGCTGCACACTGCACGCTGGCTCATATTTAGCTGGTTGTTCATTAAGACTCCAAGATCTCTCTCACAGTTACTGCTATTGAGCCTGGTTTCACCGGTCTATATGTATACTTTTGGTTTTTCTTGCCTAAGTGTAGGACTTTACTTTTCTTTATTGAAGTTAATTTTGTTAGATACGGCCCAGTGTTCTAGTCTGTCAAGATCCATCTGGATCTTAAGCCTATCTTCTTGGGTGTTAGCTATTCCTGCCAGCTTAGTATCATCTGCAAATTTGGTAAGTTCCCCATCTATTCCCTCATCTAAGTCATTAATGAAGATATTGAAGAGTATTGGGCCTAAGACGAAACCTTGTGGCACCCCACTGCTTACTTCCCTCCATGTAGACTTAGACCCATTAAGGACTACTCATTGAGTACGTTTTGCCAGCCAGTTGCGAGTCCATCTAGTGGTGGTGCTATCTATTCCACTTTTTTCTAGCTTACTGAGAAGTAGGTCCAAATCCAGACCTCCATGGGTTGCTAAATTTGATTTCCATTGATAATTTTTGTGTGATTTTGTTGTCAGCACGTTCAACTATGTAATGAACAAAGTATTTAATCAGAATATTTCATTCATTCAGATCTAGGATGTCTTATTTTTGTGTTCCCTTTATTTTTTTGAGCAGTGTATATTATGTCCACAGTATTTTGCTGGTCTACTAATTTAGTCACTGTGTTGAAGAATGAAATAAGATTGGTTTGCCATGATCTGTTTTTAACAAACCCGTGCTGACTGCTAGTTATTACTTTACTTGTTTCTAGATGTTAGCAGATCTGTTTTTTTATTATATTTTCCAGTATCTTCCCAGGTATTGATGTTAGGCTGATTGGTCTATAGTTTCCTGGGTCTGTTTTTTTTTCTTTTTTGCAGATGGGAACCACATCAGCTCTTTTCCAGTTCTCTGGTAGTTCCCCAGTGCTCCAGGATTTGTGAAAGATATGGTGCAGTGGTTCTGAGATGACCTCTGCCAGCTGCTTTAAAACTCTGGGATGTAATCCATCAGGCCCCAGTGATTTGTTTTCATCAAGATCAGTCAGGTGTTCTCCTACTAGTTTATTTTTTTTGCTTATTTTAACTTTTATTTTTATTTTTCATTTTTAATGTCTTCATTCTTTTATGTTTTTTCTTTTTTGTCCTTTTTTGGATTTTTTGAGTTTTGTATTTTACCTCTCTTTTGAATAAAATAAAAATAAACAGAGGAGAAAGAGAGAGAATAACAAACTTCTATCAAGGAAATTGCATGGATATGGCCATAGCACTCAAAAAGATAGTATTACTTTATGCTGTTAATATAGTTGAAAAAACCAATAATATCAAAATGCCTTATGAATACCACTAATTTATTACAATAAAAGTTTAAGGAAAAAGTGTTTTATAGTAGATTGTGCTCTGAATTAAAAGCAGAGCTTGTATTCATTCTACACCAATTTTTACAATGCACCAATTTGATTTAGACACAGAATCTGATGGATGGGGATGGAATTTTAAATGAATAAATGCAACTTACCATAATTATGACTTGAGGAGAAATGGATAGAAGGAAAGCAACGAAGAGATAGCTTATAAAAGAGGTAAGCTGTTCTCTGCTCTCAGGGAGCCTTAGTTATTAATTAAGATTCTACCGTGTTGATGTATTAAATAGTCAAACAATAGCTGTGGTGCTTTGACATTTCATTTCTTTGCAGCGTGGTTTTAATTTGATATGATTCAGCTGGGCAGGCATTGCTCTCTGTGCATCAGTTTCCTGTGATAGTTGAGCTCTGAGGTGAAAAACTATGCATTCATTGCCCAAAAGGAGAGAACTGACAAAAAGAATTCACCTTAACTTTCTTTAATTCATGTGGCAGAAAGAGTAGCAAGCCAAGCAGAGAATATTAAATGCTGAATGGCATAGACAGTTAATGCCAAAAGGTGCCCAAGCAGAGTTAATTCCTTAATTAATATTGATGTATCATAGTATTAAAATATTACCCTATTACAGTACTTCATTAAGGCCATCTAAACACTAAAATATGCATTTGATTTGGCCAATATAAGTTCAACCAAACCAATTGTCTTAAAAACTTAACTTTGGGACGAAATATACATTTTATTTATAAACATTGAATGAAAAGTCATACCTTTACCTCCATAATTTTACTATTGACCCATTGGATCATTGTTTCAGAGATACTTCCTAAACAGAGAAAAAGAATGACCATGGCATTGGAAGTGGGAGTGACATCTAAGTTTCTGCTTGCTTCCTGCTGACCTTTCTTGTAGCAGAGAGCAGTAGCAGAGTGCATTGAAAATGATTGAAAATGATGATCTCATTACTGCAGTTGACCGTCCCTGCACAGAAATGTAGCAGCATTGAAACAGCCACCAACTTTGCTAAATTTCAATCACATGGGAATCATAGAGATTTTGAAGTATTATGTAAGGATTTCTATTTGAATTTCTGAAGGATTTCTATTGAAGTGTGTTACATTCAAAAAGTGTTGCCGTATGATGCTTTGTTTCACCCAATTGAAGATTACAAATAATGTGACAACTTGAGAGCAGGTTAGGAATGCTTCACAAGTTTAATTAGGGCATCGGTCGAAACCTTGACATAATGGTGGAATCTGATGCCCAGTTGAAGGGAAGAGTGAAATGACTGAAAAGCCTAGAATCACTTTTGGGGAGGAAGTGGCTGAAGGGAGTACTCCATGAAACTGCAGTATTTATTTAGTAGTCTGGTGAGAATCCAATCTATAGGCAAACAGCAATAAGCATACCACTCTGATCAGCTCTTTGTGCTGTTTCTGGTTTTCAGTGCCTGACCCAAATAATCAAATAGGCATGAGAATTTTGGTAGTTTGTAAATTGGATGTTTTTAATACAGAAAATAAGAGATTAAGCCTTGAAATATCTCTTTCTTATCTGCTTTTACTCCTCTGCATAATCATAATCATTCATTATACATCTCTGCCAACTATTAGCAAGTTTCCAGCATAAAAGAACTCTACAGGTTATTTCTTCAAATGAATTCTGACAGTCCTTTCTACCTCTTCCTTTGACTCAGGCAGATAGTCATGAAGGTATTTTTCAATTTTGGGAGTAAGTAGAAATCATGTGATGCCAAATGTGGACTATGGGAAATATGATAAGACAATATGTTGCAACTATGCAATTGTTTTTGGGACAACTTGTAAGAAGTTTAGGCCTGATGTCATGTTGTAACAAAGTTTTCTTCTTGTATTTCTGAATTTTCCTTAACATTTTTAAAACATTTTGAACGTTGCAATTGTTGAGGAAAAATCTGCTCTAGTTCTCATTCCAAGCCAGGAGAAAGATGCAGAAGAACTGAAGGAATCTGCAATTGTAAAGGAGGTCTGCATTTATTTGGTAGCCAGAAACTGGCAAAATGGGGTTGAGAGTAGATGGGCTTTTATATATTATTTGGGGCTTTGTGATGCCGGTTCCTGTGCAATAATATGTCCTTTAATATTTTAATGGCTGTTGCCAGATTCCTATGGGGCCATGTAAGGGTCATGGCTGGCTTTATAGTCAAAACATATGCTAGATGTTTTGTTTGTCTGAACTAATCTTGTCAACTTCCACTTCTTGCTTCTTGTGTTGTTTATTCGGAATTTCTAGCTGCTGTGTTTATAAATAGAATGGCCCAGCTTTTTGAATGGATACAAAATCTCCATTCCTAAAGACTAGACCCTTTAGACTTCTACTTGAAGCTGTTTTCCTATAATAGGAAGACTGGGTCTGCTTTCTGCCTTTAAGATGTTTCTCCTATTCTTTAGGGAAAATATTCTATTCTGCCTCTTTTAAATATTAAGAATGAAGAATATTTTATTTGGGGGAAGAGAGCTTTTCTACTCAATGTAGCATTGTGAGGCAACATTGATACCAATTTCAAGGTTCATCTGTGCAACATGAGTTTTCTTGATAAAATCTGGGGTTAATTTGCATTATTTCACCCATGTATATAGAGGTGAATATTTGGGATGTTATTCTGCCACTAGTGCGATATACTAGATAGGGAGATTGATATTAAGGTAAAATGAAGGTGGTTAGCTCGAATTATTAACCAGAGGAGACAATTATATTTACAGATAAGGATTGATAAAATGACAAATATGAAAGAAAAAAGTAATATGTGAAATGACAACAGAAATGAGATGAGAATTTTAGATAACATTGTAAAATAAGATATGAGAATGTATTAATATAACATGAATTGGATTTGGATAAGATAAGCTTAATACTTAACAATAATAAGGATGATGCAATATATATACAAATAAATACATACAAAATAAATAAATATAATGAACAGGTAACCATGGTTATGTTTGTATTGAGGTGTGCAACCTGGAACCACACTGCTTGCCAAATGAGATTTTTTTTATTTAAAAAAATAAAATAAAAGCAGGGAGAAAATTGAATAATAGAATTACTAGGTATGTTTAACTGATATGGTGGTAGGCATTTGGAGAGAGTTTTGAAAGGTTTGAAATAAGAATTGAAGGATTATGAAATAATGTGAAATATATGCATTGAGAGATATGATTGATATTATTAAATTTGCCTATACTAAAATGTATGATATATTGATGCCACACTATTAATGTATTGTTGTGCATATGCAGATTTGAAATTAAAAAAAAATGAAAAAAAGAACTCTGGGATACAGTCGAACTGGTCCCAGCAATCGGAACTCATCTAGAGTGGATAGGTGTTCTCTTACCATTTTCTTGCCTTTTTTGACTTATAACTGTTATGTCCTTGTGGTACTGCCTTTGACAGGTTGGAGTATGAATTAAACAGTTCTGCTTTCTTCCTGCTATCTGTTACCTCCTTGCAATCTCCTCCCATTAGTGGACAGATTTCTACTTTTTTCTTTTTTCACATGTTGAAGAAACTTTTAAAATTATTTTTAATAGTTGTTGCAAGTCTTTAATTCATTCTGAGCCTTAATTTTCCTGGCTGATTCCTTGCAGATTTGGACTATTTGCTGGTATTCTGTTTTAGTTATATGTCCCTCTTTCTATTTTTTATACATGTCCTTCTTGTCTTTTAGTTTATCAGACAGTTCCTAATGTAACCATGCTAACTTTGTCTAGGCTCTCTTATTTTTCTTTCTCACTGTGTTAGATAAACACATTTTTTCACAATTTCCCAGGCATCTTGAATTATTTTTCCCTTTAATATTCCCATCCACAGACTCTTTTCTAAGCTTTCTCTTTATTTGATTAGGTCAGGTCTTTAAAATCTAAGATATTACTTTGACTTTATTCAATTATTCCTGTCTGCATTATATTAATAGGTTATTATGTTCATTTGCTATGTTCACATGTACATCCACATAATTTCTCCAAAGTGATTACTAATCAGCAACATATCTTACATCTTTTGCAGATTTAAAGTCTGTTGTAACTATTGCTGTCAAACAGTTTGCTGATATTTTTGCAACTAAGATACAGATATTGTTGAGATCCAGAGTTTTGAAAAAACCACTTTATTGATTCTTGTGTCAAATAACATCACACATACATTTCTGTTCCTTTAAGGGGTGAAAAGAAGGAAAAAGTGTGTCGGTGTGGGATTGTTAAAGCCATAGCTAAGTCAAGTTACATTTTCTGTTGGGCTGGTTTTTTAAGAAAAACATTCCATGAAGGAATAGAACTGAAAAGTTAGACCAGGGATTTCCTAAAAACTGTCACCAAGAAAGCAACTCCTTAATGTGCAGGTTTCAGAAGCACATGAACTTTTCTTTTTCAATTACACTTTTAATTATAAATATTAAGCTGGATAAGTTGGAAACAGGCTACTTAATTTCTGAACTGCTAGATGATTTTTCCAAAATAGTTATTGCACTGTTCATCAGTCAACATACAACCATTAAGTGGCAGGAAAAATGTGGAATTTTTTGCGTTTCTGGACCTACTAGTACAAGTGCCTTTGACATGACCTTTTGTTTAAAAATTGTTTGAAGGAGGCCCTGAAAAGATGACTTATGACCAACCCTCCTATTTACAATCATTGAGGCATTGGTAAATGTAATCAGAATGTCAAGTATAAGCTAAGTGGCATTGATCTAGCAGATGACCCTCACTTTGTAAAGGACCTAGGTGTACTTATCTCCAACAATTTATGCACCAATGCTCACTGTAACAATATTGCTAAAAAAAGCATTAAGCATTAAGAGTTGTAAACTTAATTTTGTGAAACTTTTTTTCTGGAAACATTGTATTGTTAATGAGAGCTTATAAAACTTATGCTAAACTAATCTTAGAGTATAGTTCAACGGTTTGGAATCCCCACCATATATCTCACATCACAATTGAATGGGTTCAGAAGTACTTCACAAGAAAAGAATTCCTTAGACTACTAGGTCTGAAATTCTCAATCTGGATAATTTAGAACTATGTCGCTTGTGGTCAGACTTAGGTATTGCATACAAAATTACACGTAGTAATGTTTTACCTGTAAATGACTTTTTCTGTTTTAATCACAATAACATGCGCGTGAACAACCACAATGTAAATCATTCTAAACCTGACTGCAAAAAATATGATTTTTGTAATAGAATTGTCAAAGCCTGGAATGCCCTACCTGATTTAGTTGTCTCAGCTATAAATTTTCATAGTACCAGTCAAAAATTGACTTCCATGGACCTTACTTCATACTTAAGTGGTGTATAGAATGGGCATGCATAAGTGCACTAACATGCCTATCAGCCCTGTCATTGTATTTCTATTCTCTTATTCTTATTTTTGTTTGGCAAATTCCAGTAAATAAATAAAAATGATTTCACCCAGCAGTTTCATGTAGATATTTAAAAAGAGCAGACAAATCATTGAGCCCTGTGGCACTCCACAAAGAGTGTGGGATGGCCTATCACTAACAATTAATAATGTACAGGTTATCCTCAGGTTACAACAGTTCACTTGGTGACTGTTTGAAGTTACATGATAACCCCCCAAGTATTTATGACACAGTCTCAAAATTATGAATATTTCAGCACCATGACAGTCATTCACCTGTCAGGGTTCCAAGTAACACCCTCAACAGAATCAAAGCTCTGAGACAGGCATGTTCCTCAAAGAACAGATTTATTATATTGGTACATCTGGGGAAACTAAAAACTCTAAAATCTTTCAAGTTTCCCCCTAGTTAAAAATACATTTTCCTCCCCCTGCCCATCACATTGCCAATTAGGTCACAGTCCAAAGTTCACCCAGACTCATGTTACACCTTCTCACAACTGGTGGGAACATCCTTGGTCCTCAGGAAATAATTTTACTTTGGCTACAAAGCACTTGCTATCTCTACCTCCCCCTTCCCATTCCCACAGCTCTCTCCACCTCTGCTGTGGCAACCCTGGAGATGCCAGGGGCCAAGAAAAATGGCTCCAGGGCTGACATCACTACAGAGGCACTGGAACATTCACCCTGCTTTTCCCTCACTCTCCCCACAATTGCTTTCCCCTTCCCATCTTGCTGCACTGGACTCACTTACCTTGTGAAGATCCATCTCCTTTCTCCCTTGGTTTCTTCGAGACCAGGATGATTTTGCTTCCAGCATCCAATCAGCTTGGAAACTCTTTTTGTGAGTTGCCCGAGATTGTAATGTTCTGGGCACTGTGATCTCACACTTTGAGGCAGTGCGATATCGACTTGCAAATGTTTTGTGCCAAGAAAAAATGTTCTGTGGACCGTGATTTTGTGGGACTTCAGGCTGCAAGGTCACGGCTTACAGAACATTTCACTTTCAGTGCTTGGACAGCATAGAGGTTGGAGAAGAGACAACTTGCTAGATCCTCACAAGGTAAGTGATCCGGTGCAGCAGGATGTGGGGAAAACAATTGAACACAGTATCTCAGTAGGTTGGGGGAAGTGTTGGGTGATCTTAAGCAGGTGGCCTGCTCCATCACTGGGCTCCTCATGGTGCTCCCCATCCTGAGATACTTCATGTGCACTGAACATCCTGCACATTTGATTGGCGAATGCATGGGTGAAAGCAGGAAGTTTTCGTGTTCATTTTAATGATTCATTCTGACAGTCCTCGGGTTACGAATATAATTGTCAGGGTTCCATTACATTCATAACTTGAGGACTACCTGTATATAATTACAGAAATGATAAAAAGCAGCATCGAATTATCAGATGAAGCTTTGATTTAGCACGTAAAATGTTAATTAAAAAAATCCATAGAATCTGAAGATTTTTAACTGGAGGTTCATTACATCAAAGATGTACTGAATGCAGTAAAGCTAGTTTCTGCTCTGCTATTTGTGTATTTGTATTTCAAAGTTAGCAACTGAGACCACACTCGTTTTATTTATATTTTCATCACTGTAACACTCTTTATGAGAAGATTCATCGTTGTTCAAGAAAATTGATTTGTTTCTGGGAAAAATGTAACCACATTTACTAAATAGTATATTTTAACATATATTAGAGACTTGCAATGAGAATTCTTTTTCAAAAAGCTTTTTATTTATTTATTTATTGTACTTATATTGCCGTTTATTCACCCATGGGATTTTTGGGTTTTTTTTGCAAGGAATGACATACACTCAGTAATGTGCATCAGTACATTCAATGAATATCCGATTCTGAAGAAATAGCATGGCTCTGGCTTGCAGAAAAATGGACCTGGCACACAGAAAAATAATTTCTCTTTTTTTCCAATCATCTAGTTATCATTTCTTAATTCTTAACATTTAGTGTTTTATAATTAATTAACCTACATGAGTTTCTAAAAGGGAGCAGGCAGTTGAATAAAATGAATAAATAATGATAATATCATTCTGAATACTCTTTTAGTGTTTTTTGTTTTATGTTTTCAAGAAAAGAAGAGTTTGGCTGAAATATGTAGTCTAGACAAGAGAATTTCATTTTGTTCCATTTATCATTCAAGTTCATTCTTTCTGGTTGATAAAAAAATAACTGGCATCTTTTTTATTGTGTGAATTATGCTTATCAAAGGAACTTGACTCCTCTATCTCTTCTTTACCAGTGCCAAGTGTTCAGAAGACTTATTCAATATCTAACCAGAATATTCACCTTTTCAAAATTTCTACATAGCCCAATTAGCTTTATTGATTGCATAATAGGAAAGAAACAGAGAAAATATGAAAAGAAGGAATAGGGAAAAGGACAATATAAAGCTTAGAGCCCTCAAAGCTAAGTAATCTGTGATTTATTCAAGACTAAATAGACTAGACTATATTTTTTCCACTTAAGTGTCTTTTGTAAGCAATTTATTTTTAGAAAGAGGAAATCTTGACATATAAATATTATAATACGAATGTTTATCAATAAAAGGCAGTTCAACACAACTAAATTTGCTAGTCTTCATCTACATGAATGGAATCCAATATGGAATTCATAGACAACAACAAGCATTATTGAAACTAATTTAGTTTGTTAATTCTGTACAAAAATTGCCTAGAATCTCAGAAGAATAAAATGAGAATGAGATAAGTTTCTCTTTTATACTTATGAAAAAATTGTAACTGAATAAAAGTCAATAGAATCAGAACCAGTATGATGATGTGCTTATTCTAATCTGTGGTATATATTTAGTTTTGACATACATTTTTTAACTTTTGGTTTTAATGTGAAGCATCTATTATGTAGCTGTTTTTTAAGCTCTCTTTAAAGAATCTAATTTCATGATTCTTCTTTTGGCAAACCAAGGGAGTAATTTTGATCAAACAGCAGTGATGGCTAACCTTTTTAACACTGAGTGCCCAAAGCATGCACACACGCATTTCTAAAATGCAATATACGCTTGTCCCTCACGCATGTGCCCCACACCCTTGTACATGTCCCCTACCCTCATGCATGCACACACATCCCCACACATGCACCTTGGCCCCCCATGCATGCATGGTAGAGACCCGAAGACCAGCTGGCCAGTGGGAGTCATGTGAGCATGCATGGTGGAACTGAGCTGGGGTAATGGCTCGTGTGCCCACATATATGCCATAGGAGTTGCCATCATGGGTCTAAAGGATATTTATTCAGTGTTGCCATGAGTATACATACGGTCTGGGATAATGATTGAGGAAAAAGTATAGACAATAGAATCTGGCAATAGAAAAAGACTTCTTACTGTTAGTTGACACATCAATTATGGGCTGTCTTCCCTTAAAGTGACTTACATGACATAATATTATGGTATTTATAGGGCTATTTTTTTAAAGTCATATTGATTTTAGTGGGTTAGTTACCTTTTCCCTTAATTATTTTATTAAATTTTGGATTTTATTTTCACATTAAATTTTTATACCTCATACTTTTAATTTTTTTATGAATGAAGTGGACTAGAAAAAATAGTTTCTTGGAATCATAAAAAAAACAAATACAAATGTTATTTTTTCCTGAGGAAGCATTTGTCTTTTCTTTATCAGCCTATCATCCATTGCCAGCTGTTTCACTTATCCTCATAGATGGGCAAACCCTGCCTAAAACAACAGAGACATTTATTTCATGCTCTTGTTGTATTGTCTCCTTCATTTGCACAATGTCAAAAATACTGCTCCAAGGAAAAAACATAGCACTATTATTGGCTTTTCTTATCAATTTAACATAAGGAGAAAGCTGAGCTGGAGGTTTGCATATTCTTTGTGTTTGCTGATCAGAGGAAATGCAAGTTCAGAAGTTATAATTTATATTGTGTAGAGAGGAAGAAAAGAGAAAAATGTGGAAGAAATGAGATGCAAAGCAGAATCACAAAAGGAGAAGAGAATTGAAAGGTGATTCAGTGCAATTCCCTGCCATATAGGACAGTAAGCCATTAGTGTTTGTAACAAATAGATAGAAAATGAGAGCACATTACTCTTTTACAAAGTTGAAAGTTTCTCCTAAATGTTTAATCAAAATCTGTTCCACAATGATTTCTATCTCTTGGTAGAAGTTTTCCTCTGAAGGAAGAGAAAGCAGCTGGGCTCTCTTTGTATGATAGCTCTCCATAAGTTTGCAATCATCTTTTAAAATTTATTTTAGCCCAGTGTTTCTCCAAACATCACTTCGAATATAGTATCTCAATTCTTGGCTGCAATTCATTTTATTTCAGCTTCCAAATTAATTACAACCCCCCACCCCTTTTTTTTTTCCAAATAAAATTTTATATGTTTAAGCCTGTAAAAAGTATTAATTACTTTCATACTGGGATTAGGAAGAATAGTAGTAGCAATAGTTGTAACAGTAATAAAAATCTGTGGAGCAATGCCAAAGGCTTAGAATCTGATATAGTCTCCTTCTTTGAGCCACTGCTCTGAAAAATGTTTTCCACTTTAATTAATCTGTTTCAGTAGGTTAAGTAAATCAAAATTGGGATAAACCGAAGCACTTGCCATTTGAAAGTTTGCATAGTCATAACTTCCTTTTGCCATAACTTCCTTTTGCCAGCTATTATTTTTTAATGTGAACATAAATTTAAAAACATATACCCTACACTCAATAATGGCTTTAACTGGGATTCCCGAGTTTAACAGGAACTCAAACCAAAGAAATAATAAAAAACATTTTGTTGTTTTTGTATCTTGAATGAGGGGTAAACATTGGAGCTGTTAATAAAGAGTCAGACAGGCACATATCCGAGAGGCTGAAATATTATAACAACAATAACAACAACATCAACAACATCAATATCAACATCAACAACAACAATAACAATAATCAAAACTACCATCTGCCTGTTGCAAAGAAAGTCTGAAAAAGTGGCCGAAAATGAGCATGTAAAACTACTGTGCAACTTTCAAATACAGACTGATAAAGTTTTGGAACACAATACCCCAGATCACAATTGTACAGAAGAAATAAGTGTGGATCGTCGACATTGCCATACCTTGTGACAGCAGAATCGATGAGAAAGAACTTGAAAAAATTACCAGATATCAGGACTTGAAAATCGAACTGCAGAAACTCTGGCATAAACCAGTGCAGATGGTTCCAGTGGTACTCGGCACACAGGGTGCTGTGCCTAAAGATCTAGGCAAGCACTTAAAAACAATTGGCGCTGACAAAATCATCATTGGTCAGCTGCAGAAGGCCACTGTTAAGTTTGGGTAATGAGAGGCTGAACCAGAGCATGAGTGCAACAAATACTTTATTATAACAATAAAGGACTGACCGTGCTTGCCAAGCCTGGAACTGGCTCGCAGCGATCAGCAACTGGTTGGACCCCGCAGCCTGCTTTTATAGCTGGCTGCTGGGGAGAACCAACCAATGAGCGAGGGGAAAACCGCCCCCGCAATGTGAACGGACCTGAGTGGGAACTCCTAGAGTTCCAGGGACATAACACCCCTTCCCCCCAGATGCGAACACGCATAGTCTTTGAGGTAGGCAGGAGGTTTATGCTGGCGCCCAGAACGGCGCAGCTCTGGTGGGTTGTCTGTCAGTTCAGAGTCTGTAGGGGAAGGCAGAATCAGTAGGGAGTCACTAACGCGCCCCTCGGTTCGGGTTGGCTCGGGACTCGTAGGGCTGGTCACTGGGGACGTGCTCCCGTTGACTGGTTCGGACTGGTCAGCCATCTGGACGTCGCTGTCCGTGTTCGGATTCCCTGGAATGGCTGCTGGTGTAAGCAGGTCACTGGGATTGGTGCTGATGTGGGGTTGATGTTGAGGCCTCGCCCCAGTTTGTAATTCTGAGTCACTGCTGACGAGGGTGCTGTGACGCCTTCGCAGCTGGTCCAGGTGCCTTCTCCATATTCGGCCGTCCTCCAATCTGACTCGATATGACCTGGGTCCGGTGATGGCCACGATCTCGCCCGGGATCCACAGAGGGTCTCCAGCGAAGTTCCTCGCGAATACGGGTTCCTGTAAGATAAAATGTCTAACCCCCAATGTGGAAGCGAGGGGAGAGTCAGGGCAGTAATGTGTGGGTGAAGTCTGTCCAATACAGTCCTCAGGCGCCTGCCCATCAGGAGCTCAGCTGGGGACTTATTGGTGACTGAGCACGGAGTTGAGTGCTGGCTCATCAGGAAACGCGAGAGTTTGTGGTGCCAGTCATCCTTGCTGAACCTAGCTAAGGCTTCTTTAGTGGTCCTAACGGCTCTTTCAGCCAATCCGTTACTGGCAGGATGAAATGGGGCCGTGAAGATGTGGCGGATGCCCAGGTTGGCAGCAAACGGCTGAACTCGGCTGATGCGAACTGTGGGCCATTGTCGGAAACAATGGAGTCAGGCAGCCCGTGTGTTACAAACAGGCGAGTTAATACCTTGGTAATTGCTAGTGTGGCGGTCGTGGATAGTTGTGCCACGTCAATCCATTTAGAGTAGGAGTCCACGACCACTAGGAACATTTTCCCGTGCAATGGGCTGGCTAGGTCGATGTGAATTCTGGACCACGGAGCGCTGGCGCTTTCCCACTTAGTAGGGGTGGCAATAGGAGGAGCTGGACGGGATTCCTGGCAGGGATTGCAGGAGCTTACCCATCTGATGATGTCCTCGTCGAGGCCCGGCCACCATACGTAGCTGCGTGCTAATGCCTTCATTCTGACGATGCCAGGGTGCCCCTCGTGCAACGCCTCAGAACTCGGAGTACGCAGTGAGGTCGGGATGACCACTCGAGTGCCCCACAGCAGACAGCCCTGCAAACTGGATAATTCCTGCAGGCGGGTCTTGAAAGGTGTAAATTTGTTTTCAACATCACCGCCCGCCACCCCTCCTCACCCAGTCCAGTACCTGGGCGATCGTTGTGTCAGTCTTGGATTTGGCCGCAATGTCAAGGGCAGTGATAGGGAGGTCCAATTGGGGTGACCTCAAAGATAGCGTGGACCGGAGCAGGGTCTTCAGCTGGAGCCGGCAAGGGGCAGCGGCTGAGAGCGTCTGCGTGGGACAATGTTTTACCTGGGCGGTGTATGAGTCTATACGAGTATGCCGCTAGGAAAAGGGTCCATCTCATCATTCTAGGAGAGAGGACTTGAGGGGTCTGTTTGTCCCCAGCTAGTAGACCCAGGAGAGGCTTATGATCCGTGACCAGCTCGAAAAAGTGGCCAAAGAGAAATTCGTGAAATTTCTTCACTGCTGCAACAGCTGCTAGAGCTTCCTTATCGATCTGGCTATAATTGCGCTCTGTTGCAGAGAGCGTCCTGGAGAAAAAAGCGATGGGAGCCTCGGAGCCATTGGGGAGCCTGTTGGGTATATGGATACACCAACCAGGTTTGGGTTGAATAAATATGTAAACCTAGGATTAAGTGTCTATGTAGCTTTAAGCAAGAAACTGCAATGTCATTGTGGGTGCGGTTGCAGGCAGTAATAAAGGTAGGAAGGGAAACGTAATAGACGCTGCTTCTGGATGCACCTGGTTTCTGTTCCTGGTCTGCTGCCTGCTGGAACGTCTATCTGCTTACTCTTGGATGGCTACTGTGCCAGATACCAATTCAACTGAACACAAGGACTGTTTGCCTGGTGAGCTGTTTACTCAGCGTTGTCTTTGAGAGAAAGGTATCGGGAGGAGAAGATTTACAAGCAGATAAGGACATTGTATTTACTGTTAATGGACTTGATAACTGGATGGATATACTGGATAATGATATATGGACTGAATGACACTTCTTAATCTCTGTGTGAATTAAATAACTATTTTAAAACCACAAACAGTGTTTTTGTCTCCAGTGTGTGTATACTCTTGGGCCCACTCTCTCTCTCATTTGCCTGCCTGGCTTGACTGCTGCTGAATACTCTGCTTGGGGGTTTATCCCCAAACTCTAACATTGGTTATGGGCCCAGCAGAGTGCACAGTCTAACTAACCAGGATATAGCAGTGAGAGTTGGTGTGAGTTGCACATTACTGTAAATACAAACTGTTTGTTAAATAGTTATTTTTCTCAAGAGCAATGGCACAAGTAAATTTGCCAAGTCTGTCCATGATATCCAGACTAGATGGAACAAACTATGTTTCATGGTCAATGAAATGTAGTTTACTTCTACGAAGAGAAGGTTTGTGGAACATAATAACAAATCCACCAGATGTATCTAATTTAAATCCTAATGATGAAGAGGATTATAAACTGATACAAGATTATGAACGAAAGAATGAGCAGGCTTTGTGCATCATAGGTCTCACCCTGTCTGACCAGCAACTCATTCATATCCGTGGAGTGGAAAATGCTGCAGACTGCTGGGATAATCTCAAAAGGATTTATGTTCGAGACAGTGTAGGAGCTCATATCAATCTTACACGGAAGCTGTTTAGAACACATCTTGAGAGGAATGGAGACATGTTAACTCATTTAAACTGTATGAAAAGCATTTTTCAAGAATTACAAGAAAAAGAGCTTATATTTAATGAGTTGCAACAAGTATACATCATACTGTCTTCTTTGGATCGAAGCTATGATGATTTTGTGACTGCATTAGAGGTATTGCCAAAAGACAGTTTATCAGTAACTGAGATTACCGGCAGGCTATTAGAAGAAGCCAGAAGAAGGTTTGAACGTGACCAGCTGAGAGAAGATAAGCCTAATAAAGAAGAGAAATTATCTTCAAGGCTGGAAAGAAACCAGCTGTGTAAAGTAAAGCACCCGGAAGAAGAGAAGTTATCTTCAACGGCATACACAATTAAAAGTGTTTTAATTGTGGAGGCAGAGGACATTTGGCAAGATTCTGCAGAAAAGGAAAAAGCCAGAATGTAAAGAAGCCAAAGAAATCCTTTGAACTGGCCATGTTTGGCAATTGTGATATGAAGAATGATTTATGGGTGGTGGACAGTGGTGCATCCCACTGCATCACGAGAGATAAGACAAAGTTTATAAAAATGTCTACAAGCTCACAACGTATATCACTCGCCAATGGTTGGCACCTCAAGGCCAAGGGTGAAGGTATTGCTTATTGTCCATGTTTAAACCAGAATATAAAAATGTTGTATGTACCACAGTTAAAGATGAACTTACTTTCTGTAAGAGTATTAGATAAACTAGGATATGTAGTTACATTTAAGAATAATAAGTGCATACTGGAAAGAGACGGCAAAAGGGTAACTGCAGCTTTAAATGGAGCATTATATGTCTTACATGACAGTAAGAAAGGGGAGGCACAAACTGTATTTAATAATATCAAGCCTCATGATGAATGTATCCATTTATTGCATAGGCGTTTGGGGCATGTGAATTTTAAAATGCTAAAACGTACAGTAGAGTTATCTGAAGGAATAAGGTTAAAACCCTGTGATAAGTATTTGCGTTGTAATGTCTGTTGTGAAGATAAGAGTAAAATAATGCCTGCAAATAGGCTAAATGGTTTCAAAACTACAAAACCTTTAGAAGTAGTATTTGCAGACATTATAGGTCCAAAGAAACCCAGTATGGGGGGTGCTCGATATATACTGAGCATTATGGACCATTACTCTAGATATGGGTTTTGCTACCTAATGAAAAGCAAAACTGAAACATATCAACATTTCTTCAACTGGTTAAAGTTTGCTGAAAGAAAAACCAAACGGCAAATTATAACCCTGGTGACAGATAATGGCATGGAATTTGTTAATAGCAAATTCCAGAATAGGTTAAAGGCAGCTGGAATAGCTCATAAGACATCTGCACCATACAGACCACAACACAATGCATTTGTTGAAAGGCGAGACCAAACATTGCAGGCAATGACCCGTACTATGTTAACTGATTCTGGGTTACCTGATTCTTTGTGGGGGGAGGCCACAATGTGTGCTAATCATTTATTAAATAACGTGGTTAACTCAACCACTGGTGAAATACCATTCACCATGTGGCATGGCAGGAAGCCTGATTTGAGTTACCTGCACACATTTGGTGCACCAGCATGGGTGCATATCCCTACACAACTCAGGCGTAAAGGGCAACACAGAGCTAAACAATTATTCTTCGTTGGTTACCAAGCTAACCATAGGGCATATAGATTTTGGGAGAAAGGCACATCTAAGGTGTTATGTAGTGCTAATGCCCAATTTCTAGAGCACGTAGGATGGGATAAGTTAGAGCAGGATAGCAATAACGAGGTGATTATTGAATCCTATAGAAATCCCATTAAGTATCCCTGTAACTTTAAAAATAATGTAAAGGAAGAAGTACAGGAAGAAGTACAGCCCCTAGAGGAAGAAATAGCTGAGGATGAGGAACAGGTAGTAACTCAACCAAGCCCAGTAATACCCAGAAGGACTACACGTATTTCTAGACCGCCTGATAGATACCAGGCTAATACAGTGTGCCAGGAAAATAGAATCCCAAATACTGTGGATGAGATTAAAAGATATCCTTCTAAAGAGAAAGAAAATTGGTATGCAGCAATTAATAAAGAATTGAAGTCTCTGAAGGATATGAAAGTGTATGAAAACGTGAGATTACCTAGTAATGAAAAACCCATTGGATGCAAATGGATTTTTAAAATAAAAACAGATAAGGATGGAAACACAATCCATAAGGCAAGGTTAGTAGCCCAAGGCTTTAGACAAAGTGCAAAAGACTATGATGAAGTATTTGCACCTAGTCTGAAAGCAGCAACTTTAAGGGCAGCATTAGTGTGGGCAGCAAACAAGCAATATATAGTTAACCATTTAGATGTGGAAACTGCTTACTTGCACGCTCCACTAAGACATACTGTTTATATGAAAAGGCCTAATGGATTTAAAGGAGACAATAATAATGATAATGATTGTTGGTTATTAAAGAAGAGCCTTTATGGTCTTAAACAATCGGGCTATGAATGGAACCAGTATATTGTGAAGGAACTGACCAATATAGGGTTTAAAGCTGGTTTAGCCGACCCATGTCTATTTAAGAGAGAAAAGAATGGGAAGATATCATTATTATTGTTGTTTACTGATGATATTGCTCTGATGACTAAAACTAATGATGAAGCAAATGAAATAATTGCATCATTAGCCAAGAAAATAAAAATCAAGCAATTAGGGGAGATAAAGAGATATCTAGGATTGAATATACTGAGAACACAGAAAGGTTTTAAGATATCTCAAGAAGATAAGATATCTAAATTGCTAATAGATTATAAGATGGAACTTTGTAAGCCTGCAAAGACTCCAATGAGTCAGGATATTTGCAAAATGGATACACAAAGTCCCAAATGTGATAAGGAACTGTATCAATCTTTGATTGGTAGCTTATCATATATTAGCAATTGGTCAAGGCCAGATATTGCTTTTAGTATTAATCAGCTGGCACGACACAATAATGATCCGCTTCAATGTCACTGGATAGCATTGAGAAGAATCCTAAGATATCTTAAAGGTACATTACACCATACACTGTATTTAGAACCAAAAGGTGATCTCATATTGAGTGCTTATGCAGATGCTAGTTTTGCAGCAGAAAGAGATACTAGAAAGTCGACTTCAGGAACAGCCATAATGCTGGGTAAGACGTTAATTGGCTGGAAGTCTATAAGGCAACAGCATATAAGTTTGTCTACTATGGAGGCAGAATTCTCCTGTTTATCTTTATTGTGTACTGAGTTAATTATGTACAAACAAATGTTGAAGGATATGGGTATAACTGTAAATTACCCTATAGTTGTACATGAAGATAATCAGGCAGCAATTCAAATGGCCACTAATATTGCAGTTAAAACGAGAAGTAAACATACAGATTTGAGGTATCTTAATGTAAGACAATCTGTACAGAGTAAATTGATACAGCTGGAGTACTGCATGTCGGAGGACAATGTAGCTGATCATTTTACTAAAGCCCAAGGTGCTATTAAGCATCTAGAGAGTTGTGAAAAATATGGGTTTAGAATGTAAAGGCATTACATATTTATATCACCCAAAAGGGGAGAATGTTGGGTATATGGATACACCAACCAGGTTTGGGTTGAATAAATATGTAAACCTAGGATTAAGTGTCTATGTAGCTTTAAGCAAGAAACTGCGATGTCATTGTGGGTGCGGTTGCAGGCAGTAATAAAGGTAGGAAGGGAAACGTAATAGACGCTGCTTCTGGATGCACCTGGTTTCTGTTCCTGGTCTGCTGCCTGCTGGTCTGCTTACTCTTGGATGGCTACTGTGCCAGATACCAATTCAACTGAACACAAGGACTGTTTGCCTGGTGAGCTGTTTACTCAGCGTTGTCTTTGAGAGAAAGGTATCGGGAGGAGAAGATTTACAAGCAGATAAGGACATTGTATTTACTGTTAATGGACTTGATAACTGGATGGATATACTGGATAATGATATATGGACTGAATGACACTTCTTAATCTCTGTGTGAATTAAATAACTATTTTAAAACCACAAACAGTGTTTTTGTCTCCAGTGTGTGTATACTCTTAGGCCCACTCTCTCTCTCATTTGCCTGCCTGGCTTGACTGCTGCTGCATACTCTGCTTGGGGGTTTATCACCAAACACTAACAGAGCCTGTGGCTTAATACTGCCCCAATTCCAAAAGGGGATGCGTCTGCTGCTAGCACTAATGGAAGGTTGGGGTCGAACTGAATAAGGACCGCCTCTGACATGAGTAGTGATTTGACGGCGCGAAAAGCGGAGTCTTCTTTGTGACCCCAGTGCCAAGTCGATTTTTTATCCAACAGTCTGTGCAGGGTTCTGCCACTGATGCTTTATGGGGCAGGAAGAACGCGTAAAAGTTCAATAGCCCTAAGAAGGCCTGCAGTTCAGTTTTGGAGGTTGGAGTGGGTGCCTCGTGAATTGCCTTAACCTTGGACTCCAGGGGTGAATGCCTGAGGCGTCAATTTTATAACCCAGAAAGTCCACCTGTCTAGTGGCAATGGCACATTTTTCTTTTTTTAATTTGAGGCCATGCTGTCTGAACCTCTCTAACACTGCTCGAACTCTCTGGAAGAGTTGGGGTCTGTCCCTGGCCGAGACTAAGATGTCGTCGAAGTAGGGTACTACACCAGGAGGCCCTGCAAAATCCGCTCCATGAGGGATTGAAAAATGCCTGGGGCAACACTTACGCCAAATTGGAGACGCTTGCACGAAAAGCACCCTGTGGGTGACAATGGTCTGGAGTTCCGCTGTTTGGCTGTCAACAGGGAACTGTTGATACGCTTGAGACATGTCCAATTTGGCAAAAATGCTGCCAGGTTCAAAAGTGTGTAATAAATGCTGAATGACGGGCACTGGGTAGCGCTAACTTGTAAAAACTTATTAATTGTGGTCTTGTAGTCCGAGCAAATTCTCAGGCTACCATCTTTTTGAGGGTGTGACAATGGGCGTCTCCCATTTGGCGAAATCTGTTGGCTCAATGACCCCTTGTTTTAATAATTTATCCAATTCTGCATCTAGTTTTGGCCGAATAGCGAATGGGACTCTACACGGTTTTAGCCTGATTGGGACTGCCTGGGGGTCGACTGAGAATGAGATAGGGGTACCGTTATAACACCCCAGCTCATCGCTGAATACATCTGAGTAATCAGCGAATAAGGAGTCAGTGTCAGAGGTTGAGACAGCATGGACTCCTGTTAGCCCTAGGCCGAGATGGGGAAACCAATCGAGCCCCAAGAGTGTGGGGAGATTGCCGTTAACTACCACTAGAGGTAGGTGACCTTTGAAAGCTTTAAAATTGACAAGGAACTTGCCTCTGCCGATTACAGGAATGACCTTCCCCTGGTAGTCCTTCAGGCTAAACTGGCACTTCTGGAGCCGGCTTGTTGATAGACTGGGCTGTAGCCTCTTGAGGGTGCTCCACAAGATAATTGAGAGCGCTGACACGGTGTCAACCTCCATGCGACACGGTTTACCTTCTAACAAAACGGAGAGAGAGATTTTACTAATGGTATGGCAAGTGTGCTTGGCATGGTGGTGAGTGCGACAGTTCAATACTTGCCTCTGAGGTCCAGAATGTGAGAAGGGAGGGTGCCTTTGTGCTGAGTTTTGAGAGGCTTGACAGACTCTCGCGATATGCCCCCTTTTGTGGCAGATGTTGCAGGTGGCTCCTTTGAATTTGCAGGCAGCCCTCGGATGAGATCCACCACAGGATAGGCACAGGGTGATGTGCTTGGGTGGACTGATGTTTTCTTGCTTGGCTCTTACCTGCGGATGCCTGGCGTTGGTGAGGCGGTGGATGTCGGTTTCATCACTAGGGGCTTCCTCTACTACTATCTCCTCGGAGTGGACTGGAACTGTCATTAGCTTGGAAGTTGGACCATGGATTTCGGTGGCTGAGTGTGCTGCCAGTTCTGCTGCCAGGGCCTCCTCGATGGCTTGTGCGAGGTTGAGGTCCTTCTTAGCGAGTAGGCGCCTTTGGAGGTGGAGATCCTTGACCCCGCAGACTAGTTGATCGAGGAGCATGTCCTCCAGGTAGGTTCCAAACCCACAATGGAGTGCTGCGGTCCTGAGGGCGGCCATGTATTGGTTGATGGTCTCTTTGTCTGATTATTTCCTCATATGGAAGGTGAATCGCCTGGCAATCTGTGAAGGTCTGGGAGAATAGTGGTTAGTAAGGATTTCTAACAGTTCAGACCATGGAGCGTTTTTAACTCACGTGGAGCCACGAGTGCTGTGGCAGTGTCAAAGCGATGGCTCCACAGTAGATCAGGAAATATGATTTTTCCGGTGCTCCCTGCATCAGCCAGCCCAATTGCGTTGATGTAATGGTTAAAGCAGTTCTTGTATGACTCCACTTCTCCTCATCCGGTTTGAACGCTGGGAAGACTGGATTGGAATTCATAGTGAGGAAATCGGTTGTACAATCTGTGGAAAAAATCTCTCTGGGGCAGCAGCAGAAGGTTTCTAGTGCCTGTGGCAGGCAAGTGATTTCAGCTCTGGAGAGGCTTTTTCACAATCCTCTCTCTCTCTGGGCTAAACATGAGGTTAGGCTGCCAGCCGTTGGCAGCGTTTTGAAATTCGCGCCTGCGTGGCGTCAGTGACTTGACTTACAGCACCGCGCTGTACTTTTAGGTTTGAAATTCAAATGACAGCCGTTTGAATTTCGTGCCTAAAAAGCAATGGCTGCGGCTCATAGCGCTTCACTTTTCCTGTAGCTAGGCTAACAAGCGGCTACAGACGCTTCTCACTTTCGTTGCTGGCTGACCGCTTTCTCTGGCTGCGGATCAGCGTTCGCTTCTCGTTGCTTGCTGACCGCTTTCTCTGGCGGCGGATCAGTGTTCGCTCTTGTTGCTTGCTGACCGCTCTCTCTGGCTGCGGATCAGTGTTGCTCTTATCGCCGGCCGATCATTCTCTCTGGCTGCGGATCGGCGGCTAGTGACTCAGCGGTTGCATTGTGCTTCTGGTAGCCATCCCACCTTCGTCGCCAGTGTTAAGTTTGGGTAATGAGAGGCTGAACCAGAGCATGAGTGCAACAAATACTTTATTATAACAATAAAGGACTGACCGTGCTTGCCAAGCCTGGAACTGGCTCGCAGCGATCAGCAACTGGTTGGACCCCGCAGCCTGCTTTTATAGCTGGCTGCTGGGGAGAACCAACCAATGAGCGAGGGGAAAACCGCCCCGCAATGTGAACGGACCTGAGTGGGAACTCCTAGAGTTCCAGGGACATAACAGCCACCTTACTGGGATCTGCTCACATAATCTGCTGATACATCATACAGTCCTAAACACTTGGAAAGTATTCGACTAGTGATTTGTGATATGAAACCCAGCATCTCATTCATCATCTCATCATCTCAATCATCTCATTTGCTGTGTACACCATCTTTTTTTGTGTATAAAAATAAAAATAAAAAAATAAAAAATAGAAGGAAAACTCTATACCATTTCTGGAAAAATGGAGGAATAGGAAAGGTTAAGTTTATAATGATTATAAAAAAGATTTGGTACAATATATTTCTAGCATTTTAACTCAAGCCATTTATCCAATAACCTGTTTGCATGGATATTTATATGAATGTAACAAGGCAAAACATGTTATACATAAAACTTATGAACAATATATATATTGTATAAACAAATAAAATTATTTTCTAATCAGCATTCATACAACAACATATCTTGCACACTTGTTTTATACATGTGAATTATTTTTATGACCTTTTTATTTATTATTTGATACGATTTGCATCACAACTTTCTATTCAATTTAAATAATCTGCTAAGATGTATTAAATAAAATGGTTCCTTATTCAACCTTACTATTTTTCCTTAACCAATTTGGACTAGAAGGATGATACATCTTTGCTTTAATTAGTATCACAGTTAATTTCTCATTCTATTTTTATTAGAAAGAGAATTGGCGTCATATATGACATTATTTACATGTTTGTGCAGTATGAATATATTTAGTTGCAGTACAATTAGGCATACCAGGTTATTTTATGTTCAGGTTTCATTTGGTATTATGGTATATTATCTACTGATATTTATGATCATAATACAGTGTAGAAAATTTTTATAATCATGGCTGCTTCCTACATGAATTTTAGAAAGAATATATTTTAAAATACAAACAACTCTGCTAATTTATTGATAGCTGGACTCATATTTGAAAATTAAATGAAATTTGAATTTCAGTATACATAGACAAAAAGCTTAATCTAAGCTTTATCATGGATGCAAGAGCGTGTAATTGAACAGAGCATGATCATCATAGGTTAACTTTCATCTCTCCTTTAATGAAAAACAAAATTTGAAATGCCATCCATGTTTATAACCTAAGTGATCTTTTACTTATTTTAAATAAAATGTCTTAACAACTGTCATAAGGTACAATAAGAGTCAGAACAATAGTCAGAGACACTGGAATATTTATCTTAAATGTTTGTTCAATTCTTCCACAATCTGGTATAAGCTATACGTGAGAAAGTTTCCAGATTAAAAGGTAGAGAGTTACAAAACCCTATTTTTAAATAGTATTCTGAGAGATAATGTTCTTGCCAGGGCCATTGTTAATTTAATTGTTTTATCTGCCTATTACCTGTTTTGTGATAAATTTGCATGTATTTGTAATGATTGACTTTCAAATTCAACATTTTTATTGCACATTTTTAATTTCAATCTTAACTATGCTGTTGTTGATGCCAGGTCATTGTTAAGCATTGTGTTTCTAAATATATCTATTATTTACCATTTGGTTTTTAAATCCTCTTAAAAAGAGAGCTTTCAGAAAGCATATCAAAACCATTCATATATTGCATAATGAAATCTTCTACCTAATATACTATAGGATGTTCTAAAATCTATAATATTACATTCTGAATCTTTAATATTGCATAATAAAATGTGTTTTGGAAAGGTGAAATGGCTTACCATTCAGTATTTAGACGGTGATGCATAAATATATATCTATGTAGATCAACAGTTTAGAACTTAAATTTCAGATGAACTAAGTTTTCAGTTCAAAACAGAACGATCTATTTTGAATTGAGCCTTGATGGAAATTTCTGTGCAGTTTTCCTAGCAACTCTAATACATCATAAATTTGTTTAAGAGCTATGGTCGTTAGAATGCAGTATTGCAGGCCAATTCAAAAGTGGATGGAAATGTCTGTCTGTCTTATACAGCAAATGTTGCTGAAACCCCACTCACCTGCTGACCGCCACCCTTTGGCCTTTGCCTCCCAGCAATTTGCCTCCTTGCAGCAAACAGCAAAAAGCCTGGTCAGCTTCAGCACAGCCTGATTAGCACAAGCAGCTGATTGTTGGTAGGATTGGCCTCCCAATGATCAACTGTTTCAGGTTGCAGGGATTGCCATCACCTATTCCTGCCTTTGCACATCCCATTTTCAGCCTCTGCATACCTTTTTGGCTTCTGCGTGTTCCATTTTCAACCTCTGCATGCCCCATTTTCTGCCCGTTCCGATTCCCGCCACCTGGAATGGACCAAAAATGGGGTGCGCAGAGTCCAAAAATGGGGCATGCGGAGGCAGCAATAGACGATGGCAATCCCTGAAGCCTGAAATAGCTGATTATCAGGAGGCCGATCTAACCGACAATCAGCTCTTGTGCTAATCGGGCTGTGCTGAAGCTGACCAGGCTATATGCTGTTTGCTGCAAGGAGGCAAATTGCTGGGAGGCAGAAGCAGATTTTTTTTTTCTTGTTTTCTTCCCCCCAAACTAGGTGTGTCTTATATTTCGGAGCATCTTATACTCCGAAAAATATGGTATATCACATGTTCCATTTAAGCAACACTAGTATGCATGTCAGCAACTGAATTTTCCTTTCAGAAATTATTTATGGGCATTTTAGGATTATATATGGCCCATTGTATTGCATATTAGTGCTGTTGTAAAACAACAATAAGTCAATAGCTGAAATGTTTGATATCTATATAAATGAATAACACAGATTATCATCAGTGCAGTCATATTTCAACTATTAACACAAAGTTCAAAATTTAATACATGCTAACTTAACAATTATATGTTAATAACCAAAATACAACTGCACTGAGGATAATAAAGAACATAAAGAATCATAGTTCAATATGGAAAGATCTGTTATTATAAGTCTTGTTTTATTCTACTTGCAAACCAAATACTATAAAAGCAGGAGACCTTGGTTAGTGACCATGGGAAAACAATTGAATTAGATTATCACAGATGTTAACATAAATTCGGTAGTAGGCAACCCTGATAAAAATTTATTATCTAGAAAGCTACAGGCCAAATCAGATCCAAAAAGCAATTATATTTGAGTGATTGTAGCTTAATCAAAGGTTTTGCATGTTTGGGAATATGTGTTTATATCTATATGTTATCTATTTATATATCTGTTTGAAAGCATATGCATTGATGTAGAATATGACATTTTGACAAAGTTGCTGTTTCCTTACAAACTGTGACAAACTGTGACAAACTGTTTATTATTACTATTTCATATGTTCTTATCCAACATTGTTAATTCTCAATAAACAAACATAAACAAACAGAACACATAACATGAAAACATAAAACTTCTTTTTAGAAAGCAGCTTAACCCTGGGTTGCATCTTTTTGTACAGACATAAATCAAATTCATGCTCACCTTATATACTATTTCATATCTTATTTAACATTCTATATTTTCTATATGTCTTCTCCCCTCTTTTCACTCTCCTAATTCTATTTTATTTATTTCATCTCAATTTAAATCATTATACTTGTATCTTTTGTCCATTTTTTTCCAGTTATCTATTTATCTTTTCTCTTTAATACAAAATTTTTCCTGTAATCACTGGTTGAAGTAAGATGCCTTTCTATCTTTCCCCCAAATTTAACACTTAAAATAATACATAATTTCCATTCTGATTCTGCTTAGTACATTCTACATGACATTTTAGAATAAAAAACATAATGAACTTATAGTATGGTAAAAACAATGTTCCATAACAACTTAATTAATTAAACTCTATTATTAAATCTTAGACATTTTACGCATTCCCTGCAATGTTCTATTAACACATATATTATTCCAATTTTCTAACTCTATTTCAAATACAAATACTACAATACAATCTTACGTACTTTTGCAGAATCTCTTTTTAAATTATATTTTACCCTTTGTCTCTGAAAAAAACCTGTTTTTTAACATCTTGTTTTTAGCCTTTATAACTTCACTTTTTCCCTTCCTTTCTTGTCAAATCTAGCCTTTTTAACCCCCATCTCTCAATCTTCACCCTCTTAGTCTCCCCTCTCTGTTCTATTCCTCTTTTCTGTTGCTTTTTCCCTTTCTTGGTTGTTTTTTTAGAACTTTAATTCTCCATTTTCTTTCCCTTTTTTCCCTTTTTTCCTCAATTAAAGTTATGTGTCCATTAAAGATGGCTTCTTCTTCTTCATCCCAACTTTCTTGTTGCTGTAAGTAGAAATCGCCATTTCTAAGAAGCGAAAAATAGATCCAAAAGAACCCTTGCCTTCTTGTTCCTCTTCTTTTAGCTTTTCAAATTCCATTTTCAATTCTTCAACAGATACCATTGTAAAAAAAAAATTTAAACAATCCAAATGTTTTTAGTCTTTCAAAAGATAGTTTGCAAAAATCCCAAAGTCATCAAGCAATCAAAATCAACACAAACTGTTTCATTTAGCACTTTCTTCTTTTAATACTTTCTCTTCCTGGGGTAGAGTTCAATTACACAATTCCAAAATAACTTTTTTGAAGTCTTATTGCAAATTAATCTCTATAAGCTCCAAGCTTATAGCCAATTAATCTCTATAAGCTCCAAGCAGTCTCCTTCAGCAAATCTTGGTATAAATCATTTACCTCTCTTCCTTCCCACTGTAAGCAAAAAGATTTTAATTTTTAAATGTCAGTGTTTAGAAATCTAATGTCCCCTTGGCTTTAATTTTCAAAATTAGTTACCTTCTGCTGCCAAAGCGGGTATTTCCGATTTCCATCTGCTATCTCCGTAGGGAAGGAGAGTGAGGGAAAAAAAAAGCTTTCACTTTCACTTTCAACCACAGCTTTATGATCTTTTTGGGAAACAATGTATCCTTTAGAGAGCCAAACTTCCAGGGTATTCAGATGTTGCTTATCATCCCGGTTCAGCCAAAAACTTTCACTTTCTCCATTTCCTCCTGCACAAAACTGGTCCGGCTGAGAGGTTCTTTGTGGCGGCCATTGCTGACCGCCGCTCCACTGCCTTTGGAAAAGGGAATTTAGCCAGCTGGGGAAGGGGGTTGCGATGCCCCCAGACCCCTGCCTGGATCTCCCCTGTCTTCAGTTATCCCTACAGGATAACTATAGCCCCCAAATCCAGCTGGATCGGAGGCACTTCAGCAGTGAGCACAGCAGGGATCACACACAAATGCAAATTCCTGCTGCCTCCAAAACCTGACCTTTCTTTTGTTTGTTTGTTTTTTGAACTACTTGTTCACAGCTTTATCAGTTCTTATCTTTTATTATATCACTCTAACAGCAATAGTATCCCTCCCTCCCATTAAACCTGTGTTTGTGTCCTATTTTAGAATCTTAGGTTTCTGGAAAGAAATACCTTCTACTAATAATAGGAGAAATTTAAGTGGTTAATGGGAGAGAAAGGACAACAATAAGAACAACAATTTTGATATTTGAATTAAGTGAAACTTCTGCATTGGATGTTTATACAATTGTCAAGTTGCAAGAACTCAAAACATCTTTTTTTTTAAAAAAAATATTATTTGGGTTTTCACAAAAACAAAATACAAATAAAACATCTTTTTTGAAAATAGCATGGTCCCAGGTTATCACTTCTTCATACAGACACAAAACTCAATTTCATGCTCATTTTTATATTCTATTCCATAACTTATTACCATTTTATATTTTCTACATAGTTTTTCCCCTCTTCTAATTTTCTTAACTTTGTTTTGATTACCTCAATTCAAATCATTATATTTATACTTTTGTCTATACTGTTACAATTTCACATTATCTTTTCTTATTAAACAATTTTTTCCCTGTAGTTACCAATTAGAGTATGACACCTTTATATCCTTTAATTTTATCAATTAAAGCTCTTATTTAAGCTTCAATGTATAGCTTTAAGATTATAGCATTCAATATAATACATAACTTCCAATCAAATTCTGCTTGGTACATTTTTAAAATAGACTATATTCTTAAAAAGAAAAAAATTATATATATATGTAAATAAAACACATTCCATTCCAATTCAATTCTATCATTAATTTGCATTAAAATCTTAACATCTTTAACATTTCTTTTCAATTGAATATCATACTTCCTTGGGAACACTTATAAACTTTCCATAGTTAATTCTTTTTTTCCCCATATTTCTCACTTATATTTTTATAAATCATTACTAATAATTAAAAATGTTCCCTTTTAATTCTCTCAATCATTTTAATTCATTTATTTATTAACAAATATCCTACTGCATTACAATAAATATTTTATCCATCATCATATTTTCTAAAGTTATTTCTATTTGTAATATAACAAAGCTATCCTATGTACCTTTACAGAATCCCTTTTACAATTAAATTTTCACCCATTATCTCTAAACAAACTTATGGTTACAATCCTTATATTTTTCCCTGTTTCTCCATTTCTTGTTTCTGTCTTTTACAACTTCTTTTCCTTGCCTTCTTCCCCCTCTTCTTCTCCCTCCCCTTTTTACCCCCTTGTCTCTCTACTTCTAACTCTCTCATCTGTAACCCCCTCTTCTGTTGCTTTCTAATATTATACTTATCTTTCAAATTGTTCTTCTTTTTGGTTGTTTTTTCTAATCTTAAACCTTTCACTCTCTTTCCCCCCTTTTCTTTTTTCCCCCCACTTAAAATTATTTGATCATTAAAGATGGCTTCTTCTTTGTCCCAATCTTCTTGTTCTGCAAGCATTTCTTATTGCTTCTTTTAGTTCCAGATCTCCATTTCTAAGAATTGAAACACAAAGCCAAAAGAACTTCTCCCTTCTTGTGCATCTTTTTTCCATTTTTAAGTTCTGTTTTCAGTTCTTCTAAGAGTGATACCATTTTAAAAACTTTTAAACAACCATCCAGTTAATTTTAGTCATCTAGATGCAAACAACCAAAAATCACCAAGTAATCCAAATAATCCAAGGCTGTTTCTATTTGCTTCTTTTTTCCACTTTCTCTTCCTGGGGTTCTATTATTTTGTTACCAAGTTTCCATTAAAATGTATCTTTGAGGAATCCTAAAATTTCACTGTAAGTTCCTTTTAATTACAGTTCCATTCCCTAATTCCAGGCATCTCCTCCATTTTTCCAGATCCTGCCCTTCTATTCTTCTTTTTTCTCCTTTCCAGCTTTTAAAAACTTTTAAATGTCCAGAAATCTTTATTTATCCCTTTGACTTTTATTTTCAGCTTAGATGCCTATTAATGTCAAAGTGGTTTTTTTTTCAGTTTCTTGCTTAAGTCTCTTAGCTGTCAGTATAAGGAAGGGAAGAAAAAAAACCTAATCCTTTCCCTTCTCTGTCTCCTTCGCAGCTTCAAAATCTTCTTTGGGAACAATGTTGTTAAGTTTAAATTCCAGGGTACCTTATTTGTTGCTTTTGCTGTTTGACCCGGTCAACCAAAACTTTCTCTTCTTATCTTACTCCTGCACATTCTTTTCCGGTCGAGTTCTTTGTGGTGGTCATTTCTGACACCGCTACAACCGCCTTCAGGAAAGGGAGTAATGGCCAGCTGGGGAGGAGAGATGCGGCTCTCCTCAACCCTGCAGGCAGTCTCCCCCCTCTTCCCCACCTCTATGGGGTGGCTTAGCCCCGAAACCAGCCGGCTCAGGGCGCTCCAGCTGCAAGCACGGATCGAAGCCTCGGAGAGACGAGGTTTCGGTCTGTCGCTGAAGAAGCTCAAACTGGAAGTCCAAGAACCCAAAACATCTTAACTTATACAAGCTACCTCTTTTCTTATGTAAATAGTTTATACCTACTAATGCACTATCTTTTTTGAATGCCGAATATATAAGAACAGAAATCAGATGAGAGAGAGAAGGTTTTTTTCTTCTTCTAAAGATAGTATCAGAAGTATATTCTGGGGAACGTACAGTTGCAGTTTATTGACTAGAGAAGATGCATAACAAGGAGGCAAAATATATTGAACACTGCATGCATGTTAAGGACAAAAATGTATAGCAATTGTAGGGTAAGCTCAAAATCCTAAACTCTGGCAGTACTTGATGAAATCTCTAATTTCAAATTTCTACACCTGCCAATTCCTGATGGCTTAACTTAACATTATGTGTAATTTCCCATTCTGGGCATTATACATAAAGAGATTATCAAAACTATCAGCATAATGAGACTTCCAGTTTGAGCCTCTTCAGTGACAGACTGAAATCCACGATCGTGCATGGTTTCGATCCATGCTCACCACTGGAGCACCCCGAGCTGGCTGGTTTCAGGGCTAAGCCACCCCATAAATGTGGTGAAGAGAGGGGAGGCCACCAGCAGGGTCAAGGAGAGCCTCATCTCTCCTCCCCAGCTGGCCATTACTCCCTTTCCCAAAGGCGCTTGCAGCGGTGGTCAGAAATGGCCACCTCAAAGAAGAACTCGACTGGAAAAGAATGTGCAGGAAGAGAAAGTTTTGGTTGACCGGGTCAAATTGAAAAAGCAACAACATAAGGTACTCTGGAATTTGAACTATAAAGAATAACATTGCTCCCAAAGAAGATTTTGAAGCAGCGAATGAGAGAGGGAAGGGAAAGGCTTTGGGTTTTTTTTCTTTCCTTCCCCATATTGACAACTAAGGAGATTTAAGTAAGAAACTGACAAAAATCCACTTTGACATTAGCAGGCATTTAAGCTGAAAATAAAATGTCAAAGGGATAATAAAGACTTCTGGATTTTCAAAAACTTTTAAAAGAAGGAAAGGAGAGAAAAGGAAAAAATAAAAGGGTGGGATCTGGAAAAATAGAGGAGACCACCTGGAAGAAAAAGGAATTAACAGTGAAACTTTAACTAGATTCCTAAAAGATACATTCCAACTGAAAATTATTAATAAGATAATAGAACCCCAGGAAGAGAAAGTAAAAAAAAAGAAGTAAGAAGAAACAGCTTTGGATTATTTGGATTACTTGGTGATTTTTGGATTTTTGGCTATTCGATCTAAAGGACTAACCCAATCTACCAGCAGATTTCTAGAAATGATAGATAAAATGATAGATAAAATACTCATTGTAATGTAATGGAATGTTTGTTAATAAATAAATGAAACAAAGAGAATGAGAGAATGAAATTAGGAAAGGATGAGAACATTTTGATTGTTATTAATGAGTTATAAAAATTTAAGTGAAGAGGAATATGAAAGAAATATGAAAAAAATATGGAAATATTATAAGTGTTCCTAAGGAAGTATGATATCTCATTGAAAAGAAATGTTAAAGATGTTAAAGATTATAACTAACATTAATGATAGAGCTAAATTGGAATAGAATAAGTATTTTATTTACTAATATATATATATATATATATATATATATATATATATATATATATATATATATATATATATATATATATACTTTCTCTTTAAGAACTTAGTGTGTAATTTAAGAATGTTCCAAGCAGAATTCAACTGGAAATTATATGTTATATTGAATGTTATAATTATAAAGGCATAAACTGAAGTTTAAATAAGAGTTGAATGGACATAAATTGAAAGGTACAAAGGTGTCATACTCCAATCAGTAACTACAGGGGAAAATTTTGTTTAATGAGAAAAGAAAATATGAAATTGAAACAGGACAGATAAAAGTATAAATATAATGATTAGAAAGATATTGAAACTTCAAAAAAGATATATATAATTGAATTTAGAAAGGAATAAGATAATTAAAAGCAAGGTTGAGAAAACTAAAGGAAGGGAAAAATTATTGAGAAAATGTTAAAATAGTAATAAGAGATGGAATAGAACACAAAGATGAGCATGAAATTGAGTTTGTGTCTGTATGGAAAAGTGATAACCCGGGACCATGCTATTCTCAAAAAAAGATATTTCATTTGTATTATATTTTTTGAAAACCCAAATAAAACTTTTACAAAAAAAATAAAAACTATCAGAATAATGAAAAATTTGAAAGCACCTAGCCCAATCTACCAGCAGATTTCCAGAATTTGAAATAGTTTTGCAGCACAGCAGCGAACTGACTGACAAGCTTCTTCAATTTCATTGTGGACTCTGCCCATACATCTGATGACTTGGCCCCAAATATCATAATTTCTTTCTTCAAGAACAATCTGGCAGATTACTCCAACAATCATACACTCTGTTTCCTGTTGCAGGCAACATAAATCTTTTAGCAGATCCTCATCTGTCATCTTTATGACATCACTGAGATCATATTTCACCTCTGTTGTTCATTAAGGATTTCAGTATCACCGTTTTGGAATCCTAATTTTCTGAGATTGGCTGATTGCCCAAAATCCGGACAGCAGTAACATGCTTGAGCTAAATTATGAACACATTGAAATAGGAACTTAAAAATGTTAAATTATAAATGTCATCTTCTTTCTTTTCTTCTTTTAATTACTAAATGTTAAAAGTGACAGCTTTATCCTTTTTATTTTAGAACTCTTAATTTAGGTTTTAATATCTTAACTATTAATCTTTTTAGTGGTTAAATTACTTTCATTTTGCATTACCATATTGATCAAATTCTTGAGATAATACTGTAATTTCTTTTTAAGTGTGTCTTGTAATTTTCAATCTTTAAAAGCTCAATGAAGCTCTTTTAGACTTGGATTTACATTTGCAATGTTATTAGATTCTTAAAGACCGAAAATAGGGATATTTTGGAATTAAGAATTTAGAAAGATGGAAGAAAGGAGATTCATTTTAAATGTAATAATTCATAGCATTCTTCCTTCTCTCTTCTATTTTATACATTTCTCTTCTTTCTCTCAGATAACAGCAGAAGGTATGCCACAGGGTACCTCCTCAGGATCTCACTTGCCATCATTGACTGCATACTCTGTAACCTGAAAGCCTTCCAACTCCCTTACCTCCAATATATAGGCAAGGCAGCAGCGGTTCATTGCTATTTCAGATCTTCCACCACTCTCTCTATTATGAAGCAGTTGCAAAAGAATAATAGTCTATGGCAAGGAGGAATTGGATATTTAAAAACTGATTTATTTTTAAAAGTATATTGCTTTTTTCTCTTCTCCTTTGAGTGGGCTCTGCAATTGTATCAGCTTTTTGTCTGATAAGCATATCAGCTAAAGTGGTCCACTTGGATATAAACCAGCATAATCCTACTTTAGTGGGTGCATTATTACCATTAATTTTAATAAGACCAAAGGCCAATATCTTTGCTTTTATAGCACATAATAGACTACTTTTTCTCTTCTAGTTCCGATTATAGTTCTCTAAGGAATACTTAAAGAATTTGATTTTTGCACACACTGTTAAAAATTGGATTTATCTGCATTTCTTAGGCTAACATAAGATCAAAATTCACATGTCCCAAGTCTTCTGACCCAATTTCTAAGTCATAAAAGTCTAAATTATATTTAAGCTATTAATATATAAATATGATTCTTATTTTTATTTCTTAACTTCAAAATGTGCCACAGAATGCGGCACATAAGAGAACATTTCTCAAAATAATAATAAGAATAGATTAATTGGTTCAACTTCAAATTGTCCTAATTTACCACTGCTATTTAAAATAGTATAAACTTGGATGATCACACTTTGTTAGTTGCCACCAAAGTTCAGCTATCACAAAAACTGTGTCGTTGAACCATCTGGACCATCCACAAGGACTGGGAGCTGGAGGCAACATTTAATGTTGGTTTTACTCTTACTTTAAGGACATTGCAATCACTTGTTTGGAGGAGCAGACAAGCTAGTGAATGCTCTAGTACAGACTGTCAAATATTGTGGCCAATACAATATTCCCAGTGCACTATGACTTTAAGGGCAATTGGGAACATTAACAAAATGAAAAAAAAGATAATATTACATTATTATTATTATTATTATTATTATTATTATTATTATACACAAAAAACAACAGTGTACACAGCAAACAAGATAACTATGCTGGGTTTCATATCATGAATCACTAGTTGAACATTTCCCAAGTATTTAGGACTGTGTGATGTATTGGCGGATTATGCAAGCAGATCCCAGTAAGGTGGCCTTCTGCAGCTGACCAATGGTGATTTTGTCAGTGCCAATTGTTTTCAAGTGCTTACCTAGATCTTTAGGCACAGCACCCAGTGGCCGAGTACCACTGGAACCATCTGCACTGGTTTATGCCAGAGTCTCTGCAATTCGATTTTTAAGTCCTGATATCTGGTTATTTTTTTCAAGTTGTTTCTTGTCGACTCTGCTGTCACCAGGTATGACAGTGTCAATGATCCACACTATTTTCTTCTCCACAATCATGATATCCGGGGTGTTGTATTCCAAAACTTTATCAGTCTGTATTCTGTAAGTCTCAGAGTAGTTTTGCATGCTTATTTTCAACCACTTTCTCAGGCTGATGATCCCACCAGTTCTTTGCTACAGGCAGATGGTAGTTGTGACACAAGTTCCAGTGGACCATCTGAGTGACTGTGTTGTGATGTTGTTTGTAGTCAGTCTGAGCGATTGTCTTGCAACAGCTCAGTATGTGATCGATGGTTTCGTCCACTTCTTTGCAGAGTCTGCATTTGGAGTCATTAGCAGATTCTTCTACTCTGGCTTTAATTGCATTTGTTTTGATGGCTTGTTCTTGGGCTGCAAGAATCAGGCCTTCTGTCTCTTTCTTCAGTGTTCCATTGGTCAGCCATAATCAGGTCTTTTCCTTATCTACTTTTCCTTGGATCTTTTCAAGGAACTGTCCATGCAGTGCTTTGTTACACCAGTTGTCAGCCTGAGTTTGCATTGCTGTTTTCCTATATTGATCTTTGGTTTGCTGCACTTTGAGTAGCTTCCTATTGTTGACCTCCATCAAAGCTGGTTCAACACTATTTTTCACATAATCTGCCAGAGCATGTTTCTCTTCTTCGACTGTCTGCTTCACTTGCAAAAGTCCTCTGCTTTTCTGGGGAAATATAGCCTGTCAACATCACTGCACAGGTGGAGCACTTAGTGTATGGTCATCAGTTTTCCCATTTTCCTATCCAGGTTATCCAGCTCTGCCTGTGTCCAACCCAGGCACCTACCATCCCTAATGATGAGAAGAAATCAGCAAAATTCCTCACAGGATCAGTCATCACCCAGATCAACAAGGGCTGCACCAGATGCTATGGCTCCTGGATATCTGTTGAAAAAGGGGCTACAGGGCTCAGTTGTTACTGCTAGGGAACCAGGGTGTGCAACTGCAAAGTGGCTGGAACAAAAGCGCAAAACTTGGACAACTGAAGAAAATCAAGCAATCATCAAATATTACTACCAGGCAGAACCAACAGCCAGAGGATTTCAAAAAATAATGATGCAACTGTGGAAGGAAAAACACCCAGAAAGTGATGTAACTGAACAAAAATTAATGGACCAAAGACCTTTTATCATTCGCAATGAAGTTTTCACAGATGTAACAAATACAACATCCAGAAATATTGGTTAAAAAGAAAACAACAAATAATGATGAAGAAGCTGAAGAAACTGACCAGCCTATGGAAGAAACCAACATACAGGATGAAGATCCTCCTGTGCAACAACTCGAAAGTGTAGAGCTAAGTGATCTAGCAAAAATGCTGAAAAAAAAGATTGAAAACCACATCAAAGAAAACATAGAAAGAAAAAGATTACCTACCATTCACGAAGTGCATAGCCTTCATGAAGGACATAGCATTCACGAAGTGCATAGCAGTTAATAGATCTTTCAATATTTTAACTTCCATCCCATCCAGCACACTATATTAAACCAACCAACTAATGTATAGCACAGCCACTGTTGTAACTGCAGAACTGGGTTATAAAATGTCAAGAAAGAAACCCACTGGAACATCAAATTTGACTTGAAAATAAAATTTAAAAACTACAAGGGGATGTCAGCAATTTAAAGTACTTGAAAGAAGGAAAACTAAACAACTAAACAAGCTGAAATATAGTTTACACAAAAAATACAACCTGGAGGAAAAAACAATAATGGAAATCACAGAAGAACTAAAACAATGTGTAATAGCATCAGCAAGGAAAACTGAAAGATACGAAGGATGAATAAAATAATATAGTGAAAATGTCCAGTTCAGAAGAAACCAACACCTCTTCTACCAGTCCCTGGATGAACATCAAGCCCAAACTAATGTTCACCCATGTAAAGAAAAAACTGTGAACTTTTGGAAAGAACTGTGGGAAAACTCAGTGGAATACAAAAAAACTTCCTCCTGGATCAAATATATTCATCAACAAACAACACGAAACAAAATGGAAAATATTGTAATAACAACTGACGTGGTTGCAAAACAAGCAAAGAAGGTCAAGTACTGGAGTGCACCTGACCTGGATGAACTGTATGGATACTGGCTAAAACACCTAACCAGCCTCCATCATTGCATGGCCACTCAATTTGATGAAATGCTTCAAAATGCCACAAGCTAAGAATGGCTAGCAGCTGGTCGAACATACTTGATTATGAAAGACCCAGAAAAGGACACAGAACCAAGCAACTATGACCCAATTACTTATCTGCCAACAACATTTAAACTTTTTACAAGAATACTGGGAAATTCAGTATTCAATCATCTGATGGAAAACAGTTTATATCCAGTAGAACAAAAATGAAATCATAAAAAATTCAAGAGGAAAAAAAGATCAGCTGCTCATTGACAAAATGGTACTAAAAATGCAAAACCAAGAAAAACAAATTTAAACATGGTGTGGATAGATTACAAAAAGGCATTTGACTCATTACACCACAGCTGGATTAACACCTGTCTGGAAAACTTTAGAATCAGCAAAAATATTTGTACATTTTTGAAAGAAAATACATAAAAATGGAAAACAGTTCTAACAGCAAATGGGGAGAACATTGGTGAAGTCAACATCAGATGAGGAATCTTCCAGAGGAACTCACTTTCACACTACTGTTCAACATTGCATTAATTCCACTGACAATAATCCTATGAATCACAGAACTGGACTACCAAATCTCAAGCCAACATGGCAAGGTAAACCATCTACTATATATGGATGACTTAAAAATGTATGCAAAAAGCCCCACTGGACTTAAATCAATACTCAACACAGTTCACCTGTTCAGCAGCAACATCAAAATGAACTTTGGACTTGAAAAATGTGCTATGTTATCCATGCAGCAAGGAAAAATGAAAAAAAAAAAAAAGGAACAGAACTGGACATGAAAGCATAGTGAAAGCATTAGCAAAGGATGATGGCTACAAATACCTAGGCATATTGGAAGCAGGTAACATCTTGAATGGAACAGTCAAAGAGGAAACGCATAAGGAATACATCAGGAGGGTCTGCAAAATATTAAAATCAAAGCTGAATTCTGGAAATAATTAAAGTCATCAATACAAGTGATATGCTACTGGAATGATCAACTGGACTTTGGCTGAACTGGAAAACTTGGACTGGAAAATGCACAAACTTTTGAATATGTACCATGTTTTGCAATCAAAAAGTGACATTGACAGGTTGTACCTGCCAAGAAAAATAGGGGGCAGAGGGCTATTGCAAATCCATCAAACTGTAGAAGAAGTTTAAGTGATGATGTGAACCAAAGTACAGAAAAATTGCTGCAGGCTGTGAAAAATGGAGAACAATATTTAAAAAAACCAGAAACAAAGACAGAATATAAGGAAAAACAGCTGGATGACAGATTAAATAGATGGAAAACCAAAGCTTTGGATGGACAGCACTTGAAAAACATTGAAAGAAAATGTGATGACAACTTGACATGGGCATGGCTTAAGATGAGAACCATCAAGAAAGAAATGGAAGGTTTAATACTTGCTGCTCAAGAATAATACTACAAAGTAATGCCATGAAAGCAAAGATACAAATATCCACTGACAATCCAAACTTCTGACTTTGCAAAAGCAAAGTTGAAACTGTTTCACATTTAATATGTGAATGCAGCAAAATTGCAAAAACTGATTACAAAGCTAGACACGACCGAGTTGCTAAATTAATCCACTGGTCATTATGTAAAAAATACACCCTACTTATATCTGAAAGGTCATGGGAACACAAAGTGGAAAAAGTTGTCAAAAATGAGAAGGCGAAGATCTTGTGAGACTTCCGAATACAGACATATCATCATTTAGAACACAACACGCCAGATATCATAGTCATCAAAAACCAAACCGTACAATTTATTGATATCGCTGTACCAGGAGACACCAGTCGAAGAAAAAAAACTAGAAAAAAATCACAAAATATCATGACCTGGCCATCGAAACTACCTGATTATGGATGAAACATGTGACAGTGGTACCCATTGTCATGGTGCACTTGGCACCATGTCCAAGAATTTTACATAGTATATCAAGAAATTGCACTTTCCTGCAATAATACCAGCAATAACTGCAACATCAGCAGAACTGCAAAAAACTGTGCTACTTGGGACATCGTATATTTTAAGAAAATGCTTTGTTAATACCTAGGATGCTGGCAGCCACCCATATCAACCATCAGTGCCAGTTAATAATATTTGTGATACATTTTTAAATGTTCAGTTGACTGAGTTTCATGCTTAATGAATAAAAGAGATAACAGCAGCAGCAACAACAACAACAACAACAATAATTTTAGTTCCCAATCATCAACTTTCTGGATTTGCAACTCATGAGGAATCTGGCACACACTCACTGCCTCAATGTAATAACATCAGCAGGAGTTTCCTCTCACACTGCTTAGCTGCAATCTCAAACACCCAAAGACCTGATGCATGAGCTGGTGCCATTTGCCTAAGAAAATAGTGAGTCATGTAGCAGGCTTCCTCCAGGCCTTAAATTGTATATTGCATGAGGAAAACCTCTTTTCAAAACAGTTAGATTAATTTCTATCCTGCTTTTTTAAAAAATTGAATTTTCCTCCTTCCTCCAAAACAGTTTGAATTCATCTTTCTTCTCTCTCCAAAAGAAATGTAATTTTCTCTCACTTTCCCCCAAAATTTAGTTTCTGTCCAAAACAACTTGAAATCATTTCACTTGTTTCAAAATAAGTTTAATTATTGTCTTTTGAGTTTCAGGCTGCACAAAGTGTGCATAAGCACACCAACGTGCCTACCGTCCCTGTCCTATTGTTTCTTTTTTAAAAAAAAATTCTTATATATATTCATGTATTCATAACTATGTTTTTACTTATACCTATTATCTTGTAAGCAATTGACAAACCAAATAAATAATTAAAGGTGCATGATCAGTGTTGATTGTACCTACATACACACATGAACTTTTACTGTAAATAACCATGAAATTTAGGTATATAACCAAATAAACAAAAATATAACAAATGAAAGAAGAACCCCTGGTGTATGGCCAAAGATTTATTTAGTTCATCCAATTATTGTTGTGTTAGATGTATTTAGAAGCTCAGCTATGGAAATCAGTGGTTATTAGATTGGATTACATATGAAGACCATCTGTTTGTGGACTTCCTTGTGCAATTGATTGGTCACTATGAGAATGGTACAATTAAGAACAACTCTGGGCAACATTAAAGCAAAGACCACCCTCTAGGGGTGGTGAAACAAAGGGGGATTCCTTGCAGGTTGAGGAGAGCTGCATGTCTCCTCCCTGACTTGGAAAATGCCCCTCATCTGAAGTCGAGGAGCAGTGACAGTCAATATGGCTGCCATGAAGCTGGGGACAACCAGAATAACTAAGAAAGTGCAGGAGCGAAGAGAACAGTGAACAGAGATTGTTGCTGGGTAAGATTACTCTACTTTTCCTTAAAAATTACCCCAAGGAAAACAAAAATACCCTAGAGAAGAGATTCTAAAAATATAAACATTTAAGTGGCAAAAGAAAATAAATTTGGTAAAGAGATTTATGTCAAAAAGTAAATCAAGAGTGCCATTTACTCACAAAAGGAAAAGTGACTCCTAAACTCTTCGAAATTCATAGAGGTGGAAAGGAATACTTGATATTTGGTGGCTGTGACTTTTAACTGTTTATCACCTTGTACTTATCAGAGTTGGAAATAAGAAAGACATTGTATAAAAGAGACTCTGGGAAACCAGAATAAAAGACTAAAATCACAGAGCAGACTTAAAGAACTTGAAAAATATCTTGGACTATCAGAGTATTGAGCAAATGCTGGAACTGGCTTATCTAAATAATTGACTTTGTTTTGAAAGAAATTTTGAAATTGATATCTGCTGGGGAAAAGGTAGCATGGAAATTTGAGAGGAGACTATGTTTTTACTTATACCTATTATCTTGAAAGCAATTGACAAACCAAATAAATAAAGGTGCATGATCAATGTTGATTGTACCTACATACACACATGAACTTTTACTGTAAATAATCATGAAATTTACATCTACTAATGATTGGAGAATAAACTATACTCATATAATTTTTGACTCTTTCTGAACCAGAGGGAGACTTTATTGTTTTATTCCACTTGTATAGCTATTATGACTGGAGTTGAAGGAACAGCTGTGGAAAGGAAAGGACTTTTTGATGTAATGACTTTGTTGTTCTGAAATATTAATGATTCAATCAATCGTGTAGGTGAGAAAATGGAAAACATTTTGCAAAGAACAATGAATAAATATCAAACTGCCATGAACTGGTGGAAGCAACAGAAAGATTAGAGGAAATGGACTACTCAAGCCATCAAATTGAATACAAATAGGGAAAAAATATGGATCAGAACAATCAGCAAATGAAAAGCTTGACAAAGAGGAAGACCAGACAAATGGCAAGCAAAAGAAGTGGAAAGAACAGATTAATTGGCCACATCAAGAAATAAATCAAGGACATCAAGCAAAAAATAGAACTGACAAATCAGTTGATAAAGGAAGAAAGACCGAAAAAAATAAAACAGACAAATCGACAATTCAAAAGACAGGAAGATACCTTTGATAAAGAGATTGGGACATGGGCAGACATCTGGAAAAACTGGCAGTATAAGATTGTACTGGGAGAAATGGTTAGAATGAACAAGAAAGATATAGATGAAGAAAGAGACAAAGATGAGAAGTGGAGGAATTAAAATGGATAAGAATTGAAGTACTACAGAGAATAAGAGATGATCAGGGATGGGCTGCTACCAGTTTGCCCCAGTTTTGGCAAACTGGTTGTTAATTTTATGGCTGGTTTGGTAAACCGGCAAATCCCACCCCGGCTGGCCCCACCCACCCAGCCCCTCCCAGGAGTTGCCATGTGGCCCGTTTTGGATCTCACATAAGTGCAAGGAACCTGCATGGAAGCTTGGAGAGGGTGAAAAACAGGCCTCCCCGAGGCACCAGAAAGTTGGAAATGGGCCTGTTTCTAGCCTCCAGAACCTCTCTGGAGGCTGGGGAAGCTGTTTTTGCCCTCTTGGAGGCTTGAGAAAAGCCTCTGAAGCCTGGGGAGGGTGAAAAATGGGCCTCTCAGAAGTTCCGGAAGGCCAGGAATGGACCTGTTTCCATTTCCGGCCTCCAAAAAGCCTCTGGAGCCTTCAGAGGCCCATTTTTTGCCTTCCTGTTAGTTAGTTTACTTTATTGTCATTGCACCTCGTACAATGAAATCAAACACCATCTTCAGTGCACATCATGACCATGAGTAATGAAAATAAACACAAACACACATCCTTCACCCTTCACATTGAACCAGAAACCCCCGACACCACACCAACACTGCACTATATAGCAGAATTCAAAAGAGCTACTGCCCTGTGATAGAAGCTGTTTTTCAGTCTATTTGTCCTTGTTTTTATTATTCTGCATCATCTGCCAGATGGTAATAGTTTTAAAAAAGGTTTCCCAGTGTGGAAAGGGAACCTCATGAGGACAGTGGTGACACCCAAGCAGGAAAAGCCCAAAGGGAACATCAGGCCAGCCATAAAACAAACTTGCATAGGAAAAGAGATTTAATAAAAGGCATTGAAAGAAACCCCCTAGACAAAAGCCAAGTAATTAAGAAAGCTAGGGAAACAAGAAAAAGAAATCCCTTACAAACAACAGGTCATGCCAAATCAGCAAAACAAATAGACAAAAGACATAGCAGACAGGAGATTGCCACAAAACAAATATAAGAAAACATTAGGATGAAACTGATAATCCAATCAAACCACCCCACGGAGTTTACCCTCTGGCGAAAATGAAGACAACCCCTGACAGGATTTAAAACATTAAGAAATACAAACACAAGCACACACACAAAAGGAGAAAAGGTATAAAAATCAGGGGTTTATTATACAAAGATGGCTAGCCCCAGGAACGCAGACTTCTTGCTATCTCTTGCCTTCCTGAAAAATAAACCAGCTTCCAAGCAGTTGTCTGTGTCCTTGCACTGGAGTTCTCCCAGCAGGAAAAGCGAGCCCTCAGAAGAAAGGCATTTTCCAGCCTTTCAACACCAGGAATAGATGGATCTTCGAGAATGTTTTGAACTTTCTTAAGGCAGTGGGAGCTATAAAGCTCTTCCAAAGAGGGGAGAGGGCAACCAATGATCTTCTGGTCAATGATCTTCAGAGGAAGCTCTGGAGTGCTTTCCTATCTGCCACTGTACAATTGGCAAACCATACAGAGGTGCAGTATGTTAAAATGCTCTATATGGTGTAGTGGTAGAAGGTCACCAGCAGTTTCTCATTCAGTTGTTTTTTTCTGAGAAGCCTCAGGTAGTATAATCTCTGCTGGGCCCTTTTGACCAGTGCTGCAATGTGAGCACCCCAGGTCAGGTCCACTTTTATGATAACATCCAGAAACTTACAACTGGCCACAACTGGAGGCTCAAGTAAAACCTCCGAAGCCCAGGGAGGGTGAAAACACCCCATGCCATGATGCAGGAGGACGACTAGGCCATGCCACCCTGGCCACACCCACTCAGCAATTGGGCAGAGAACTGCTTGCTAAATTTTTTGAAGCCCACCCCTGGAGATGATGGATAGAAACATTTTTTCCTTTAAATATTAAAGTAGTTTGATTGTAAGCTGAAAGAGGCAGAAATAAAATTAGATAGGGGAAATATTAGAATATAAACTTTTACAGAATAAATAAAAATAATAGATAGAAAGATTAGAAGTTTACAGATGTTAGGCATCTTTTTTCTATGTATATTTAAACAATATGATTATTTAAATTTGATAAATGTGATATTAGGCATTTTTTTCTTGTATTATGTTCAAACAATATAATGAGGATTACTTAAATTTGAAAGGTTAGAATTTTACAGATGTTAGGCATTTTTATGTATGTTTAAACAACATAATGAGGATTACCTAAATTTGATAAATGTGGTAGAGATTACTAACATTATTACTTCGAATTGGATTAATATGACTAGAACCAACTCTGTTCACAAACAATATGGATTCTTGACTCTTGACAAATATATTTTTTTATGTACACTGAGAGCATTTGCACCAAGACAAATTCTATTCTATATATATGTCATTGGCAGAATAGAAGGCATACACATAGATATTGCAAGGACTCATTAATCAAACAGTTGTCATTTCAGTAATTATGAAATCTTCTCATTAGGCATAAGAAGTAAGTCATTAAAATATTTTCTCTAGCCTTTTGGCTAATATCAAGTGGAGAATATCTAATTAGGATAATGGAGTTCAATAAAATGATATTCCATCATTCTCCATAAGGGAACAAAGTGGAATTTTTTAGTTAACTGCGATCACTTAGCGATTCATTTTATCAATGTTCAGATCTTGTCCATTCATCTATAAAACAAAATTAATTCTTCACACAGTAAGGCTATATTCCTGACAAAAATGTAATGACCATAAAAGTTAACTTTATAAAAGAAATTAAGTGTGTTTTAATGATAGATAAATTGCTTTTATTTATGGCCACAGATCAGCTTAGATATGGTTAAGGTTTAGTGCAATTTTTTTTTTAAAAAATCATCCATTAATAGTCCTGCAAAGTTATAGTCTTAAAACTATTGGCAAAACATATTTAACAATTTACTATATGCAAATTAGGTAAGAACAGAATTTAGCCATTTTAATACTAATGTTTGTTGATCACAGATGTCAAACTTGATCATGTCATGGCCCAGATCATGACATGATGTTTTTTGCCTTTGTGGAGCTGGGATGGGTGTGGCTGCATATGATGTATCCGGCCCATAGGCCGCCAGTTTGACAAGCCTGTTCTTGATTGATAGAATGCTAGTTAGATTGATATGCATCGATTATATAATCATGTTTTGTCTTGTAGAAGAGTAGAATTATATGTAAGACAGACAGCAGAACAATACTCTACATGCCCAACTATCTATTTTCCATTCTGAAATGTGTGTATGGCTATATATTAATTCCAGATATTCATCTGAAGGAAGAAAGGGATTTTTCTTGTTATTGTGGTATCTTCAAATCACTCCTGGTAACTGCATTAACTAATCCCTGCAGTTTTCTTGGCAAGATTTCAGAAGTGGTTTGTCATTGCCTCCTTCCTAGGATTAAGAATGAATGGTCCAAAGTGACCCAGTTGGCTTTGTACTGGGTGGGAATAGAACTTAGAATTCCCTGCTATTTCTAAGTACTAGAAACAGTATGTCTTCAGAAAATCTCCTCTTTCCCTCTCACTTTTATCTCTCTGTGTATGTGTGTGTGTGTATAAATAAATAATAGTACCACAAATTGTTTTTAATTTGGAGAAATTAAAATTCAGAGGAAGCAGCTGAAGAATTTGGAAAGCTATAATATAGTAAAAGGTGTTGTGCTGTTTGATTTAGGCAGGAGTGGGCTTCAAAAATTTTAGTTCTCTGCCTGGTTGCTGGGTGGGCATGACCATGGTGGGAATGGCCTAGTCATTCTGTATCATTGGGCGGGGGGGGGGCATTTTCACCCTCCCCAGGCTCCAGAGACTTTTTTTCAAAAATGGCTTCCTAGCTCCAGAGGCCCTCTGGAGGCTGGAAATGGGCCTATTTCTAGCCTTCTGGAGCCTCCAGGAGACCTTTTTTTTTGCCTTCCCTGAGCCTCTGGAAGGTCCTGCAGTTACCTGGCATCCAAAATGGGCTGTGTGGAGACTCCTGGAGGGGTGGAGTGGGGTGGCCAAAGCCAGACGGGGTGGAATTTACTGGCTTGCTGAATTGGTCATTAAATTAGCTACTGGTTTGCCCAAACTGGGGCGCACCATTAGCAGCCCACCCCCTGGATCTAGGGACTCTGAATTTCCATACCTGCAGTATTGGAGAAATTATCTGCAAGAAATATTCATAGTGTCAATTACTCCCAGACTACTACAAAACTGGTTAATTACTTTTTGTTACTGTTTTTATAAAGCATGCTAAGTTAATCGTTCAGCAAATTATGACAATCAGAAAAAGGAAGGGAAGGATAGTATTTTGCCTCTTGAAGCACTTCTATAAATTTGCAAATACCAAATGAATCACTAATGTTCAATTTATGAAAAGTTAACTGAACATTGGTGATTCATTTGGTATATGCAGATTTACAGAAGTTCAAATAGTCATTCCCTGTTGTTTTAAACAGCTAAATATCCACTTATTTATCAGATATCCTTATTTAGTGCATAACATTATGATACATAGGCTATTTGTGCCATATATATTACACTTAAATAACATTTTTAGAAAGAAATCAGACAATCTTATTTTCCAGTGGCGGTATTGCAGGAAAACACTGCCCACAGCCTGGAGTTCAATCAGATTGGGCTCAAGGTTGACTTAGCCTTTCTGTCAAGACTAATTCACGCTTTCACCTACATTTTTTCTTCACTCACAGCTTGACAATAGCAGGGAGGGAGGGTGGATGGAATGCAAGCGTGGGAGAGACATATAGGAAAACTGCATATGAAATCTGATACTGCCTCTGTGATGATGGGTACCATAAAAACCACAGACAATGTTCTATATTGCTAATATAACAGGGACACTCACAACCAGTTAATTATCCCACTTTTGTTTAAATCTCTGGAATACTGATCACTTTTATTTTCACTAACTGTTAAATAAACAAAATAAATTTGTTTTTTTCTAAAACCAGCAACTTTTCCCATACTATCCTCACCCATAAATGGTTGTTAATAATCATAATCATAGTTGTTAAGGCATAGCTTTGTATTGTTCATTTTACTGATTGTGCTTTTATTGGTCAATGATTGAAATAATATTTTATCTGTTTGCCAGACAATCTTTCATTTAGTTTCATATTAATTGAGCATTTAATTTGAGCTGTGTTTCCAGTCTACTATTTATTATTAATGATAACTGTATTACAAGGAGTATCAAAATTCTCTACATCCATCACTAATAAAATATTTAATAAGATAATGGCTTATTTGAAAATTAGATTGCTTATTCTAATTTTACTGTTTGCAGAATACATTTATTTATGATTAAAAACGCTTGTTCTCTCTTTGCACAAATATACTACATTCATTTAAGTACTACAAAGGAATAGCGAGAAATGCATTATATTTCATTCTTATCTGATTTTAATTGATAGAACCTGGATGACTCTTGTAAAATCGAGGTTTTGTTTTAAAGAACATCTACTCTTGTCTTTAATTTAGACATTTGTAATTAATCTTTTTTTAGCTTTGTACTTGTGAGTCATTAGAGATTATATTTTTGTAATTGGGTGCTATTTAAAATAACCTGATATGGAAACATGTTCTTCTAAATTTGAAACATACATATTTATGAAAAGTATGGCTGTTTGTTTTTCCCATGTTTATTCACCTTCTGTAATATCTTTCTAGATATTACTGCTTTCAAGAAACCAAATGGTTTACAGTTTTTCCAAATTGGATTGCTCATTGTGACATTTCTTTACAAAAACATTTTATTAACAATAATATTTTGAAAGATACTTAATTGCAATTTTTGTGGCACTTTTATAAATATTAAATTGAATTAAATATATTTGTCTATTGTGTGTATAATGTATGTACACACATACAAATAGACATTTTTCACTCAAGTAGAATGAAACAGTAAAATTATAAAACAGCAAAAGGAGAAAATCTTGAAATTAAAATTGGCACAAAATGACAGGAAAGTACACAAATCTTTCATTATTGGTGGAATTCAATCTGATATTATTGGAGACATGATTACACTTGCTGGATTTCAATAGGAGATGCTATCTTTTTGCATTACTGCTAACTGAACAGGGTAAATAATGGTGTGTTTTAAAGAACCTATAGTGTGAGCAGACTTATGTCAAAGATAGCAATTTCTCAATATGGATTTATATGGATGACCAGATGTTAAAAATCACTTCAAATGGATGGCCTATGTTGGCTTTTACTATGTTGCTATTACATTTTTAGAACTAAAGAAAAAAAAATTAGGTAGAGAAATTTCAAGTAGCTATAATTTGATTGTTTCTTTTTGGTAACAAGTTTGCTAGCTTTTGCTCAAGACTGTGAATTTTTTCTCCCTCTTTACTTATGCCAATATAATTTCTATTGAGTTTTTATCTTGACTTATCAGAGTCCTACAATACTGTTCTTTTGTCACCAAGCTATAATCATTTTTAAATCTGTCTGTACCCTCTTTAGTGATGGGGATTATTTTCATTAAATACATTAATATGCTTAAAAAATATTTATAAAATTGCAGACATGTTCTGTAAGAAAAGATGTATGTATGGATATATAGAATAAGAACAAGAACAGAACAGAATATATAAATTGACAGAGAATTACTTTCAGAGATCATTCCAGTAATCACTTGTAAAACATTTTTGAGATAAAAGAATCTGAAGCAAATAAGTCCAATGTATTTTTTTGACAATCCATTGCCTAGGCCTTTTAGATGACACATTTTAATGACCTCCACAGAAATCAATATATCATTGGGACCTAAAGTGTTAGATGCAATGAATTTTATTGCTTGTAGGTTGTAAGAACTTGTCACATAAGAAAGGGCTATAAAGAAACAACAAGAGAAAATGAGATGTTTGCTTCCTATGTGATAGCCATCTCTTTTGTGGTAGAATCTGGTTAGAATGGTGCTGTCAGAGAATTTAATATTTATAATTGAATAAAACCTAGGGAAAATTGAAGAAAAGTTATAATTGTATCATTGCCTTGAAATAGAACAGAAAAATAAAAATACAGTATTGAATAAAGCCACATGGAAATTGCATAAACCTATATTGACAAATTGGGCAATTATTAATGTAAATTGGAGCTTTATAGAAACTTCTTTTGGCATTTTAAAACACTGAAGAATATCAGGTCTAATATGCATATGTGAATATGTATGTGTGTAGTGTTTGTGTGTGTGGTGTTTACTTTTTTTTTTTTTTTTTGGAAAGGCAGAAACCGTATTTTCAAAGCAATTCAGTTCCAGGCATGGGGCCCTATCTTTTAATGTGTTCTTTTTTGTATGGCCTCAGCTTGAAGAGGGGAAGACTGCTGTTTTCTTTTATCTCCTTTTAGCTGCCACTGCAGTGGCAGGAGCCAGCAGCTTTTGGAGCAATGGCATTTTATCGCTATCGACATGAATGCAATTTGGGATGGAATATGAGGCATTTCTTAGGATCAATAAACCAGGTTCTAATCTTCAGATTACAGCTCAGCTCCAGCCAGACCTATTTACAGAAATGATTCAGCTGCAGTTCGACCCATTTTGCCCATGAAGCTGAATGCAAAGCTACCTCAGTCACAATCTCATTCAGGTCTTTAGATAGGAGTTCCAGTCACATCAGAAAAGCAGGCTTTTTGAAAAACAAATGTAGTATATATATCAAAGGCATGTTAGAAATAGCAGATAAAAATATACAGATTCCAGAGGAACCCCACAAAAAAAAAAGCAAGCAAATCCATTTCTTCTTCAAGATGTAAAGAGCATTTGGCTAATTATGTTTGCATAGCAAAGAAATATCCCCTAATAAATAACTAATTCTATATTATAATACTAGTACTTCTAGTCATTGTTTTCATTCTGATGCTTTACTTTAAGGATTACCTTCCACATAGATCCCAGGACATTTTACCCCCTTTTATTGGGGCAGCAGAGGATATTATTATATTATTAACTTAATGTTATTGGTATGATAATGAACAGTTTGAAAATGATCTTTTAAAATTCTACAGGTTTTGTGTTGTAGAATGGTGGAAGGAAGAGGCAAGAGCCAGAGTGAACAACGAACAGGCTTTATTACAGGGAATAAAGGGTTGCCGCGTCTGCCTTCTAACTAGCAGGTTAGCTGGCGGCAACAGGCTGGCTCTGCTCGACAGCCGGCTTTTATAGCCGGCTGTCAAACGGAGCCAGCCAATGGGAGCGGCTGGTGCTCCCGCTCAAACAGCGGACCTGGTTGGGAACTCCAACCAGTTCCAAAGACATAACACTCCTTTCCCCCAGCTGGGCACATGCGTAGTCCTTTAGGTAAGTCGGTTGTCTGCGCTGGCGACAAGAACGTCGCAACCCGGGTAAACTGCTGGCTGGTGTCAAGTCCTTGCCCCCGGGAATTGCCTCGGAGGTTGTTGGGGAATGGGCTAGGTCAGGTGTGGTGTTCTGCGAGTTTGGTAAGTCCCCCTGTTCGGGCTGACCATGGCGAGTCGTTAGGTCCGGCTGGCAAACAGGTTCGCTTGGCTGTTGGTTCAGTGTCTCTAGTTGGAAGCTCGGGTCCTCCAGCAAACTCTCCTGGTCGACAGGGTAGACCGGGTCCTGCAGGGAGCTTCCGTCTGAGCAGACTGGTACCGGCAGGGAGTCCTTGGTGCTGGAAGGTTGGGCTGGGTCGGCATCAGTCGCACTTCTCCATCGCCTTCTGAGTTGGTCTACGTGTCTCCGCCACAAGCGTCCATCTTCCAGGAGGACCCTGTAGGATCTAGGACCTGTGACTGACACAACTTGACCTGGTACCCACAGAGGATCCCCTGCATAATTCCTGGCGTACACCAGGTCATGCAAGGCAAAGTCCCTGACCAAACTGTCAGATCCCAAAGGGGTGTCTGGGCAATAGTGGGGGTGCAACCTGTCCAGGGTGGTCCTCAGGTGTCTCCCCATCAAGAGTTCAGCAGGGGATTTATTAGTAGCGGTGCATGGCGTCGTATGTTGGCTCAGGAGGTAACGTGACAGTTTGGAATGCCAGTTTTCCTGGCCAAACCTGGCAAGTGCCTATTTTGCTGACCTGACTGCCCTCTCAGCCATCCCGTTGCTAGCGGGGTGAAAGGGGGCTGTAAGGATGTGTCTGATGCCCAAGTTGGCAACGTACATGCTAAACTCACATGACGTGAACTGGGGGCCATTGTCAGACACCAGTGTGTCAGGGAGCCCATGGGTAACGAAGAAGCGGGTCAGAGCCTTAACAATTGCTTGAGTGGTTGTCGAGGGTAGTAGGGCCAAGTCTATCCACTTGGAATAAGAGTCTACTACAACCAAGAAGGTCCTGCCATGTACTGGTCCAGCCAGGTCGATGTGCAGGCCAGACCAAGGACCACTAGCACTCTCCCACTTGGTAGGCATGGCTGCTGGTGGGGCAGCCCTGGTTTCTTGGCAAGGTTGGCATGAGCTTACCCAGTTGGAGATTTGGGCATCCATGCCGGGCCACCAAACGTAGCTGCGGGCCAGAGCCTTCATCCTTACGATGCCCGGGTGGCCCTCGTGGAGCACCTTCAGGATGGGTACACGAAGAGTGGCTGGAATGACTACCCTTGTACCCCACAACAGACATCCTTGTAGCTTCGATAGTTCCTGCTTACGGGTTTTAAAAGGAGCAAAGTCAACGGTACATTGAGTTTCCGGCCACACCCTTCCCACCCAGTCCAGTACCTGGGCAATTATCTTGTCTTTTTTTGAGTGCGCAGCAATGTCCTCGGCTGTAACCGGTAATTTAAGTTCATTAACTTCAAAAATGGCGTGAACCGGTGCTGGGTCTTCGACTGGAACTGGTAGGGGGCAGCGACTAAGGGCATCAGCGTGACTCAAGTTTTTGCCAGGTCGATGCACCAACTTGAATGAGTAAGCGGCCAGGAACAAAGTCCATCTGGTCATTCTAGGTGATACTACCTGCGGGGTTTGCTTATCCCCTGATAAGAGTCCCAGGAGAGGTTTATGGTCAGTTAGAAGTTCAAAATGGTGCCCAAACAAAAATTCGTGAAACTTTTTAACTGCAGCCACCGCAGCCAGGGCCTCTTTATCAATTTGACTGTAGTTCCTTTCTGCCGTAGAGAAGGTCCTAGAGAAGAAGGCAATTGGTGCCTCGGAACCATTGGGAAGTCTGTGGCTTAGGACAGCCCCAATCCCAAAAGGGGATGCATCAGCCGCTAGGACCAGGGGAAGTCGTTGATCAAATTGAATTAAAACTGCATCCAATCTGAGTAAGGATTTGACTGACTTGAAAGCATGGGCTTCTTTGGGTCCCCAATGCCAGGGGGATTCTTTGTCTAACAGCCTGTGTAAGGGTTCAGCGATAGATGCTTTGTGCAGGAGAAATGAAGTGTAAAAATTTAGTAGCCCCAGAAAAGCTTGGAGCTCCGTCTTTTTAGTTGGTGTGGGCGCCTCATGGATGGCTTTTACCTTGGATTCGATTGGGTGGATGCCAGAGGCGTCTATCCTATATCCCAGAAAGTCCACTTGCCTAGTGGCGATGGCGCACTTCTCCCTTTTAAGTTTGAGGCCATGCTGCCTAAACTTCTCTAGAACCGCTCTGACCCTCTGTATGAGCTGAGGTCTGTCAATTGCTGAGACTAAGATGTCATTGAAATAAGGGACAACCCCTGGGAGACCTTGGAGAATCCTTTCCATGAGTGATTGGAATATACCCGGGGCTACACTTACACCGAATTGGAGGTGTTTACACTTGAATGCCCCTCTATGTGTGACTATGGTTTGTAATTCAGCTGTCTGATCATCAACAGGGAACTGTTGGTATGCCTGGGACATATCTAACTTGGCGAAAATGGTGCCGGGTTCGAAGGTGTGTAACAGGTGCTGAATAACAGGGACAGGGTATGCGCTGACCTGCAGGTAATGGTTGAGGGTGGTTTTATAGTCTGCGCAGATTCTTAAACTGCCATCTTTCTTGAGTGGGGTGACTATGGGGGTCTCCCATTTGGCAAAATAAGTTGGTTCTAACACCCCTTGCTTTAGTAATTTATCTAATTCTGTGTCTAACTTGGGACGGATGGCGAAAGGCACCCTGCGCGGCTTAAGGCGCAGAGGAATTGCCTGGGGGTCCACAGAGAAGGAGATGGGGGTGCCAGAATAGCAACCCAGCTCGCTGCTAAACACGTCAGAGTAATCTGAAAATAGTGTATCTACATCAGAAGTTGAGACAGCATGGATCCCAGTTACACTAAGGCCGAGGGAGGGGAACCAATCTAGCCCCAACAGACTGGGGAGGGCACCATTAACAACCACTAAAGGCAAATGGCCTTTAAAGGCTTGGAATTGAACTAAAAACTTGCCTTTCCCGAGGACAGGGATGTTCTTGCCCTGGTAGTCCCGCAGTGTTAGGTGGCATCTCTGTAGCTGCTTCTTCGACAGTCTGGGCTGGATCTTCTTTAAGGTTTCCCAGGAGATGATTGAAAGTGCAGATCCCATGTCTACCTCCATCCTGCAGGGTTTACCTTCTAGGGAAACAGAAAGTTTGATTTTATTAGGAGTCTGGGAAGTATGGTTAGCGTGGTAGCAGGTATAGCAGTCCTCCACTTGCCTTTGGGAATTAGAAGGTGGTGGAGGTCTTTGAGGCAAAGTACACCCTGCTTGGCAGACTCTAGCGAGGTGACCCTTCTTTTGGCAGTTCAGACAGATGGCATTCTTAAACCTGCAGGATGCCCTAGAGTGGGAGCCTCCGCAGGTTAGGCAAATGGGGGGTTGTTTGGGGGCGAAGTTGTTCTCTGCCCCGCTCCTACCTGTGAAGGCTTCTGTTGCTTTAGGCGGTTAATGTCTGATGAGTCTGTGGGGTCTTCTTCATTGAGCACTTCCTCTGAATGGATGATGGAACTGCTGGGTTTTAACGGAGTACCTTGAATTTCAGCTGCTGATTGGGCAGAGAGCTCAGCAGCTTGGGCTTCCTCCATGGCTAAGGCTAAGTTCAAGTCCTTTTTTGCTAACAAACGTCTTTGGAGCCTCAGGTCTCTAACCCCACAGACGATCTGGTCCAATAACATGTCTTCTAAGTAGTCTTTGAACCCACACTGCAAGGCAGCTGTCCTCAGAGCTGCCATATACTCGTTGATTGACTCTCCCTCCGCCTGTTTTCTAATTCTGAAGGCGTATCTCCTGGCTATCTGAGATGGTTTTGGCGAGTAGTGGTTGGAGAGGATTTCTTGGAGTTCCTCCCACGGTACGCTTCTGATAGCGCGAGGGGCGACTAGTGCTGTAGCGGTGTCAAAAACTGCAGCTCCACAATAGCTGAGGAAGTAGGATTTCTTCCTGTGTTCAGCAGCGTCTGCTAAAGCGATGGCATCAAGGAAATAGCTGAAACGATTTTTGTATGAGTCCCACGTTTCCTCGGTTGGTTTGAATGGTGGGAATGCTGGATTCGCATTCATTTTGAAGATGCAGGGTTCGTCCTCTTCAGTCGTATTTCGAAATTTGCGCTCTTAGAAGAACGCTGACAGTTTGCGCTGACAGGCAGTGACTGTCTCTCTAGGCTATGGAGGCTTTTTGAATTTCGCGCTCTTTGTGAGCGCCGGCGGCTGCAGCTACAGCGCCCGTGGCTTCGCTTTCAGTGACTACAGCTCAAAAAGCTACGGAGGCTTTTTTTAAATTTCGCACTCTTTGTGAGCGTCGGCGGCTGCGGCTTCAGCGCCCGTGGCTTCGCTCTTCAGTGACCACAGCTCTTTTTGAAAAACACGTCTGGCTAGCCTTCGACCATATCCCACCTTCGTCGCCAGTGTTGTAGAATGGTGGAAGGAAGAGGCAAGAGCCAGAGTGAACAACGAACAGGCTTTATTACAGGGAATAAAGGGTTGCCGCGTCTGCCTTCTAACTAGCAGGTTAGCTGGCGGCAACAGGCTGGCTCTGCTCGACAGCCGGCTTTTATAGCCGGCTGTCAAACGGAGCCAGCCAATGGGAGCAGCTGGTGCTCCCGCTCAAACAGCGGACCTGGTTGGGAACTCCAACCAGTTCCAAAGACATAACATTTTGTATGACCACAACAGTTGTCATTTATTAAAAGAAAGAAATGTGGTAAAAACATGGTCAGCCAGCCAGTCAGCCTGACTGACTGATTGACTGACAAATTAACTTTGACTGGAAAATTAAGTTTTCTTGTCAGAAGCCAGCTGGGAAGATCACAAATCATGGTCATCTAACCATAAGTTGCTGTTACTATCATAGCTAGTTGCCAAGCATCCAAATTGTGTTCAGGTGATTGCAAAAGTGGTGCAACTTAAAGGATGCATCATAATTCAAATTTTCCCAGACTGCTGTAACATCAAATCATATTTATTTATTTATTAGCTGTTATTTATTAGCTGTTTATTAGTTGTAGGTCAACAGCTATCTCTGGTTGTGTCTTGCATTCTTTTCAGGATGCTGCAATGATCTAGAAAAAGTCAGGCCATTGTTAATAAATAACAGGGAATGCTCTATTATGACTATTTGCCTGTCACATTTCTGGAAAGAGCATATAGGAGGATTTAAAATAGTGTGCAAAACTCACTGCAGAAAAAACTGGTTAGAAAGCCTGGGTTATTTCCAAACAGATTTGACAAAAATGTTCTACAAAAAGTACATATAAAAATAAGCTGGTAAATAGTAGAACAGCTGCACTCTTATTTGCTCTGATTTTCAAAGCATCCATCAATTTCTCACTGTCTGCAGGAAACATTCTTGATTCTTTTTGCATCAGGTCAAAGCAGCCACATGTGAGTGTAAATGCTGCTGTTGTAGCTTCTTAAGACACGAAAGAAGAAAGTAAAACACTGCTGCTGCCTCTTAATACTGACAGTTGAATGTGCCAGATTGTCTTTAAGTTAACACTTCAGTCAGATAAATGCTGTGGAGTAACAATTATTCCTTTGGTCTTATTGACATATTGGTTAGATAAGGCTGTTTTCTTTTTCTTGATCAAGGGAATAGGATACACTGATTTAAACATGAAGATCTTTTCTATATCAGTAGCCAAAATGCTGAAATGATTTTTCCCCTTCCCTCCCAAATAGTAAAAAATTCCCTGTTGAATTTTTTAGTTTGACTTGTGGCTAAGGAAATTATGAAATTCTAGACCTAGAAAACAAAATTCTAGACCTAGAAATTCTAGACCTAGAAAACCTAGAAGTATGCCACCTTCAGTCCGATCTAAGTATAGTATATAAAATCATACATTGCAATGTCTACCTGTCAATGAATATTTCAGCTTCAACCATAACAACACAAGAGCAAACAATAGATACAAACTCAAGGTTAATCACAACAAACTTGATTGCAGGAAATATGACTTCAGCAACAGAGTGGTCAATGTCTGGAATACTCTACTTGACTCTGTGGTTTCTTCCCCAAACCCCCAAAACTTTAACCTTAGACTGTCTACTATTGACCTCACCCCTTTCCTAAGAGGTCTGTAGGGGACGTGCATAAGCACACCAATGTGCCTACCGTCCCTGTCTTATTGTTTCTTTTATTTTTATTTTTCTTATATGTATCCATGTATTCATAACTATGTTTTTACTTATACCTATTATTTTGTAAGCAATTGACAAAAATAAATAAATAAATAAATAAATAAGGAGTAAATGAAGCACAAAGTCTAAAGCAACTCAAACATGGATACAAATGCCATTTCAGAAATCCATATTTTAAACTTCATTTTATTTTGGTTATTTTTTATTTTTGTTACAACATGCTTTATCAGTCTGCTCAATCTTGGGTCTTTTCTTTTCTCATCTCTCTCTCTCAAAAAAAATATTATTAGAGAATATAAGGTTAATAAGAAGGTGAGGTTTTATTATATTACACTTGCAAAAATAAAATCCAAAATATATGCTTGTCTAACATTTATATGTATATAAAGTATGTGATATAAATTAATATTACAATTCCCCTTAAGATTAACACAAAGATGGGTAGGTATATAAATTTCATAAATGAATAAAATATATATTAAAATATGATGTAATGGCCAATTTAAATTACATTCATCTTTCAACAAAACCTTAGCTTGCCTGCAAAAAATAAATAAAATGTCTCAACATACAAAACTACTGCTCCAATTCCTTATAGCTACATGTACCAAACTGCCTTAACTTCAAGATCTGGATTAGCAGCTTCATTTTATACCTTTCTTGAACTATATTATAATAATATTGAATTAAATATGTCCAACTATATAGAATAATTTTAATTAGATATAATTTGATGGTTAAAACATATTATATATATTTATTTACTCATCCTTTTATTTTCAGTAATGCTGCTTCTTCTTGCTGGGAGATCCTTATATGGTCTAGCAGCCAGCACTAGATTATTTAGCCATGACAAACTCATACTGTCTGAGATGCACCATGAGGAGACTAGTCTACATTGCACTTCTCTATGCATAATCTGTGAATACTTATAAATATAAAGAAATCAGTAAATAAACTCTGATAAAAAAAATTAAATGCATCTACAAAACAGCCTGAGTACCACGAATGTGTAAATTATATAAAATAATAATATTGTGATAATATTTAAACTAATAATATTGTGATAATATTTAAAATTAAAAACTATTTATAAAATTACATAAAATTTGATAATGCATAAACAGGTAGGTTTTTAATTTTTCTGATCAGCCGAAATCCTTTTTATGTGAATTTTGTTTTTTGTTTTTTTAATTTGTAGGCTGCTCAGAGTCATTAAAAAATTGGATGGCCTCTAAATATAAACAAATTGAAGCCCATTTCAGATAAGTGCTATGTAACTGCTTCAGAAAGATTTCAACTTACTTGTAGAATGCAGTAGAGAAGCAGTTAGTCTGACTTCCTTTGGTAGAGCTGTAAATCTTGGGGACAGATATTCAAAAGATCCTTTTCTACTTCTCCACCAGATATGATTCTGACAATGTCAATATTGAGAACAGTTCATTCTCTGAATTGAGTCATTTCCTAGGTTGTAATATTTCAAATATTCTAATACTAAGTTTTTAAATGTTTTATAAATCATAACAAATATTTGGAATTTTTCTACAAACTGGTAACTAGTTGAATTATTTGAATGAATGGATTGAGTGATCATATGAGAAATCAGTATAATAATGTAGAATATCGTAGACTTCCCAAATTTTACAAATATTTCGATACATATCATTCTGTTTCTGTCAGGACCTTGAATACTATAATTTACTAAATAAACATATATGCTCTAGAAATAAAAAAATAAAATGAAAAACCTTTTAGTTACTTAAATAATATCTGCAGTTAACAACATATGAGGCAATCAAATAATCACTAGACAATAGTGAAATTAGTTAAATAATATTTGAGTTTGATAGCATATAAGATAAACAAATAATCACTTGGTATATTCAGTAGTTAGCAGTTTTACAGACATCTGAAGAAGTTAATACTCCTTGTATTAAATTCTAGTTATAGAGAATTTAATACATGGGGGCAATGAAAGGCAAAAAGTAAATTCAAAGAAAAGTGGGGGAAATGGGACTTTGGAAAGCGATTCATTTAATGGTGTATACATCTAGTTCAGCTGTAGAAGCATAACCAGAGGAATAAAATTAAATAAATAAATTAAATACAAATCGGCTTTATCAGAACAAAAAATGTATGATATTTACAGATGTAACATTTTTACATGATGATACAGCATTAGGAATAGTAAGACAGGAAAAAAGAGGCAGAAAGATGAACTTTTCAGGCAGTACTAGGCTACTTTGGTGTGCTGAAAATTTGCTTCTTTTGAATACAAAGAAAGGAAGAAAGAAAAAGAAAGGAAGAAAGAAAAAACAATGTCTTAACTTAGCAGAACATTTTTCTTTTTACTATATCCTTTATGTTTAAGGATTATAATATCTTTGAGGAAGTTAGTTAAAAGAAATAAAAATGGAATTCTCACTTCAAATCGAAAAATCATCAATAAGGTATCAGGCATCTATCTATCTATCTATCTATCTATCTATCTATCTATCTATCTATCTATCTATCTATCGTCTATTCTTTGTTGTAGTGCCTGCATTAATGGAATAGTATCTCACCACCACCTCCATAATTGCATGGTCCATTTGCCTTTCTAGAATGGATGAGACTTTTTGGCATTAAGGCCAAGACATTAAACCATTCCTCTTGGCAGATTTGTTTCTTCATTGTATGTTATCTGAAAATGAAATACCATTTTTTTAGACCCCAGGCATATTATTAATAGTAGTGCTATTATTAGTGTGGTATTAATATTAAGTATTTGGGATGTTTATTTGGTATATTATGTTACTTGAGTAAGGGGATTAATGCTCTCTGCACTATCCAGAATCATTGCTATAAGATGGATCTGTCTGTGTGTGTGTGTGTGTGTGTGTGTGTGTGTGTGTGTGTGTGCTGTATTGTGTGTGTGTGTGTGTGTGTGTGTGTGTGATGCAATGGGAAAACTGCAACAAAGAAAGTCAGAGTGACACAAGGATTAGAAGCTTTTTTTGCATGGGATGAAATTGAACATACTGCCTCAGTTCCTAATTCTTTAACATAGTCTGTGTTGAAATAAATGTATAAAAGAAAGGAAGATCTTTTTAAGGCTTGACAGATTCCATTTCCTTACCAGTGATATAGATTCATTTTTGGTGTCATGTAGTAAATGTAAAGCCTGTCTTCATTAATGATGTACCAACCACATGCTAGTTGGTTGTTACTGGACATCACTGAAAAATAATACTGAGAATACCACAAAGATAATATAAAATATTATATAAAGACTATATTTATGGTAAAAGCTTAATAAAAAATAACATTAATTAAAAAGGCATACTCTAGAAGATAAATTCAGCTATTGGTTTTCTCTCTCGTCCTGATCAGAGGATGCAGATATTTGCTTGTTTGCTTATTTGCTTATATACTTAATGACAATGGATTTGCTAGACATAACTCAGAGAATATCCTTTCTTTACATATCCCATTATCTTGCTAAGATCTTTTAATCAGCTATGCAAAATGGAGAGGGAAAAGGGATTTGAGCAATGTTAGATCATCTTTCTCTCTGGCAGGTAGCCCAGAAAAGGATTCTAGGTTGAATCCCTGGACAGTTGCTGCTGGTGAGCATACAATTAGATGGAGCAAGGCTCTTAATCAGTATCAAATGCCATGCTAAGAGTAAATAGACCATATGTTTTTAAAGCATGCTAAGTACAAGTGTTGAAGACAGATAGATACGTTGTTTCTAACTAGATTTATAATCAGAATTGCTATGCAAAATGCCTGACCTGAGCAAAACATTTCTGCATCCTTTGGATCAGCATGGCTGTTTCGAAAGCTTTTCAATATTATTTGCACGTCCATGTACATCCCAAACAAAACTTGCATCAGAACTGCCATGTAAAAAAAGCAATTATGAATGCACACATCCAGAGATGACCCTATGTAGCTTTTAAACAGAGGTGGTACTCAGCAGGTTCTGACCAGTTCTGGAGAATTGCAGCGGAAATTTTGAGTAGTTCAGAAAACCAGCAAATACCACTTCTGACTGGCCCTGCCCCATCTATTCTCTTCCTCCCAAGTCCCAGCTGATTGGCTGTGTCTTCTTTTATTGCTCTGCACAGGAGAACAGAGCTGGAAAGCGGGTTAGTGGGGTGGGGAGGGAATAGGATTTTGCAGTAATCTTCCCTCAGGAATGGGGGGGAAATGGAGATTTTATAATATCCTTCCCCTGGAGTGGGGTGGAAATGGAGATTTTACAGTATCCTTCCCTTGCCATGCCCATCAAGCCACACCCACAGAACTGGTAGTAAAAAAATTTGAATCCCACCACTGCCTCTAAAGTATCTATATTTTGCTTCTTTACTATAGGCACTGGTGTTTATAAAATAACAGAGGGTGGCCTTGACAGGGAAAGGCTAGAGTTGCCCTTTTAGGGAGATAACAGATAAATTTAATAAATAAATAGTCAGATTAACAAAAAATGAGTCTGGGACAGAACTGAGACAAGAGAAAATGTCTCAGTGAAGACCCATGTTAGACCTTAAGAAGATATGGGGCAGGGGGACTTCATTCAGACATCCAATACTTTTGCTATCTTTATTTTTATAAAGATAGACATGAAATATTTTTATAAAGATAGACATGCAATATTTTTATTATCTTTATGATAAAAGTAATATTCATTTCCATGACTTTGGTTTCCAGGTCTGGTTTATTTTGAGGGACTGATAATTTCGATTCCAGTATCCGTCTTCAAATGTCCTGAGAATTCTGTTCTAATGCCCTACAGAAAAATTAGCTTTATATATCTTATTCTTTGTGTTGTGGTTCACCAGCAGCCTGTGCAGACAGCAGTGGAATTGGACAATGGGGAAGAATGGGGACCAGTCCAGGCACCTGAGTCTGATGCAGAGATGGGGCCAGGACCATTTGTGAGTTGTGTGCTGACTCTAGAACCTGGCAGCAGCAAGGCAGTGGAACAAGGGGCGCCTGTTTCCAGTGTGCGTGCGCAGAGCTGCTAGAAGGCAAGAACAGCTAAGACAAAAGGGGCGACTTGGGAGTAAGGCTTGGAGGTGATTGCCCCTTCCCTAAGGTATAAAGGAAGTGCAAAGGTAGAGAAATCTTTGCCGGATAGAGAAACCTTTGCAGGAAGCAAAGTTGTTCACTCTGTTCTGATTAAACCTTGCAACTCTGTGTTGACTTTGTATTTCAGTTGGATTTTTACAGTTAATTTGTCACTTTAGTTGTTGCAATTCAAAGAAGATAAAGGTGGGTGCTTATCTCGAGGGTCTGTTTGGGACTCATTATGGGCTGGGAATGAAAATAATTCCCAGTGTTAAAATTAACAAGAGTTGTTTTAACTTAGCATGTGCCTAATTATGGTCTCAGGAAGCCTTGGTCAGAACACTTTGATATATTAATAAATAGCCCAATTAGCATTTTTAAACCTTTTATAGCTTAAATTTTTCCCATCAGATTACTTATGGGTACCCATAGATATAGAAAGAAAACAATTCAAATTTATGACTATCAGAAAACAGAAAGAAGAAATAAATAATCATAGAAATCTTGAAATATATTCACATAAATCTTATATTTTAAATATTTTTAATTTGAATATTGATTGAGCAAACAATAAATCAGCTAACACTGATAGTTTTAATAACCAAATAATATGGAAATGAGGAAAATTTCCATAAAAATAAACAAAGCTTCTGTACAAGAAAAGTTATACTAAGATTTGTTCAATTTTCTGGACAATTTTTATGACAAGGAGAGGAGAAAATATCTTCCAGAATATTTTGTAAGTGAAACTTGTATAATGTCTTTTGACTCATTCCTTTTGTTTTTGTTGGCATAATTGCTTTTCCACTTTTGTTCTCAATAGTTAAAACATAAATCCAAATCAACAAAGTTCCTTTTAAAATAAAGCCTCAGTGTTATGTATAAAGCTAAAATGTGATGAATCATAACACTGTAATTTTATTTAATATGTATAATATTTGTAAATTTTATTTAATATTTATTTCAATTTCACTTCATTTTTGAGATAGAGTTAGGACTGACAATTATATAAATAATAAATTTTTTATCTAATAATAAAAATATTTTGTATGTTTTGTATAATTTTAATATTTTTCTCAAAAGTTCTGTCTATTTGTGGAAGGATTATTCCAGCCTCCTATGAAACACCAATACTCATGAGAAAAGCCCATTAGTCTTTCTATAAGTCCTTTATAGAACATTTCTTTATCCTCATTTAAGGCATATGATCCAAATATCAGATTTCTAACCCATGGAAATTAATTTCCATCCCAACTTATCTACCATTTCATCAGTCAATAGAAGTTGGGGGTTTATATGCAAAATAGTTCCATTTTTGTCAAATATTTTATAGCCTTTTTTCTATATGTGTTTCTTGTAAACACATTTATTTTTTCAAACAATGATATTTTTGTTAATTTTTGAAGAGCATTAGGTCCATTTAAATTCTATTTTAGGAATTTGTAATCCACAATAAATGGATTAAATTACATGATAATTGTAAATAGCTAAGAAGTACAAGTAAAACAGTGATGTTGGTTTTCCTTTAACATAATCTACATTTTGTTGTATATAGTCTCTTCAACAAAAAATTGATTTTTAAACTTTTCCCTCTGTAACTTTTTAGACAGGAACAATGAGCCAATATTTTCTGTACTAAAGCCAATAGAAGCAAAGTGCTTAAAAGGATTATATAGATTATTGCAAAAGCAGATTAGGCTCTGCAAAGTCATTCCTTGCTTCGTCTGCTATGATTAATAGGATGTAAATTGGTTATTTCCCTAAATCTTGGATCAAGCAAGGTCAAGCAAGGTTGGATCAAGACATGACACTGCCATTCTGATTCATAGGACACCAAAGAAGTGTGTAAAGGAAGTATGGAAATGATATAAATAGCTGCTTTTTAAATGCAACAAAAGTAAGAGCATATGCCTTTTATAATAACAGTTTATCTCTTTAATCAGTGACATTATCGATTTTCATTGTAAATAATATCATCAGGTTGTGCTGGATGGGACATGCATAACCCTTTCCTCCATGATATAATGTAAATAAACTTCCTTTAGAGTTATAGCCTGCATTTGCAGCATTCTCGAAAATAAAAATCATTAGGCTATGATTTTCACAATGCACAATACATTTCCTTGATGGGGTTAGGATCCCATACCATATCCATTTAGGGTTATGATTTTGCAAGTGATGATCAAATCTTTCTTGATAGATTCAAAATGTCATGTGAGGTTAGCATTATGACCTTATGAGTGCTGCATCATTTTAGATGCAGATCATATCTGAGGAGGAAATCATATCTGAGAGAAGACTTGGGCATGTCACATTGGGATGCTGGAAGAAATGTCCTTCTGGGTTCAATTCCAAGTGGGGAAAAGACACTGGATTCATGGCAGTTGCTTGGAAAGAAGGTTTATTGATGAACAGGATCACATGCCTTGGAGATCTTGGGCAAAGAAAAGGAAAGATATGCAAGGGTGAGATTTTACTGATTCGGACCGGTATGGCAGAACCAGTTGTTATGATTTCCAGTAGCTCGGAGAACCAGTAAATTGAGGCCGTGGCTGGCCCTGCCCCTTTCTGCCCACTTCTCCACTCCCTGCCCAGTCAGTCTTTATCACGCATGTGTGACATTGCATGCAAGGGTGACAATCGCTGACTGCATTCTTCCCCCACCTGCCCTGCCCTTATATCAGCCATGCGCCATTGTTGCCTGCAATCTGTCTTTGCCCACCCACCTGCCTGCCAGCCATCGCTGTCTATCTTCCACCATGATCTCCCTAGGTGAGTGAGGCTCTGCAAGCCCCAGTCACCTACATGCTGCTGCTGCTGCCAGCCCCAGTTGAGCCCTGACTCCTGGGCCAGCCTAGGCTGTCACCACCACGCTATCACTGCCGCCCTCACCCTTGCCGCCACCGCCACCACAAGCCCTGACTCCTGGGCTGGCCTAGCCACCATCGCCATGCTGCTGCCCTCAGCGCTCATGGTCGAACTAGCTTCCACCCCAACTGTCCCTGTCTGGCTTGCTTACTGCCAGCATCACGGCTCCATCCCATTCAGCACTTGCAGCCTAGCAAGCTTCCCTCCCAAACATCCTGGCTGTCTGGCTGCTTAGCCACCAGCGCCATGGCATGTGGCACTCACAGCCTAGTGAGCTTCCTCCCCCCACCGTCCCCAGCCTCCTGCTTACCTGGCTTGCTGGTGGCAGAGAAGAAGGTGAGTCAGGGCTGACCCGTCGCCGCTCAGGTCCCCACAGCCTGGCTTCTGCATCTCTCCCCCCACCTGGATTCTCTGCAGCTGCTGGGGGTAGGGGGCTGACCAGAGAGCACAAAGCTGTGCCGCTTGCATTGTCCCTGGCCTACCGCCTGTCCCTCTGCTGCCTGCTGGCCTGCGCACATTGGCTGAATGTGGGCTGCCACTGTGAGAATGATGCAAGTCAAGCCTTGCAGAGTGGATCTTCCCTCCCTGACATCAGCCTTATCTTCAAGCCCATGGAGTTTGGCGGCCCACACTTGGCTAAAACTTTTGGCCCAATGAGGGAGGGGCAGCTGGCAGAAGGGCAATGTGGGCAGCATAGCCTTGTGCTTCCTGGTTGCCTCCCGCACAACCCCAGCAGCCACGAGCCCCAGCAGCTGCAGAGAATCCAAGCAGGGAACAAGATGTGGGTTGGTGGGGAGCTGAGTGGTGACAGCTCTGCCCTGGCTGGCTCACCTTTCCCTCTGCCACCAGGCATGGGAGTTTTGCAGGCAATCAGGAAGTTTTGCAGGCAATCAGGAAAGCCAAACTGCTGCCTAGCCCAGAGCTGATGTCAGGGTGGGCAATGCTGCAAAGCATGCCTCGCTTGAAGTTTCCAGACCTTTCCCCAAAAGAGGGAGGATAGGAAGTCCTGCCTGCAGCCCCTTTGTTGGACCCAGAACCTTGCCTGCCAGCTTTTTCAGGTAACATGGGACCAGATGCAAATGGACAATCGCACCCAGTCCCTGGGACTCTGGGAGATTGGCTGGGAAGAACTATCATAAGTTAACGAGCAACATTGGAAGTGTGTGTGTGTGTGTGTGTGTGTTTCAGGTGGGTTCCCTAACTTTAGAAGGAGAGGGGGAAGGAGGAAGGGAAAAGAGAGAGAGAGAGAGAGAAAGAGAGGGAAAGAGAGAGAAAGAGAGAGAGAGGAAGAGAGAGAGGAAGAAAGAGGGAAAGAGAGGGAAAGACAAAAAAGAGAAAGAGAGAGGGAAAGAGAGAGGGAAAGAGAGAGAAAAGAAAGAAAGAAAGAAAGAGAGAGAGGAAGAGAGAGAAAGAGAGTGGGAAAGAGAGAGAAAGAGAGAAAGAAAAAGAGGGAGAGAAAGAGAGAGCAAAAGAGAGAGAGGAAGAGAGAGGGAAAGAGAGAGAGAGGGAGAGAGAGAGGGAGAAGGAAGAGACAAGAAAGAAAAGAAAGAGGAAAGGAAAGAGAAAGAGAAAGGAAATAGAAAGAAAGAAAAGAGCTAGACAAAGAAAGGGGTTGGAAGGAAGGGGCAGAAAGAGAGAGAGAGAAAGAGAAAGAAAGAAAGAAAGAAAGAAAGAAAGAAAGAAAGAAAGAAAGAAAGAAAGAAAGAAAGAAAGAAAGAAAGAAAGAGAGGGAGAATGGAGAAAGTGAATGAGATATATGATGGATGGATAGATAGATACATGGAGGGAGGGAGGGAGGGAGGGAGGAAGGGAGAGAGGGGGAAAAAGGAGAGAAAGGACACAAACCCTGGCTTCAGAAGTGTTAAGTTTGGGCAATGAGAGGCTGAACCAGAGCATAGTGCAACAAATACTTTATTATAGCAATAAAGGACTGACCGTGCTTTGCCAAGCCTGGAACTGGCTCGCAGCGATCAGCAACTGGTTGGACCCCGCAGCCTGCTTTTATAGCTGGCTGCTGGGGAGAACCAACCAATGAGTGAGGGGGAAAACTGCCCCGCAATGTGAACGGACCTGAGTGGGAACTCCTAGAGTTCCAGGGACATAACACCCCTTCCCCCAGATGCGAACACGCATAGTCTTTGAGGTAGGCAGGAGGTTTATGCTGGCGCCCGGAACGGCGCAGCTCCGGTGGGTTGTCTGTCAGTTCAGAGTCTGTAGGGAAGGCAGAATCGGTAGAGTGTCACTTACGCGCCCCTCGGTTCGGGTTGGCCCGGGATTCGTAGGGCTGGTCACTGGGGATGTGCTCCCGTTGACTGGTTCGGACTGGTCAGCCATCTGGACGCCGCTGTCCGTGTTCGGATTCCCGGAACGGCTGCTGGTGTGAGCAGGTCACTGGGATTGATGCTGATGTGGGGTTGATGCTGAGGCCTCGCTCCGGTTTGTAATTCTGGGTCACTGCTGACGAGGGTGCTGTGACGCCTTCGCAGCTGGTCCAGGTGCCTTCTCCATATTCGGCCGTCCTCCAGTCTGACTCGATATGACCTGGGTCCGGTGATGGCCACGATCTCGCCGGGATCCACAGAGGGTCTCCAGCGAAGTTCCTCGCGAATACAGGTTCCTGTAAGATAAAATGTCTAACCCCGATGTGGAAGCGAGGGAGAGTCAGGCAGTAATGTGGGTGAAGTCTGTCCAATACAGTCCTCAGGCGCCTGCCCATCAGGAGCTCAGCTGGGGACTTATTGGTGACTGAGCACGGAGTTGAGTGCTGGCTCATCAGGAAACGCGAGAGTTTGTGGTGCCAGTCATCCTTGCTGAACCTAGTCAGGGCTTCTTTAGTGGTCCTGATGGCTCTTTCAGCCAATCCGTTACTGGCAGGATGAAATGGGGCTGTGAAAATGTGGTGGATGCCCAGGTTGGCAGCGAAACAGCTGAACTCGGCTGATGCGAACTGTGGGCCATTGTCGGAAACAATAGTCAGGCAGCCCGTGTGTTACAAACAGGCGAGTTAACACCTTGGTAATTGCTAGTGTGGTGGTCGTGGATAGTTGTGCCACATCAATCCATTTAGAGTAGGAGTCCACGACCACTAGGAACATTTTCCCATGCAATAGGCCGGCTAGGTCGATGTGAATTCTGGACCACGGAGCGCTGGCGCTTTCCCACTTAGTAGGGGTGGCAATAGGAGGTGCTGGACGGGATTCCTGGCAGGGGTTGCAGGAGCTTACCCATCTGATGATGTCCTCGTCGAGGCCCGGCCACCATACGTAGCTGCGTGCTAACGCCTTCATTCTGACGATGCCAGGGTGCCCCTCGTGCAACGCCTCCAGAACTCGGGTACGCAGTGAGGTCGGGATGACCACTCGAGTGCCCCACAGCAGACAGCCCTGCAAACTGGATAATTCCTGCAGGCGGGTCTTGAAAGGTGTAAATTTGTTTTCAACATCACCGCCCGGCCACCCCCTCCTCACCCAGTCCAGTACCTGGGCGATTGTTTTGTCTGCCTTGGTTTTAGCAGCAATGTCAAGGGCAGTGATGGGGAGGTCCAATTGGGTGACCTCAAAAATAGCGTGGACTGGAGCTGGATCTTCAGCTGGAGCCGGCAAGGGGCAGCGGCTGAGAGCGTCAGCGTGGGACAATGTTTTACCTGGGCGGTGTATGAGTCTATACGAGTATGCCGCTAGGAAAAGGGTCCATCTCGTCATTCTAGGAGAAAGGACTTGAGGGGTCTGTTTGTCCCCAGCTAGTAGACCCAGGAGAGGCTTGTGATCCGTGACCAGTTCGAAAAAGTGGCCAAAGAGAAATTCGTGAAATTTCTTCACTGCTGCAACAGCTGCTAGAGCTTCCTTATCGATCTGGCTATAATTTCGCTCTGTTGCAGAGAGCGTCCTGGAGAAAAAAGCGATGGGAGCCTCGGAGCCATTGGGGAGCCTGTGGCTTAATACTGCCCCAATTCCAAAAGGGGAGGCGTCTGCTGCTAGCACTAATGGAAGGTTGGGGTCGAACTGAATAAGTACCGTCTCTGACGTGAGTAGTGATTTGACGGCGCGAAAAGCGGAGTCTTCTTTGTGACCCCAGTGCCAAGGCAATTTTTTATCCAACAGTCTGTGTAGGGGTTCTGCCACCGATGCTTTATGGGGCAGGAAGGACACGTAAAAGTTCAATAGCCCCAAGAAGGCCTGCAGTTCAGTTTTGGAGGTTGGAGTGGGTGCCTCGTGAATTGCCTTAACCTTGGACTCCAGGGGGTGAATGCCTGAGGCGTCAATTTTATAACCCAGAAAGTCCACCTGTCTAGTGGCAATGGCACATTTTTCTTTTTTTAACTTGAGGCCATGCTGTCTGAACCTCTCTAATACTGCTCGAACTCTCTGGAAGAGTTGGGGTCTGTCCCTGGCCGAGACTAAGATGTCGTCGAAGTAGGGTACTACACCAGGGAGGCCCTGCAAAATCCGCTCCATGAGGGATTGAAAAATGCCTGGGGCAACACTTATGCCAAATTGGAGACGCTTGCACCGGAAAGCACCCCTGTGGGTGACAATGGTCTGGAGTTCCGCTGTTTGGTTGTCAACAGGGAACTGTTGATACGCTTGAGACATGTCCAATTTGGCAAAAATGCTGCCAGGTTCAAAAGTGTGTAATAAATGCTGAATGACGGGCACTGGGTAAGCGCTCACTTGTAAAAACTTATTAATTGTGGTCTTGTAGTCCGAGCAAATTCTCAGGCTACCGTCTTTTTTGAGGGGTGTGACAATGGGCGTCTCCCATTTGGCGAAATCTGTTGGCTCAATGACCCCTTGTTTTAATAGTTTATCCAATTCTGCATCTAGTTTTGGCCGAATAGCGAATGGGACTCTACGCGGTTTTAGCCTGATTGGGACTGCCTGGGGGTCGACTGAGAATGAGATAGGGGTACCGTTATAACACCCCAGCTCATCGCTGAATACATGTGAGTAATCAGCGAATAAGGAGTCAGTGTCAGAGGTTGAGACAGCATGGACTCCTGTTAACCCTAGGCCGAGATGGGGAAACCAATCGAGCCCCAAGAGTGTGGGGAGATTGCCGTTAACTACCACTAGAGGTAGGTGACCTTTGAAAGCTCTAAAATTGACAAGGAACTTGCCTCTGCCGATTACAGGAATGACCTTCCCCTGGTAGTCCTTCAGGCTAAACTGGCACTTCTGGAGCCGGCTTGTTGATAGGCTGGGCTGTAGCCTCTTGAGGGTGCTCCACGAGATAATTGAGAGCGCTGACCCTGTGTCAACCTCCATGCGGCACGGTTTACCTTCTAACAAAACGGAGAGAGAGATTTTACTAATGGTATGGCAAGTGTGCTTGGCATGGTGGTGAGTGCGACAGTTCAATACTTGCCTCTGAGGTCCAGAGTGTGAGAAGGGGGTGCCTTTGTGCTGAGTTTTGAGAGGCTTGGCAGACTCTCGCGATGTGCCCCTTTTGTGGCAGGTGTTGCAGGTGGCTCCTTTGAATTTGCAGGCGGCCCTCAGATGAGATCTACCACAGGATAGGCACAGGGTGATGTGCTTGGGTGGACCGATGTTTTCTTGCTTGGCTCCTACCTGCGGATGCCTGGCGTTGGTGAGGCGGTGGATGTCGTTTTCATCACTGGGGACTTCCTCTGCTACCACCTCCTCGGAGTGGACTGGAACTGTTGTTAGCTTGGAAGTTGGACCATGGATTTCGGTGGCTGAGTGTGCTGCCAGTTCTGCTGCCAGGGCCTCCTCGACGGCTTGTGCGAGGTTGAGGTCCTTCTTAGCGAGTAGGCGCCTTTGGAGGTGGAGATCCTTGACCCTGCATACTAGTTGATCGAGGAGCATGTCCTCCAGGTAGGTTCCAAACCCACAATGGAGTGCTGCTGTCCTGAGGGCAGCCATGTACTGGTTGATGGTCTCTTTGTCTGATTGCTTCCTCATACGGAAGGTGGATCGCCTGGCAATCTGTGAAGGTCTGGGAGAATAGTGGTTAGTAAGGATTTCTAACAGTTCAGACCATGGAACGTTTTTTAACTCACGTGGAGCCAAGAGAGCTGTGGCAGTGTCAAAGACGATGGCTCCACAGTAGATCAGGAAATATGATTTTTTCCGGTGGTCCCCTGCATCAGCCAGCCCAATTGCATCGATGTAATGGTTAAAGCGGTTCTTGTATGATTCCCACTTCTCCTCATCCGGTTTGAACGCTGGGAAGACTGGATTGGAATTCATAGTGAAGGAATCGGTTGTACAATCTGTGGACAAAATCTCTCTGGGGCAGCAGCAAAAGGTTTCTAGTGCCTGTGGCAGGCAAGTGACTTCAGCTCTGGAGAGGCTTTTTCACAATCCTCTCTCTCTCTCTGGGCTAAGCACGAGGTTAGGCTGTCAGCCGTTGGCAGCGTTTTGAAATTCGCGCCTGCGTGGCGTCAGTGACTTGACTTACAGCACGCGCTGTACCTTTTAGGGTTGAAATTCAAATGACAGCCGTTTGAATTTCGCGCCTAAAACAATGAGCGGCTGCAGCTCGCAGCGCTTCACTTTTCCTGTAGCTGGGCTAACAAGCGGCTACAGACGCTTCTCACTTTCGTTTCTGGCTGACCGCTTTCTCTGGCTGCGGATCAGCGTTCGCTTCTCGTTGCTTGCTGACCGCTTTCTCTGGCGGCGGATCAGCGTTCGCTCTCGTTGCTTGCTGACCGCTCTCTCTGGCTGCGGATCAGCGTTGCTCTTATCGCCGGCCGATCGCTCTCTCTGACTGCAGATCGGCGGCTAGTGACTCAGCGGTTGCATGGTGCTTCTGGTAGCCATCCCACCTTCGTCGCCAGTGTTAAGTTTGGGCAATGAGAGGCTGAACCAGAGCATAGTGCAACAAATACTTTATTATAGCAATAAAGGACTGACCGTGCTTTGCCAAGCCTGGAACTGGCTCGCAGCGATCAGCAACTGGTTGGACCCCGCAGCCTGCTTTTATAGCTGGCTGCTGGGGAGAACCAACCAATGAGCGAGGGGGAAAACCGCCCCCGCAATGTGAACGGACCTGAGTGGGAACTCCTAGAGTTCCAGGGACATAACAAGAAGACTCACAGCAATCTAGGGCTGGCCGAAGGGATCTCGGAGATCATCTTCTAGAGTCTAGACCAACCTCTTGCTCCAGCAGGCTATCCTTTCAGAATTGTAAAATAGCAGGGTTAGGTGTGTGTGTGTGTGTGTGTGTGTGTGTGTGTGTGTGTGTGTGTGTGTGAAAACTCTAAAAATAGATCAAGTAGCTCTGAAGAGGTCAGTCATAAATTAGAACACTTGCTAAGCAACCGGCCATTAAGCAAGGACTTGTATTTGGTTTGCCAGTCTCCTGGCCACCTGGCCATGCCCACCCAATCACATGACCATCAAGCCACACCCACCCAGTATGCGACCACCAAACCATGCCTACCCGGTCATGTGACCACCAAATCACGCCCAGCCTCCAAGCCATGCCCACCCAGTCACATGACCACCAAGCCACACCTAGAACCAGTTGTTAAAAAATTTGAATCTCACCCCTGAAGATATGCTGAGAGTCCCTGGGTTTTATATCTTCTCTAGTTTTGAACTTCCTGGGGCACAGGAAGAGTATCCTGATTGGTTATCATAGCTAGCTTTGTAGATTGTCTGGGTGCTAAGTTTGGTTGAATCTTGCTGGGTGATGCAATGAAGGGCAATTAAATGGCTCTGCCTGAAGGAGGTAGATCTTTGTTATGTAGAATAGACTGGCCCAGGCATTAATGGCATTAACAAAGATGGGGGGTGGGATTTCTGCCTCCCTTTTAGGGGAAATATTCTGCCCTTTTAATATTTCCTAAAATATTTCATTATTCTAGAGGGTAGAAGAATATCATGCCATATCCAGAGGAAGGACCTCTGATGTGACCTGATGATTAATAAAATAGACAAACCATCATTAAAAAGTATACACTGACTTCTATAGCAAATGGCCTGTAAAAATGATACCATATACAAATATATGGAGAAATATATATATATGTTGTGTGTTTGTGCATGTGAAAGCAAAACAGATATATGTCTGTATCATTCTTAGATTTGTGAAGCATTAATATTTGGTAGGATGTTATGTTTGTGGATCTTAGAAATGCAAATCCATGGGAGATGTGGATGGAAACTGAAGTGATAACTATTGAAAGCCAAAGGAAATGACTTATATATTTCCCAAGGAAAAGGATGTTTGGAGAGTACATCTTTCAAGTGAAAAATGCAAGTTCCCCTGCACTGATCCTTTAATTGTATCCTTATAACTATGCCAGTAAATTGATGAAAGGAATGGGGAAACATGGTGAAGACAAGCTTGCAGAACAATCATTTCTGAATTTTATTCAGGCATAATTTTAGGGCCTTACTGAAAAAAGTTTGAAATGAGAAAAGCAAGGATAGTAACTGCCATAGCTGATCTTGATCTGTGGCAAAAGAAAACTGAAAGGTAATGGCGAAAGATTTTTTAATGAGTCTTAATTACAAGTGGGATTACTGACCTGGCTAATGTTGAGCATATTCTGGGACTTCACCCTCAAATAGCCCACAAATGTAGATTGAACAGTTTTTAAATGTTCCAATTAATTTTTATTAGATCCTTGCCATTTTTGGAATGAAATCCAATTTTACTGCCATAGCAGGTATTTCATTATTACTGAGGCAATGTGAAATGTATTCATTATGTGGATTTTATTTATTTAGCTTTTGTTATTTGAAATATTGCAGGAACTTGGATATTTAAGTATCATGTTCTCAATATACCATTTTGTTTTCAAAAGTAGTAGAGAAATAAAATCTATAAAATGTCACACTTTTTTGTTTTTCAGAAAAATGTGAAGAACCTCTGGTCTCCAGCTTAACACCCTCCTTCTTCAGCAGTTCATCATCTCTGCCATCTACATCAAATAGCTATTCAGCAGGGTTTGCCAAACTAAACAAAAGAGGAGGTAGGACTTTTATTTTTAAATTTTAAACATTTTGAATTTTGAATATATGTTTACACACACACACACACACACATACTTTTAAACTAAAGGAAATTACAATATTTATACACTTAATGTAATGTCATATTCTGCTAGAAAATTAACAAACAAAAGCTATAAATGACAAACCCATAAAATCTCATAATTGATAAGCATGGCTGTTTAAAAGAGTAAAATAAAACAGAAAATTAGTATTATAATGAGACCACCCACATTGGTCAATTTTTTGGGAAAAGGGTTTAATTTTATTTGCAAAAGAAATAAATTGAATATTAATGGACAGTTTACATGAGCAGTCCATTTCTGCAGATAATCTGCATAGATCTTTAATCCAGTGTTTTATATTTCAATAAAATGGACCAACTAGGAACAGAGAAGGATAAGCAAATGAATTGCCTTGTCTATCATGTTGCCCTATTGTAGCTTGAGCCTGGAGATAGTCTCCTATTCAGCACTTCCTAAATGTGCCAACTTGTCCCCCCGCAATATGCTACCTAAATTTTGCCCACTAAGTATTGAAGAAAATGAATGATCTACTGTTGGAGTTGTTCTTGTAAGTCACCAGCCAGTGCTTTGGCAATAATAAAAAACATATGATGGGACCCCATCTTCTCAATAGTATCTGTCGAATTAATTTTTCCAAACTAGACAGCTTTTACAGTGCTGTGGAAACACTTGCAATGGAAACAGATCAAACCAGTCAATCATGATCTGTGCCACAACATTTTGAACCTGCCCTTTTTAAGTTGTTGAAACCATCCCAGCTAGGACATGTTGGTGAGTGTATGGGAGAATACATACATGCATTAAACTATCCAGAATACCCAGTTCTGTCTATTTGTGGAAGGATTATTCAAGTGATTGTCTAGACCAGGGATCTGCAACCTTAAACACTCAAAGAGCCATTTAGACCCATTTCCCACAGAAAAGAAAACACTGGGAGCCAATAATTTAACAACCGGTGTGACTGGGTGGGCATGGCCAGCTCACTCCCATCCAGTCACTTCCTGCTCTGGAATATGAAGCAAGTCTCCATCGCCCCGCCATCACCCTTACCTTCTCAGGCCAGACGAGGAGTGATGGGGAAGGGAGGGGAGGGGGCAGCCAGTGGTGGGATCAACCAACAGGGCGCTACAACAGGGGGCTGAAAGAGCCACATATGGCTCCAAAGCCATAGGTTGCCTCTCTGGAGGCAAGCTGTTCCACTGATTAATTGTGCTCACTGTTAGGAAGTTTCTCCTTAATTCCAGATTGCTTCTCTCTTTGATTAGTTTCCAATCATCATTTCTTGTCCTGCCCTCCAATGCTTTGAAGAATAATTTGACCCCTCTTCTTTGTGGCAGCCATTCAAGTACTGGAATACTGTTGTCATGTCACACCTAATTCTTCTTTTCTTTAAACTAGCCAAACCCAAATCCTGTAGCCATTCTTCATATGGTTTAGCCTCCCAACCTTTTATTATCTTAGCTGCTTTTCTCTGAACTTTTCCAAAGTCTCAACTTCTTTTTGTAGTATGGTGATCAAAATTGGTTGCAGTATTCCAGATGTGGTCTTATTAGAGTTTTTATAAAGCAGTATTAATATTTCATGTGATCTTGATTCTATGCTTCTTTTTATATAACCCAGGGTTGTATTAGTTTTTTGGGCTGCTGCTGCTGCACACTACTGTCTCATTTTCAAGTGATCATCCACCAGAACTCCAAGGTCCTTCTCATAGTTACTGTTTTTGAGCCAAATCTCATCTAATGTGTATTTATACCTTTGATTTTTTTCCTGCCTAAATGTAATGGCTTTGACAAATAACCAGGATTATCTGGGATGATTCCTTCTTGTACTAAGTAAATTAAATTAACCATAGACTTCATTTATTTATTTGTTTAGCAAATTTATACAGCTGCCCATATCACCAGAAGTGATTCTGGTGGTGTACAACAATAAAAAAATATATAATTTATTATAAAATTCTCACTATAAAACTATAACAAGTTAAAGGGAAAGTTTCAATTGAGCAACAATTGAAAGAGAATCTCAATGTTCAGTGATTCTAATCAGTTAAGAGTAATTTGTGATAAATTTTGACTTAAATCCATCTGAAATTGCTGAAAGGATGATTCAGTGTAAAATGATAGGTATTTAGCAAGTAGAATAATATTTATTTTATAGGTACAATTACTCTAGTTGGAGGAAGTATGACTCACTTCGTTGAAATGGCTCAGAGTTACTCAACTGAACCTAACAAAGTCTTGAATTCTTTTAAACCAGTGTGGCAAAAGGCAGCTCTATCACTTCTCTGTAACATAGGGCTACAAGGCTAATCTGGAACACCTCTGCCTGAGGTTTTTTTTAACATTGACATTAAAAAAGAGAATGTTCTTCAGTTGTTCTTCAGTTTCTTTTCTTCTGTTGTAGCTTACTTACATTTGGTCTCAGCTTGTTGATCTTATTTTTCCAACCTGAACTTCCATTTTGGTGGTTCATTCTTTGATTCTCTTTCTTCTTTGATTATTTTGCTTCCCACATGTTCAGTTATAATGCAGCTGTGCTATATATTAGTTGGTTCAGTTTTTGTAATGAATTGCTACTTACATTTGATATAATGGTATTGGCATCTTTTAATTCTTGTGCTGTTTCCTTGGAACAAGTTTCAATTCAAGCAACTTATCCTGTTGCGTGATGTTCTAAATGTTCAGTGATTATTTAAATTATTCTACTTCTACAGTTAGAGGGCTTCTTTCTGGGGCAAAGGAAAGGGTGCCTGAGTTTCATTTCAAATACCCTTTTCTCGGTGGTCTATTATAAAAGGTATTTGTTTATTTTTTAATCACTGTATCTTAGCAGCAGGCAAACATCTTTTCTTCCATTAATTTTAAGCCAATAATCCTGTATTTGTTTCACCAAATTTTCAGATACTCCAACACCTAGTATAGTGTTTGTTCACCTGGGCGATGACAGGGTTTCTGTAATTTATGTGTCATCATTTTTTTTTTCTTTTGGAAGAGACACTCTGTCTGACTCCTCTGATGAGACCTGTCCATTACGGTTGAACCCCATATATAGCTCTCATTTTCCTCAAAGCACACGAACTCCACAGCTATATCAGGTACTGCCTTGCTGGAAGATAGCGTCTTTGAGCAGTTTCCTTTGTGTTTATATGGAAACATCTATTTTCAACTAGATATTGTTGGACAACATCAGCAACTACACTAGTTTCAAATTTCAATTGTTGGTAAACATGTATTTGGCCTGTAGTTCCTTGCCCCTTTGTTTTGATCTTCTATTAGGTAGGTTTTGATAGATATTGTTATTTTTATTATTACTCATCATATTATTAATTAAAACTTTGTTGGTTAAATTATTTTCAGATAATAAATCTTTGGAGCTTGATGAATAACCTGGAAATTCATGGAGTAGCAATAGCTGTAGCAATAGCACTTAAACATATATTGCTTCACATTGCTTTAAACCTTTCTAAGCAGTTTACAGAGTCAGCATATTACCCCCAACAATCTTGGTCTTCATTTTACTGACCTTGGAAAGATGGCAGGCTGAATGAACTTTGAGCCAGTGAGATTTGAACTGCAGGAAGTTGGGAGTTGACAGAATTTCCCAACAATACTGAGTTCTAACCACTGCACCTGCATGGCAGTCAATGAGCTGAAGAGTTTTAGAATCTCTGTTTTAGAGTTATCAAAGGGAGCATTGTAGCAGGTAAAATAAATAAGACTTTATCTTATAAGGAAGGAGAAAGGATAGCTTAGAAAGAAAAAAGCTATTTCCTTAGCATTATAACAGTTTTAGCACTTCACTGTGCTGGAGGGAAGAGAAATAATGGAATTAAAATTAAGCTGTTTTTCTTTTCAAACAGAAGAGCACAGCTATTATCTATATTTCAGCCTTCACAATTAGATGTTGATTATTCTCAAGCAATTTTGAGTTACTCAGCATGATAGGGCATATTATTAATAATCATATTTTCTTTTTCAAGTAATTTAGTATGCCACATTTGTGTTAACAGGAAAGGACTAACAAAGCCTCCTAATTATGGAAGGAAATATGATGAAAAACTACTTAAAGCTTCATCGTAGGTTTTTGTGCGTGTGTATCCTTATAAAGGTCTCTCATATATGATTCAAACTAAAAAGCTATGTGCATATTAGTGCATCACTGATAAATGGCTAAATCCCATTACATTTACAAATTATGAAAACTTAACAGATTTATATTATCACTGTATATAAAATATTCATAATTTGTTCTTTGTCTCATAAATATTTACAGAAACATGGAACAATGCAAAATATTGAAGCATTTTGCCTAAATGATATCCAAATTATGCTGAAACTGATTTATTTATTTATTAGAATTTTGATCTGATTTGAATTTATCACTGTTTGAATTGGCTAATTTATTTAATTGAATTATAAAATTGGTTTCAGTTGTTACTCAGTTTGATACAAGTTGTCAGATTGATCCAATCTATAAAATCAACCAAGTCATTGAAAAATGAATTCAGTTGGAAGTTTGAACCAATACCCTTTAAGCAGAATGTCCAAATTAAATACCTGTTTTTACCATTTATTGTTTTTTGACTAATAAGTGATCCTCAAATTTTAATGTTGGAAAGAATTTGTTTATTATTTCTTTTAGTTTGATCACTTCAAACTTCTTCTGATTATTAATTGATAATATGTAAATGGCTACAGTGCAGCAACATACAACTTCTTAGAAATTGTCTCACACATTTCAAAAAAATATTTCTTTAAATGTTCTCTTGGATGTTGAGCACAAAGAAATTATAAAATAATTTCACAAAGTTCAAACAACTGAATAGTTTTGTGATATGGCCCATTAGATTTTTATGGTTTTGCTTATTTCCCTTGGCTTTCCCAGGTGGCTTATCACCTTCTGATTTCTGATTTTGTCAACCCAATTTATACGTGACAGCTGCAGATCCACATTTTAAATGCTTCTAGTCTCTTCATGTGGCTTTCTGTCAGAGACCAAGTCTCCACTACATAGAGCAGGATAGAAAAGATGTAGCATCCAACAAGCCTGATTTTCAATCTTAGACTTATACCATGACTACAGAAGACCTTTTTCATTTTAAAGAATACTGTTCAAGCTTTCCGCATCCTTGTTTTTACTTCAGTATTCACATTCCAGTTTCATATACATTAGAACTGAGGTATATGATTCTTTCAACTTTTTCTCGTGGTATTCTTTCTGAAGGTATCAGTGATAAATTAATGGTTTGTTTGCTGATGACCATGATCTTGGTTTTTTAGGTGTTAAGCTTCAAGCCATATTTTTCAGTTATTTCTGTGTCTCTGTTAATGAGGAACTGAAGGTCTTCATATATATTTTAAAATTAACATCTTAGAAGGCAAACTTCAGAGTTTTTGGGAAAACACATGTGGTAAAATTTAGATAGTGAAAAGGTTAACCATACAATGTTAACCAGAAAAAGGGTTTTTTACTTAAAAAAAAAAAGCCCAGACACAGCCATAGCCAGGGCTAAATTTTAGTTTTTAATAACATATCAGCCAAATTGAGCTGGCTCTCCAAGAGCTGTTTGATCCTTTGATGATACTTGGATGTTGTTGGCTTCCTTGTCTTCTCATCATAGTTTTCAAGTAGTTATGAGATATCAAACTGCTTTTAACTGCTCTGTAAATGTAGGAGATATCTGACTGAGTCCAAGGTAGGAGTCAAGACCATTATCACTGTTGAGTCCTTTTGTGCCCACAAGAGATCTAAGTCCAGTCTACCTTGAATTCCATTGACTCTTATCTACCACCAACTTGCTTTGATGATTAGTAGTTAAGAGTCTTGCAGAGTGTTAACATACAGTAAACCTGTATCAGTTTGAACCACTTTGCTTCATGACTTCTTGCACTTGACAGAATAACTGTTATGTAGCCCATTGGTAGCTCCATTCTATTACCTAAACTACTTTTCCTTTCTTCATTCTCTTCCTGTAGCACTACTTCAAACTGAATGAAGTCTTCCTTTTAAATCTGTATAAGTTTTAGTTCCATGTTCCAGTTCCAATTTCCATGTAGCTTGATGTCATCTATATAGAGGAGATAGCTGAACTTTTGAACTTGAATCCTTATCAGTCTTTGTGATTATCTGACCAAGGAAGTTGAAGTCTATCTAGAACAGAAGTGGGGATAGTGCATTCTTTGGTGAATGCTAAACTTGATGATCACTTGTATGAGTTATCTTGAGTTGAGTTCCAAAATC